>NC_091300.1:15885398-15935398 GCF_038502225.1 Cherax quadricarinatus
CAGCTCAATTACAAGCTAAGAACTGTTCTTTCTCAGCTCAGTTACTGGTTAAGAACTGTTATCTACATCAATTCATTCTCTGGCTAACGGCTGTTATCCTTCATCAGCTTACAGGCTAAGACCTGTTTTGTCTCTGCTCACTGACTATCTAAGAGCCGTTATCGTAGCTTACGTCACTTCGAAGCCTACTACTGTCGTCCCAAATAGGAGAGTTTGGCCTTAAAAGATAAGTTTCTTTTTGCTGAATAAACAGAGCGAAAATTTTTATGAGATAAATCTGCAATAAATCAGTCTGAAGATGATGAAAAAATGTGTATTATTGTTTTTAATTAATATTAAATAAATTTAGACTGATCTATGATGAATGTAGTAGGATTAGGCTAAACTAAATTACGTTAGGTCAGGTTAGTTGATGTTTCAAAGTTAGGTTTAGTACATAACTAAAAAAAAAATTACACCAAGTTCAAAGATAAAAATGCATTTGTTAATCCATAAACAATCCCCAGGCCCTGATGAACTGTATGCAAGGGTTCTAAAGGAATGTAAAGAGGAGCTTAGCACACCTTTGGCTAATCTTTTCAACATATCACTACAAACTGGCATGGTGCCAGATAAGTAGAAAATGGCAAATGTGATACCTATTTTCAAAGCAGGTGACAGGTCCTTAGCTTCGAACTATAGACCAATAAGCCTAACCTCCATAGTGGGAAAATTTATGGAATCGATAATTGCCGAGGCAGTTCGTAGCCACCTTGAAAAGCATAAATTAATCAACGAATCTCAGCATGGTTTTACAAAGGGGCGTTCCTGCCTTACGAATTTATTAACTTTTTTCACTAAGGTATTTGAGGAGGTAGATCATGGTAATGAATATGATATTGTGTATATGGACTTCAGTAAGGCTTTTGACAAGGTCCCACATCAGAGACTATTGAGGAAAATTAAAGCACATGGAATAGGAGGAGAAATTTTTTCCTGGATAGAGGCATGGTTGACAAATAGGCAGCAGAGAGTTTGCATAAATGGGGAGAAATCAGAGTGGGGAAGCGTCACGAGCGGTGTTCCACAGGGGTCAGTGTTGGGCCCCCTGCTGTTCACAATCTACATAAACGACATAGATGAGGGCATAAAGAGCGACATCGGCAAGTTTGCCGATGACACCAAAATAGGCCGTCGAATTCGTTCTGACGAGGACATTCGAGCACTCCAGGAAGATTTGAATAGACTGATGCAGTGGTCGGAGAAGTGGCAGATGCAGTTTAATATAGACAAATGCAAAGTTCTAAATGTTGGACAGGACAACAACCATGCCACATATAAACTAAATAATGTAGATCTTAATATTACGGATTGCGAAAAAGATTTAGGAGTTCTGGTTAGCAGTAATCTGAAACCAAGACAACAGTGCATAAGTGTTTGCAATAAAGCTAATAGAATCCTTGGCTTCATATCAAGAAGCATAAATAATAGGAGTCCTCAGGTTGTTCTTCAACTCTATACATCCTTGGTTAGGCCTCATTTAGATTATGCTGCACAGTTTTGGTCACCGTATTACAGAATGGATATAAATTCTCTGGAAAATGTACAAAGGAGGATGGCAAAGTTGATCCCATGTATCAGAAACCTTCCCTATGAGGATAGACTAAGGGCCCTGAATCTGCACTCTCTAGAAAGACGTAGAATTAGGGGGGATATGATTGAGGTGTATAAATGGAAGACAGGAATAAATAAAGGGGATGTAAATAGTGTGCTGAAAATATCTAGCCTAGACAGGACTCGCAGCAATGGTTTTAAGTTGGAAAAATTCAGATTCAGGAAGGATATAGGAAAGTACTGGTTTGGTAATAGAGTTGCGGATGAGTGGAACAAACTCCCAAGTACCGTTATAGAGGCCAAAACGTTGTGTAGCTTTAAAAATAGGTTGGATAAATACATGAGTAGATGTAGGTGGGTGTGAGTTGGACCTGATAGCTTGTGCTACCAGGTCGGTTGCCGTGTTCCTCCCTTAAGTCAATGTGACCTGACCTGACTAGGTTGGGTGCATTGGCTTAAGCCGGTAGGAGACTTGGACCTGCCTCGCATGGGCCAGTAGGCCTTCTGCAGTGTTCCTTCGTTCTTATGTTCTTATGTTCTAAAAGATTTTTTTTTAGGAAAAGTTCAAGCTTTAGAGAAATTCGGTCTAAATTACCCAATCTGCTATGCACGACACTACCCCTTGGCAGGATGTGACTCTCAACAGTCCTATATAACATCCATGTACCTACTTGTACATGAATGGTCTACAATATCGACAAGATGAAAATTAGACACATGTGCAACATCTGTCTAATTTTCATCAGGTACATACTTACTGCCAAGTAAACAGAGGCAGCAGATACAGAGAGACTTGCCCATACATTTCTCACTTATAAAGAAACAAACTCAGAGTTTCTTCAGTCACTCGCGAAACTGCATTTACACGATTGCAAAAAAAAAAAAGACTCAGGAAATTGTAAGAATGATTCGACCCTATGGAAAGCAGTCCTACGGTACTGGCTTACTAATTTCAGGACTGGTTTGACCATTCCGTATTCACTAAATCTGAGGTTGCAGAGGTCGAGTCTTAGCTCCTGGAGTGATGGAATATGACAGGAAAATATAACTAGCTTCTGTTTTCACTTTGTAACTACATAAAAGATGGTAGCAGTATACTTCTGACGTATCCAATATTGCTAAATAAAAAGATAGACTGGTCGCGCCGCTACGCTAGCAGCAACTAGCTTTCCCATCTCTGACTGCGTCAGCCCTATCATACCTCTTCTTCAAACTATGTCTGAATGTTGCCTCTACCACTTCCGCTGCTAGCCGAGCGCCGTACGAAACTACAGTTGTAACCAGATATACAAATATAGTCTGCCTTGCTGGCGTCAGGGAAGGGTCGCTGTGAGGTGCAGAGGTCGGGGGTGAGATGAGGCCAGTGTTGTGATGGAGATAGATTGTTATTAATGACGGGTAGAGGCCAAGCGGAGGGCATTACCATGACAATGAGAGGTTAAACGGACCTCTTAGGGTAGCTTATTTTTTTTGTTTTTTTTTTTAAGAGGAGAAAGAGAAAGTTTGGCAGGTTTTTTTTAGGAAATGATGAATAATATGCCTCGTAAGTTTTCTCTGCACCCCCAAAAATATAATAAATTTGACACATATGAACAAAAATTAATAGTTGTAGGAATATTAATGCTTAATGAACCGGACGTGAATTATCCATCGTGAGTAAATATATATATATATATATATATATATATATATATATATATATATATATATATATATATATATATATATATATATATATATATATATATATATATATATATATATATATATATATATATATATATATATATATATATATATATATATATATATATATATATATATATATATATATATATATATATATATATATATATATATATATATATATATATATAATTGAAGAGCCTTCACAATGTTTCAGTCACATCTTTTGTTGCGTAAAGTAGTGAAGGAAAATTGCCCTAGAAAGCTTATTTGGCAGAGAGTTTACACGATTCAACAAGACTACCACTTTTAAACCTAACTTAGTCATGACCGAGTTAGGTGAAGGATTGTCAAGGCGGCGGCGGAGTTGTTATAGCGATACCAACAAGGTGTAGGTGAATACAAGCAGGTATACACTATCAAGATATCTACTTAAAAGGAGCGTTTCGCCACTACTGGCTTAATGAATTCTAATGATTAATCCCCTCTTGGCGAAATGTTTCCATAGTAAATATCATAAGTGCATACGTCTCTGTTCCTTCGAACTATATATAATTTGTACAGGGTTGAGATCTTTGGATTGTGAAAGCGCACCAAGGGCATAAATTTTTGTATTCCCATGTTTGTTTTTAGTCTTGGGTGTCTTATTTGAGTCTGTTGGGTGCTGGGAAGAAGATTTAGCTTGTAGGTGTTTCTCTCACTCCATTCGTCACTTTATTACATCAGTAAGGCCAGTGTACCTTGCGATAAAACACAGATACAAATAAAGAAGAGATTCACCGCCATGCTTCGCTGAGGAAGACATCGTCGACACGCGACTCACGTTTTTTGTGCTAGATTTATCACCAGATTTCGTGTCCAAACACTCAACGTTTTTTGGTTCTGCCACGCTAAAAAACACAGGCTCATATCAAGTGCAACCATGTTTCGTGGCCTGGAGAAACACAAATTTTAACCAATTAGACACGCAGATCAGAGTTGTATCTCGAGCTGAAACATCTAGTTTTTGAAGTGACTGTCAGTGAGTCTCTCTGAGAAGCCTTAAAGCGGATCTGGCTTTGTATTTTTGTCTATGTTTTGACCCTCGGAACTTATGCCCATGTTAGAGCTGTTGGACGGAGGCATTCCTGAATACGCCGGGATAATTTATCCATACACCTTGAGCCCTGTGAACTCGGATTAAGTTGTAATAAACTGTCAAAAAATAAGCAGAAAGATGGACGTAGGCGCGAACTGTGGTCTGTAAATTGACATTCAGATGCTCTGCCGTCTCCACCGCCGGGCTCCTAAGAGGAAGGCATCCGAGTCCTACCTCTTAGAAGCCCGGTAGTGAAGACGGTAGAACGTCAGACTGCTAATTTACAGACCACGGTTTGCGCTCCCAGTTCATCTTTCTGTTTATTTCTTGTGCCTTGTGTTTGCAGTCTCCGTTGGCAGCAGATGAACTTTGTAACACGACAGCGCCCAGACATAAACATCAAAGGCCACGCCCAAAGAGTTACTAGTGCACAAACTCAATTATACCACTCTCCTGGCCAATAAACATCGGCTACAGTCTTTTACATATTGTGTTATCTGTTCTTTACTTTTTAATTACTCTGTATCATGCTTCGTACTCATATCTGCATTTGATTTTTCTGTTTTGAAAGACGGAGAAGATAGTGCGTTTCAGCAGGTCTAAGAGATGCTGAGGTTCAGTAGGTCTAAGAGATGCTGAGGTTCAGTAGGTCTAAGAGATGCTGAGGTTCAGTAGATCTTAGAGATGCTGCGGTTCATTAGGTCTAAGAGATGCTGAGGTTCAGTAGGTCTAAGAGATGCTGCGGTTCATTAGGTCTAAAAGATGCTGCGGTTCAGTAGGTCTTAGAGATTCTGCGGTTCAGTAGGTCTTAGAGATGCTGCGGTTCAGTAGGTCTAAGAGATGCTGAGGTTCAGTAGGTCTTAGAGATGCTGCGGTTCAGTAGGTCTTGGAGATGCTGCGTTTCAGTAGGTCGTAGAGATGCTGCGGTTCAGTAGGTCTTAGAGATGCTGAGGTTCAGTAAATCTAACCGATGCTGCGGTTCAGTAGGTATTAGAGATGCTGCGGTTCATTAGGTCTAAGAGATGCTGCGGTTCAGTAGGTCTTGGAAGAGTGATGGCCCTTTACTTTCACACAGACAGCTACGAAGTGAGCAGTAGCAAATATGACTGTCTTTGGGTAGCCTCCTCGACGAGGAAGAGCCAGTGTGTTAACGAGAAGGTGGTTGAAAAAAAAAAAAACACATAGCAAAAAGAATCCTCTATTAAGGCAACATTTCACCTACATGAGGCTCTGTCAAGTACAAATTGATGAGAAGTGAAGCCTCTATGATGACTCCACGTAAAGGCCTCTATGATGACTCCAGATAGAGGTTATTTTGACATACAGATCGAACTGCTATCAAGAATGTTTCTATATAGGGAAATGGATAATAGTTCCCACAGCTGTGGCATTCAAAACAGAAAAAAAGTATGAAATAGTTATTGAGAATAACTCAGAATGCTTCTTCCTAATACCTACAAATCCAAATATGGTGTGATTAATAACTAGTAAATTTCTCCATTATTACTTATAATTTTTAGATTATATAGACTAAACAATGAAAAACAGGGTAATTTTTCTGTATTAATCACGGTAAACACTGGTAGAGACTTACCTCATTTCTTGAGTAATTAGAACAATCACTTCCTTGACTCAAGTCATTTAAAATCTCGGAAGGTTCATCCACCGGACCCGAGTTCCGTGTCGTCCAGAAATTGCATGTCTTTGTATAGTTTATGAGGAGGTTATGTGCGGAGAGCAGCCCTGTGTGTGTGCGTGTGTGTGTGTGTGTGTGTGTGTGTGTGTGTGTGTGTGTGTGTGTGTGTGTGTGTGGTAAGTGGCCGCAGCAGGAAACTGTAAAGTTAGTCTTAGTTCTGATTGTGCCATTAAGGACATGTTGGGTGGTCCGTATCACTAATACCTAACTGGCTTGCTATCTAATCCTGGTGTCTGGCCCCTCCCACCACCTGCATCCATCACATACCACTGGCTGGAAGACTTCCTTGGGTCTCTGCCTTGGTCATTCATCTTTGGGGATTACATCAAGTGCACTTTCTTCATGGGTAAGTTATTTATGCTTGAGTATAACCAGATGTGTTTTTTAATTAAGCTTAAACATAAAAGAATTCGACTTTTTAACTCTGAATGTAGAAGGAATTTTTATTATCAAGATCGAATGTGCCAGAGTTTCTACCTAGGGTTAAATAATTATTAAATACTGAGTAAGCATGTAATACGCATTGCAGTCCTTTTTATATTTGTAAATTTTGGTAGGAATAACTAACTGCCAAACAGTCGAATATTTCCTACTCAAATATATGAAAACTGTGTTCATGCAGCCTGTTCATGATATCACTGTTATGTATGATGATGGAGTCATGGTGCTGGAGGCAAGTGATTTCCAGTGGTATGATGATGGAGTCATGGTGCTGGAGGCTAGTGGTTTCCAGTGGTATGATGATGGAATCATGGTGCTGGAGGCCAGTGGGTTCCAGTGGTATGATGATGGAGTCATGGTGCTGGAGGCTAGTGGTTTCCAGTGGTATGATGATGGAATCATGGTGCTGGAGGCCAGTGGGTTCCAGTGGTATGATGATGGAGTCATGGTGCTGGAGGCTAGTGGTTTCCAGTGGTATGATGATGGAATCATGGTGCTGGAGGCCAGTGGGTTCCAGTGGTATGATGATGGAGTCATGGTGCTGGAGGCCAGTGGGTTCCAGTGGTATGATCATGGAGTCATGGTGCTGCAGGACGTGTGGTTTCCAGTGGTATGATGATGGAGTCATGGTGCTGCAGGACGTGTGGTTTCCAGTGATATGATGATGGAGTCATGGTGCTGGAGGCTAATGGTTTTCAGTGGTATGATGATGGAGTCATGGTGCTGGAGGCTAGTGGTTTCCAGTGGTATGATCATGGAGTCATGGTGCTGTAGGACGTGTGGTTTCCGTATGATGATGGAGTCATGGTGCTGCAGGACGTGTGGTTTCCAGTGATATGATGATGGAGTCATGGTGCTGGAGGCTAATGGTTTTCAGTGATATGATGATGAAGTCATGGTGCTGGAGGCCAATGGTTTCCAGTGGTATGATGATAGAGTCATGGTGCTGAATGCCAGTGGTTTCCAGTGGTATGATGATAGAGTCATGGTGCTGAATGCCAGTGGTTTCCAGTGGTATGATGATGGAGTCATGGCTAGTGGTTTCCAGTGGTATGATGATGATGGAGTTATGATGATGGAGCCCGGTGGTTTCCAGTGGTATAATGATGTCGGAGTCATGATGATGGAGGCCAGTGATTTCCAGTGGTATGATGATGATGGAGTCATGATGATGGAGGCCAGTGATTTCCAGTAGTATGGTGATGATGGAGTTATGATAATGGAGGCCGGTGGTTGCCAGTGGCATAATGATGATGATGGAGTCATGATGATGGAAGCCAGTGATTTCCAGTGCTACAGTACATTGTGACCGATTTACAATGGAATTTCACGTTATTTTTTGTTACAATAATAGTGGCTAACGCGACGGGCTGGAGTTTTGAGACTCTATGACCGCGGGTTCAATCCCGGCCGGGGGTATGGTTTACAATAATAGCTTTGTGAAACGCCTTTGTAAATATATACTGTGGAGACTGTGGAGCGGAGGTTGAACATACATCTGAGATAACAACGGTGACACGAAGATATAGTTAAGATATATAGCATGAGATAACAGAGTGACATATATACAATCTAAACATGCTGGTGTAACGTTATCCATATCACATACTTTAGTTGTGCAAGTATACGTATCTACCTTATAGCGATCAATTTGGTGATCATTTTACTGAGAGTAAAACGATCACTGATATTCTCGAAACATGATTCAATGATTTTCCAGTCAACACTGTGCAATAAAGTGCACTGCACTCCCGACTTGTCCCATTGTTGTGTTGGTGTTGTTGTGGTAAACACCTTGAGGTAAGACCTCAAGGTGTTTACGTTATTCTTACGTTATTTTTAAACGCTTCCATCACAACCAATGGTGTTTTTTTTCATTAAAGCTTCTTTGGATATCTTAAAAATTCTTTTATGCGAATGTTATATTAATTTGTTTTTAAGAAGGTAGGGGGATGCACAAGCAGGTAAAGTCTGTTTCGCGATTAGAGGACGGAGGATCGAACTTTCATTACTCCTTGCTCCGAGTGACTCCCACAGGTTCTGCACTGTGCATTTGTCTTCACTATTCTCGGATCCACTCTCAAGATCATTGGAGACTGAACTGAATGTTTAACTCTGTTGACTGAGTGGACAGAGCAGAAACCTGGTTATTCTTGGGAAGAGTATAAATATTGTTACTCAGCCATAGTTGGTAGACTTGCTCATATATACCCACATTAGAAGGTCCTCTGCATAATTCGTATCTGAAGACTCCTTTATATGGAACTCGAGATATAAAAACATATCTGATTCATTTTCTTAATTTTTACTGATGAAGATTAGAAAAGTAACAAAGACCTTCAAAATAAGGAGATCTAATTCTATTTCATAGTATTCTGAAACCGTATTCACAACGGCTTGTTCAGTATACTCACATCTCTTTCAGAAATGCTCATTTGATCCTCAAATATTCATTTCCTTCACAAATACTCAACTTATCCACAAATACACATTCGATTCACTTTATCCATGTGATTCAAAGACAAACATCCATCTGATTCACACTTGATACACAGACACCAGACTCTGAGCCTTCTCCCTCACACCACCCGATGTGTGGTAGTCACCCCAGGAATGGTGACGGTGCACAGGTGTAAACAACTCAGTCCGGACCAAGAGTCGGTGTTGTTTTTAACCCAGACACAGAGCCCAGACCGTAAACTAGGTGTAAACAGTGTGACTTTGTAAATGGTCCAAGTCGGACCGAAACGTCATCGTAAGCTTCTCTCTTTTATGTGCGGGTTATTTGTGTATAGGTGTAAACACCTCACTCACCTGGTTTCGTAAATATGCAGTCCCTATGGACAATAACAATGAAGTTTCCGGGTTTTTGGTACTTTTTAGGAAACTTAACATATTTTTGGCTATAAAAAATAAGAAAAAATAGATTCCGATGAGCTTTTCGTATTTCATTTTTTAATGTATACTGAGATATTATCATGTACAATTTTATTATAATTAAAAAAGCGCTAAACCAGCAAGGTCATACAGCTTATCGCCCAAAAAATAGAACTCAACGAGAATATAAGATTTATTCATTGGTATAATATTATATATATATACATGTATATATATATATATATATATATATATATATATATATATATATATATATATATATATATATATATATATATATATATATATATATATATATATATATATATATATATATATATTTGCATTATTTATGTTTTACTTTATCTTACGAATATATATTTATTAAGCAAGCCTTGATGCTAGTGAGAGGAGCTCTCGATCCGGGAAAACTGGAGATGCCCCACCTCTTCCTCGGATCAAACCAGGAGTCGTATGATTCCCTAATGGCTCAGTGCTTTTCCCATGAATAAAATGATACTCTGTGTCTGGATAACTTTATTGATGATGACTTTATTGATGATAACTTTATTGATGATAACTTTATTGATGATAACTTTATTGATGATAACTTTATTGATGATAACTTTATTGATAACTTTATTGATGATAACTTTATTGATAACTTTATTGATGATGACTTTATTGATGATAACTTTATTGATAACTTTATTGATGATAACTTTATTGATGATAACTTTATTGATGATAACTTTATTGATAACTTTATTGATGATAACTTTGTTGATGATAACTTTATTAATGATAACTTTATTGATGATGACTTTATTGATGATAACTTTATTGAAAACTTTATTGATGATAACTTATTGATGATAACTTTATTGATGATAACTTTATTGATGGTAACTTTATTGATGGTAACTTTATTGATGATAACTTTATTGATGATAACTTTATTGATGATAACTTTATTGATGATAACTTTATTGATGATAACTTTATTGATGGTAACTTTATTGATGATAACTTTATTGATGATAACTTTATTGATGATAACTTTATTGATGGTAACTTTATTGATGGTAACTTTATTGATGATAACTTTATTGATGATAACTTTATTGATGATAACTTTATTGATGATAACTTTATTGATGATAACTTTATTGATGGTAACTTTATTGATGGTAACTTTATTGATGATAACTTTATTGATGATAACTTTATTGATGGTAACTTTATTGATGATAACTTTATTGATGATAACTTTATTGATGATAACTTTATTGATGATAACTTTATTGATGATAACTTTATTGATGATAACTTTATTGATGATAACTTTATTGATGATAACTTTATTGATGATAACTTTATTGATGACTTTATTGATGATAACTTTATTGATGATAACTTTACTGATGATAACTTTATTGATGATGACTTTATTGATGATAACTTTATTGATGATAACTTTACTGATGATAACTTTATTGATGATAACTTTATTGATGATGACTTTATTGATGATAACTTTATTGATGATAACTTTATTGATGATAACTTTATTGATGATAACTTTATTGATGATGACTTTATTGATGATAACTTTATTGATGATAACTTTATTGATGATAACTTTCGCCCAGAGATGTCTCTCTCTCTCCTTTGCTCCCAATAAAGTGATTTCTTAGCTTTGCCATTGGATATCTTGTGTTAACTCGTAGTATTCTTCTCCTGCGCAGGATACTCCTGTGATGGCCTTGTTCTTAACCAGTGCAGGATACCTCCGTGTTGTCCTTGTCCTTAACCAGCCCAGGATGCTCTCGTGATGGCCTTGTCCTTAACCAGTGCAGGATACTTCTGTGATAGCCTTGTTCTTAACCAGTGCAGGATACTTCTGTGATGGTCTTGTCCTTAACCAAAGCAGGATACTTCCGTGATGTCCTTGTCCTTAACCAGCCCAGGATACTCTCGTGATGCCCTTGTCCTTAACCAGTGCAGGATACCTCCGTATTGTCCTTGACCTTAACCAGCCCAGGATACTCTCTCGATGGTCTTGTCCTTAACCAGTGCAGGATACTTCTGTGATAACCTTGTCCTTAACCAGTGCAGGGTACTTATGTGATGGCCTTGTCCTTAACCAGTGCAGGATACTTCTGTGATGTCCTTGTCCTTAACCAACGCAGGACACTCTCGTGATTGTCTTGTTCTTAACTAGCGCAGGATACTCCCGTGAAGGCCTTGTTCTTTACCAGTGCAGGATACCTCCGTGATGTCCTTGACCGTAACCAGAGCAGGATACCTCCGTGATGTCCTTGTCCTTAACCAGCGCAGGATACTCCCGTGATGGCTTTGTCCTTAAACAGCGCAGGATACCTCTGTGATGTCCTTGTCCTTAACCAGCGCAGGATACCTCCGTGATGTCCTTGACCATAACTAGCGCTGGGTACCCCCGTGTTGTCCTTGACCTTAACCAGCGCAGGATACCTCCGTGATGTCCTTGTCCTTAACCAGCGCAGGATACCCACAGAATCCTTCACCTTGCTGTCGACCTTCCCCGGCCAGTCCTGTCCATACCTGTTCCTCCTCCTTCAGCGCCTCCCATATATGGCGTCGCGTCCTTGTCCTTCACTCGGGCCACCTCCCGTTACCTCCCCGTTACCTCTCCGTTACTTTCCCGTTTACTTCCCCATTGGCCTCACGTTAGTTTCCCGTTACCATGACGTTATTTCCACGTTACTTCACCGTTTCTCTACACCTGTTGTCTCGTTGCTGGGTCCGCCGTAGCCTGTCCCGCTGCCGCATTCTACCCTGCCGCACCTTGCGCCGCCGCCGCACCCTGCGCAGCCGTACCCTGCCCTGCCGCACCTTCGCACCGTCCATATACAGCGGAACGACCTTGGGCTTCCGCGTCCGCTTACCCAAAGATGATGCCGAAGAGGACTGGAAAAGTGACACAAGATTTTAATTCTCAGGATCAAGAGACCTTCACCATGGAAAAGTGACACAAGATTTTAATTCTCATGATCAAGAGACCTTCACCATGGAAAAGTGACACAAGATTTTAATTCTCAGGATCAAGAGACCTTCACCATGGAAAAGTGACACAAGATTTTAATTCTCAGGATCAAGAGACCTTCACCATGGAAAAGTGACACAAGATTTTAATTCTCAGGATCAAGAGATCTTCACCATGGAAAAGTGACACAAGATTTTAATTCTCATGATCAAGAGACCTTCACCATGGAAAAGTGACACAAGATTTTAATTCTCAGGATCAAGAGACCTTCACCATGGAAAAGTGACACAAGATTTTAATTCTCAGGATCAAGAGACCTTCACCATGAAAAGTGACACAAGATTTTAATTCTCCCTTCACCATGGAAAAGTGACACAAGATTTTAATTCTCAGGATCAAGAGACCTTCACCATGGAAAAGTGACACAAGATTTTAATTCTCAGGATCAAGAGACCTTCACCATGGAAAAGTGACACAAGATTTTAATTCTCAGGATCAAGAGACCTTCCCCATGGAAAAGTGACACAAGATTTTAATTCTCAGGATCAAGAGACCTTCACCAGCATCAAGGCACCGCCTTGATGCTGGTGAAGGTCATATTCTACGACTACAAGGGTGATGGACTGATTACATCGTCTTCACATCTCTACTGTTCCTGCCTACTTTCTGTATTCGACTGAAGAAGCCTACTGTGTAGGCGAAACGTTTCGGAATAAAGTTGTCTAACTGTTGCATATGTGTCTTACCTAACAAACCTGACTAGCTACTAGGTCGGACGCAGTGCTCCTCCCTTAAGTGACGTGTCTGACCTCACTAGGTCAAGGCATTGGCTTAAGCCGGTGGGGAGAATTGGAGCTGCCTCGCATAGACAAGTAGGCCTGTTGCAGTGTTCCTTATTTCTTATGTTCTTATGTTCGTATGAGGACAAATATTCTATTAGTGGGATGGATCTATGAAGGACCTGCCTAGTATAGGCCAACAGGCCTGCTGCAGTGTTCCTCCTTTCTTATGTTCTTACGTTCTTATATTCTGATATTTACTGTGATCTTATTATTTATATATTTTTTTATTATCACACCGGCCGATTCCCACCAAGGCAGGGTGGCCCGAAAAAGAAAAACTTTCACCATCATTCACTCCATCACTGTCTTGCCAGAAGGGTGCTTTACACTACAGTTTTTAAACTGCAACATTAACACCCCTCCTTCAGAGTGCAGGCACTGTACTTCCCATCTCCAGGACTCAAGTCCGGCCTGCCGGTTTCCCTGAATCCCTTCATAAATGTTACTTTGCTCACACTCCAACAGCACGTCAAGTATTAAAAACCATTTGTCTCCATTCACTCCTATCAAACACGCTCACGCATGCCTGCTGGAAGTCCAAGCCCCTCGCACACAAAACCTCCTTTACCCCCTCCCTCCAACCCTTCCTAGGCCGACCCCTACCCCGCCTTCCTTCCACTACAGACTGATACACTCTTGAAGTCATTCTGTTTCGCTCCATTCTCTCTACATGTCCGAACCACCTCAACAACCCTTCCTCAGCCCTCTGGACAACAGTTTTGGTAATCCCGCACCTCCTCCTAACTTCCAAACTACGAATTCTCTGCATTATATTCACACCACACATTGCCCTCAGACATGACATCTCCACTGCCTCCAGCCTTCTCCTCGCTGCAACATTCATCACCCACGCTTCACACCCATATAAGAGCGTTGGTAAAACTATACTCTCATACATTCCCCTCTTTGCCTCCAAGGACAAAGTTCTTTGTCTCCACAGACTCCTAAGTGCACCACTCACTCTTTTTCCCTCATCAATTCTATGATTCACCTCATCTTTCATAGACCCATCCGCTGACACGTCCACTCCCAAATATCTGAATACATTCACCTCCTCCATACTCTCTCCCTCCAATCTGATATTCAATCTTTCATCACCTAATCTTTTTGTTATCCTCATAACCTTACTCTTTCCTGTATTCACCTTTAATTTTCTTCTTTTGCACACCCTACCAAATTCATCCACCAATCTCTGCAACTTCTCTTCAGAATCTCCCAAGAGCACAGTGTCATCAGCAAAGAGCAGCTGTGACAACTCCCACTTTGTGTGTGATTCTTTGTCTTTTAACTCCACGCCTCTTGCCAAGACCCTCGCATTTACTTCTCTTACAACCCCATCTATAAATATATTAAACAACCACGGTGACATCACACATCCTTGTCTAAGGCCTACCTTTACTGGGAAAAAATTTCCTTCTTTCCTACATACTCTAACTTGAGCCTCACTATCCTCGTAAAAACTCTTCACTGCTTTCAGTAACCTACCTCCTACACCATACACTTGCAACATCTGCCACATTGCCCCCCTATCCACCCTGTCATATGCCTTTTCCAAATCCATAAATGCCACAAAGACCTCTTTAGCCTTATCTAAATACTGTTCACTTATATGTTTCACTGTAAACACCTGGTCCACACACCCCCTACCTTTCCTAAAGCCTCCTTGTTCATCTGCTATCCTATTCTCCGTCTTACTCTTAATTCTTTCAATTATAACTCTACCATACACTTTACCAGGTACACTCAACAGACTTATCCCCCTATAATTTTTGCACTCTCTTTTATCCCCTTTGCCTTTATACAAAGGAACTATGCATGCTCTCTGCCAATCCCTAGGTACCTTACCCTCTTCCATACATTTATTAAATAATTGCACCAACCACTCCAAAACTATATCCCCACCTGCTTTTAACATTTCTATCTTTATCCCATCAATCCCGGCTGCCTTACCCCCTTTCATTTTGCCTACTGCCTCACGAACTTCCCCCACACTCACAACTGGCTCTTCCTCACTCCTACAAGATGTTATTCCTCCTTGCCCTATACACGAAATCACAGCTTCCCTATCTTCATCAACATTTAACAATTCCTCAAAATATTCCTTCCATCTTCCCAATACCTCTAACTCTCCATTTAATAACTCTCCTCTCCTATTTTTAACTGACAAATCCATTTGTTCTCTAGGCTTTCTTAACTTGTTAATCTCACTCCAAAACTTTTTCTTATTTTCAACAAAATTTGTTGATAACATCTCACCCACTCTCTCATTTGCTCTCTTTTTACATTGCTTCACCACTCTCTTAACTTCTCTCTTTTTCTCCATATACTCTTCCCTCCTTGCATCACTTCTACTTTGTAAAAACTTCTCATATGCTAACTTTTTCTCCCTTACTACTCTCTTTACATCATCATTCCACCAATCGCTCCTCTTCCCTCCTGCACCCACTTTCCTGTAACCACAAACTTCTGCTGAACACTCTAACACTACATTTTTAAACCTACCCCATACCTCTTCGACCCCATTGCCTATGCTCTCATTAGCCCATCTATCCTCCAATAGCTGTTTATATCTTACCCTAACTGCCTCCTCTTTTAGTTTATAAACCTTCACCTCTCTCTTCCCTGATGCTTCTATTCTCCTTGTATCCCATCTACCTTTTACTCTCAGTGTAGCTACAACTAGAAAGTGATCTGATATATCTGTGGCCCCTCTATAAACATGTACATCCTGAAGTCTACTCAACAGTCTTTTATCTACCAATACATAATCCAACAAACTACTGTCATTTCGCCCTACATCATATCGTGTATACTTATTTATCCTCTTTTTCTTAAAATATGTATTACCTATAACTAAACCCCTTTCTATACAAAGTTCAATCAAAGGGCTCCCATTATCATTTACACCTGGCACCCCAAACTTACCTACCACACCCTCTCTAAAAGTTTCTCCTACTTTAGCATTCAAGTCCCCTACCACAATTACTCTCTCACTTGGTTCAAAGGCTCCTATACATTCACTTAACATCTCCCAAAATCTCTCTCTCTCCTCTGCATTCCTCTCTTCTCCAGGTGCATACACGCTTATTATGACCCACTTCTCGCATCCAACCTTGACTTTAATCCACATAATTCTTGAATTTACACATTCATATTCTCTTTTCTCCTTCCATAACTGATCATTTAACATTACTGCTACCCCTTCCTTTGCTCTAACTCTCTCAGATACTCCAGATTTAATCCCATTTATTTCCCCCCACTGAAACTCTCCTACCCCCTTCAGCTTTGTTTCGCTTAGGGCCAGGACATCCAACTTCTTTTCATTCATAACATCAGCAATCATCTGTTTCTTGTCATCCGCACTACATCCACGCACATTTAAGCAACCCAGTTTTATAAAGTTTTTCTTCTTCTCTTTTTTAGTAATTGTATACAGGAGAAGGGGTTACTAGCCCATTGCTCCCGGCATTTTAGTCGCCTCATACGACACGCATGGCTTACGGAGGAAAGATTCTTTTCCACTTCCCCATGGACAATAGAAGAAATAAAAAAGAACAAGAGCTATTTAGAAAAAGGAGAAAAACCTAGATGTATGTATATATATATATGCATGTGCGTGTCTGTGAAGTGTGACCAAAGTGTAAGTAGGAGTAGCAAGATATCCCTGTTATCTTAGCGTGTTTATGAGACAGAAAAAGAAACCAGCAATCCTACCATCATGCAAAACAGTTACAGGTTTTTGTTTCACAGTCATCTGGCAGGACGGTAGTACTTCCCTGGGTGGTTGCTGTCTACCAACCTACTACCTACATATATATTATATATATATTATATATATATATATATTATATATATATATATATATATATATATATATATATATATATATATATATATATATATACATATATATATATATACATATATATATATATACATATATATATATATATATATATATATATATATATATATATATATATATATATATATATATATATATATATATATATATATATATATATGCAAAACAACCACTCTGAAAGAACAGAAATTCCAAGCGCTTTCGTGACTACTCACATTATCAAAGAACTATGAAAGTAAAGCATCCAAGGAAGCTATATAAGGGGTCCGGCCAGCACCTCACTATCAGATCCCACAACGGTTAAACACGTGACGCGCGGCGACCCAACTTGGATAGGTCCCTTGCACAACTCACCCCCAAGCTATTCTACCAAGAAAATTTAAAAATTATTATTTGTCCAGTGTATTATTAAATTCTTCCCAAATTCTATTAATTATAAATGGATCTAATTTATATAAACCAAAGGAAATATTCATATTATTGTCAAAACTGCTTTTTATGAAACAAGATTCAATTATATTCCTGTCGACCATGGAATAAGACCATGCAATAAGATCACAGTAGTAGGCTGGTAGACAGCAACCACCCAGGGAAGTAGTACCGTCCTGCCAGATGACTGTGAAACAGAAACCTGTAACTGTTTTGCATGATAGTAGGATTGCTGGTGTCTTTTTCTGTCTCATAAACACGCTAGATAACAGGGATATCTTGCTACTCCTACTTACACTTTGGTCACACTTCACAGACACGCACATGCATATATATATATACATACATCTAGGTTTTTCTCTTTTTTCTAAATAGCTCTTGTTCTTCTTTAATTCTTCTACTGTCCATGGGGAAGTGGAAAAGAATCTTTCCTCCGTAAGCATGCGTGTCGTATGAGGTGACTAAAATGCCGGGAGCGATGGGCTGGTAACCCCTTCTCCTGTAGACATTTACTAAAAAAGAGAAGAAGAAAAACTTTATAAAACTGGGATGCTTGAATGTGCGTGGATGTAGTGCGGATGACAAGAAACAGATGATTGCTGATGTTATGAATGAAAAGAAGTTGGATGTCCTGGCCCTAAGCGAAACAAAGCTGAAGGGGGTAGGAGAGTTTCAGTGGGGGGAAATAAATGGGATTAAATCTGGAGTATCTGAGAGAGTTAGAGCTAAGGAAGGGGAAGCAATAATGTTGAAGGATCAGTTATGAAAGGAGAAAAGAGAATATGAATGTGTAATTTCAAGAATTATGTGGATTAAAGTAAAGGTTGGATGCGAAAAGTGGGTCATAATAAGAGTGTATGCACCTGGAGAAGAGAGGAATGTAGAGGAGAGAGAGAGATTTTGGGAGATGTTAAGTGAATGTATAGGAACCTTTGAACCAAGTGAGAGTAATTGTGGTAGGGGACCTGAATGTTAAAGTAGGAGAAACTTTTAGAGAGGGTGTGGTAGGTAAGTTTGGGGTGCCAGGTGTAAATGATAATGGGAGCCCTTTGATTGAACTTTGTATAGAAAGGGGTTTAGTTATAGGTAATACATATTTTAAGAAAAAGAGGATAAATAAGTATACAAGATATGATGTAGGGCGAAATGACAGTAGTTTGTTGGATTATGTATTGGTAGATAAAAGACTGTTGAGTAGACTTCAGGATGTACATGTTTATAGAGGGGCCACAGTTATATCAGATCACTTTTTAGTTGTAGCTACACTGAGAGTAAAAGGTAGATGGGATACAAGGAGAATAGAAGCATCAGGGAAGAGAGACGTTAAGGTTTACAAACTAAAAGAGGAGGCACTTAGGGTAAGACATAAACAGCTGTTGGAGGATAGATGGGCTAATGAGAGCATAGGCAATGGGGTCGAAGAGGTATGGGGTAGGTTTAAAAATGTAGTGTTAGAGTGTTCAGCAGAAGTTTGTGGTTACAGGAAAGTGGGTGCGGGAGGGAAGAGGAGCGATTGGTGGAATGATGATGTAAAGAGAGTAGTAAGGGAGAAAAAGTTAGCATATGAGAAGTTTTTACAAAGTAGAAGTGATGCAAGGAGGGAAGAGTATATGGAGAAAAAGAGAGAGGTTAAGAGAGTGGTGAAGCAATGTAAAAAGAGAGCAAATGAGAGAGTGGGTGAGATGTTATCAACAAATTTTGTTGAAAATAAGAAAAAGTTTTGGAGTGAGATTAACAAGTTAAGGAAGCCTAGAGAACAAATGGATTTGTCAGTTAAAAACAGGAGAGGAGAGTTATTAAATGGAGAGTTAGAGGTATTGGGAAGATGGAGGGAATATTTTGAGGAATTGTTAAATGTTGATGAAGATAGGGAATCTGTGATTTCGAGTATAGGGCAAGGAGGAATAGCTTCTTGTAGGAGTGAGGAAGAGCCAGTTGTGAGTGTGGGGGAAGTTCGTGAGGCAGTAGGTAAAATGAAAGGGGGTAAGGCAGCCGGGATTAATGGGATAAAGATAGAAATGTTAAAGCAGGTGGGGATATAGTTTTGGAGTGGTTGGTGCAATTATTTAATAAATGTATGGAAGAGGGTAAGGTACCTAGGGATTGGCAGAGAGCATGCATAGTTCCTTTGTATAAAGGCAAAGGGGACAAAAGAGAGCGCAAAAATTATAGGGGGATAAGTCTGTTGAGTATACCTAGTAAAGTGTATGGTAGAGTTATTATTGAAAAAATTATGAGTAAGACGGAGAATAGGATAGCAGATGAACAAGGAGGCTTTAGGAAAGGTAGGGGGTGTGTGGACCAGGTGTTTACAGTGAAACATATAAGTGATAAGGCTAAAGAGGTTCTTGTGGCATTTATGGATTTGGAAAAGGCGTATAACAGGGTGGATAGGGGAGTAATGTGGCAGATGTTGCAGGTGTATGGTGTAGGAGGTAGGTTACTGAAAGCAGTGAAGAGTTTTTACGAGGATAGTGAGGCTCAAGTTAGAGTATGTAGGAAAGAGGGAGATTATTTCCCAGTAAAAGTAGGCCTTAGACAAGGGTGTGTGATGTCACCGTGGTTGTTTAATATATTTATAGATGGGGTTGTAAGAGAAGTAAATGCGAGGGTCTTGGCAAGAGGCGTGGAGTTAAAAGATAAAGAATCACACATAAAGTGGAAGTTGTCACAGTTGCTCATTGCTGATGACACTGTGCTCTTGGGAGATTCTGAAGAGAAGTTGCAGAGGTTGGTTGATGAATTTGGTAGGGTATGCAAAAGAAGAAAATTAAAAGTGAATACAGGAAAGAGTAAGGTTATGAGGATAACAAAAAGATTAGGTGATGAAAGAGTGGATATCAGATTGGAGGGAGAGAGTATGGAGGAGGTGAATGTATTCAGATATTTGGGAGTGGACGTGTCAGCGGATAGGTCTATGAAAGACGAGGTGAATCAAAGAATTGATGAGGGGAAAAGGATGAGCGGTGCACTTAGGAGTCTGTGGAGACAAAGAACTTTGTCCTTGGAGGCAAAGAGGGGAATTTATGAGAGTATAGTTTTACCAGCGCTCTTATATGGGTGTGAAGCATGGGTGATGAATGTTGCAGCGAGGAGAAGGCTGGAGGCAGTGGAGATGTCATGTCTGAGGGCAATGTGTGGTGTGAATATAATGCAGAGAATTCGTAGTTTGGAAGTTAGGAGGAGGTGCGGGATTACCAAAACTGTTGCCCATAGGGCTGAGGAAGGGTTGTTGAGGTGGTTCGGACATGTAGAGAGAATGGAGCGAAACAGAATGACTTCAAGAGTGTATCAGTCTGTAGTGGAAGGAAGGCGGGGTAGGGGTCGGCCTAGGAAAGGTTGGAGGGAGGGGGTAAAGGAGGTTTTGTATGCGAGGGGCTTGGACTTCCAGCAGGCATGCATGAGCGTGCTTGATAGGAGTGAATGGAGACAAATGGTTTTCAATACTTGACGTGCTGTTGGAGTGTGAGCAAAGTAACATTTATGAAGGGATTCAGGGAAACCGGCAGGCCGGATTTGAGTCCTGGAGATGGGAAGTACAGTGCCTGCACTCTGAAGGAGGGGTGTTAATGTTGCAGTTTGAAAACTGTAGTGTAAAGCACCCTTCTGGCAAGACAGTGATGGAGTGAATGATGGTGAAAGTTTTTCTTTTTCGGACCACCCTGCCTTGGTGGAAATCGGCCAGTGTATTAATAATACATACAAATATATATATATATATATATATATATATATATATATATATATATATATATATATATATATATATATATATATATATATATATATATATATATATATATATATATATATATATATATGGTGGAAATCGGCCAGTGTATTAATAATATATACAAATATATATATATATATATATATATATATATATATATATATATATATATATATATATATATATATATATATATATATATATTTAACAAGTCGGCCGTCTCCCACTGAGGCAGGGTGACCCAAAAAGAAAGAAAATCCCCAAAAAGAAAATACTTTCATCTTCATTCAACACTTTCACCTCACTCACACATAATCAGTGTTTTTGCAGAGGTGCTCAGAATACAACAGTTTAGAAGCATATACGTATAAAGATACACAACATATCCCTCCAAACTGCCAATATCCCAAACCCCTCCTTTAGAGTGCAGGCATTGTACTTCCCATTTCCAGGACTCAAGTCCGGCTATATAAAAATAACCGGTTTCCCTGAATCCCTTCACTAAATATTACCCTACTCACACTTCAACAGATCGTCAGGTCCCAAATACCATTCGCCTCCATTCATTCATATCGAACACGCTCAAGCACGCCTGCTTGAAGTCCAAGCCTCTGGCCCACAAAACCTCCCTTACGCCTTCCTTCCAACCATTTCGAGGACGACCCTTACCCCGCCTTCCTTCCCCTACAGATTTAAATGCTCTCCATGTCATTTTACTTTGATCCATTCTCTCTAAATGACCAAACCACCTCAACAACCTCTCTTCAGCCCTCTGACTAATACTTTTATTACTCCACACCTTCTCCTAATTTCCACACTCTGAATTTTCTGCATAATGTTTACACCACACATTGCCCTTAGACAGGCCATCTCCACTGCCTCCAACCGTCTCCTCGCTGCAGCATTTACAACCCAAGCTTCACACCCATATAAGAGTGTTGGTACTACTATACTTTCATACATTCCCTTCTTTGCCTCCATAGATAACGTTTTTCGTCTCCACATATTCCTCAACGCACCACTCACCTTTTTTCCCTCATCAATTCTATGATTAACCTCATCCTTCATAAATCCATCCGCCGACACGTCAACTCCCAAGTATCTGAAAACAATCACTTCGTCTATACTCCTCCTCCCAAATTTGATATCCAATTTTTCTATATCTAAATCATTTGATACCCTCATCACCTTACTCTTTTCTATGTTCACTTTCAACTTTCTACCTTTACACACACTCCCAAACTCATCCACTAACCTTTGCAATTTTTCTTTAGAATCTCCCATAAGCACAGTATCATCAGCAAAAAGCAACAGTGTGAATTCCCATTTTGTATTTGATTCCCCATAATTTAATCCCACCCCTCTCCCAAACACCCTAGCATTTACTTCTTTTACAACCCCATCTATAAATATATTAAACAACCACGGTGACATTACACATCCTTGTCTAAGACCTATTTTAACTGGGAAGTAGTCTTCCTCTCTTCTACACACCCTAACCTGAGCCTCACTATCCTCATAAAAACTCTTCACAGCATTTAGTAACTTACCACCTATTCCATACACTTGCAACATCTGCCACATTGCTCCCCTATCCACTCTATCATATGCGCTTTTCTGAATCCATAAATGCAATAAAAACCTCCCTACCTTTATCTAAATACTGTTCACATATATGCTTCAATGTAAACACTTGATCTGCACATCCCCTACCCACTCTGAAACCTCCTTTCTCATCTGCAATCCTACATTCTGTCTTACCTCTAATTCTTTCAGTTATAACCTTACTGTACACTTTTCCTGGTATACTCAGTAAACTTATTCCTCTATAATTTTTACAATCTCTTTTGTCCCCCTTCCCTTCATATAAAGGGACTATACATGCTTTCCGCCAATTCCTAGGTACTTTCCCTCTTTCATACATTTATTAAACAAAAATACCAATCACTCCATCACTACATCCTTCCCCCTGCTTTTAACATTACTGTCATGATCCCATCAGTTCCCACTGTTTTACCCCCTTTCATTCTACGTAATGCCTCACTCACCTCCCCCACACTCACATCCTGTTCTTCTTCACTCCTAAAAAATGATATACCTCCCTGGCCAGTGCATGAAATTACCGCTTCCCTTTTTTCGTCGACATTTAAAAGTTCCTCAAAATATTCTCGCCATCTTCCCAAAACCTCCATCTCCCCATCTACTAACTCCCCTACTCTGTTTTTAACTGACAAATCCATTAGTTCTCTAGGCTTTCTTAACTTGTTTAACTCCAAAAATTTTTATTTTCATCTTTTCCTATCTACCTCTTACTCTAACTGTAGCTACAACTAAATAATGATCCGATATATCAGTTGCCCCTCTATAAACGTGTTTATCCTGGAGCCTACCCATCAACCTTTTATCCACCAATACATAATCTAACAAACCACTTTCATTACGTTCTATATCATACCTTGTATATTTATTTATCCTCTTCTTCATAAAATATGTCTTACTTATTATCAAACCTCTATCTACACATAGCTCAATTAAAGGCTCCCCATTTTCATTTAGTTGAAAAAACCCACTGTGTGGGCGAAACATTGTCAATAAAGGATCACATTAAACTGCATATGTGTTTATGTTTCCATTGTGTCGGTATTTTATACCATTTATTTTCTTCATTTACCCCTGGCACCCAAATTTGCCTACTACTCCCTCCACAACATTTTTGCCCACTTTAGCATTGAAATCCCCAACCACCATTACTCTCACACTTGGTTCAAAACTCCCCACGGATTCACTCAACATTTCCAAAAATCTCTCTCTCTCCTCTACACTTCTCTCTTCTCCAGGTGCATATACGCTTACTATAACCCACTTTTCACATCCAACCTTTATTTTACTCGTAAGCTTCTGTCTTTTATGTGCGGGTTATTTGTGTATCGTTCCAGTCACGGTATTGTGCCTTTTTGTTATTTATTGCTACTCCTTCTTTAGCTCTAACTCTATTTGAAACCCCTGACCTAATCCCATTTATACCTCTGCACTGAAACTCTTCCATCCATTTCAGCTTTTTTCACTTAAAGCCAGGACATCCAGCTTCTTCTCATTCATAACATCCACAATCATCTCTTTCTTATCATTTGCACAACATCCACGCACATTCAGACTTCCCACTTTGACAATTTTATTCTTCTTATTCTTTTCGGTAATTATTACAGGAAAAGGGGCTACCAGCCCATTGTTCCCGGCATTTTAATTGACTTTTACAACACGCATGGCTTCCGGAGAAAGATTCTTATTCCACTTCCCCATGAATATAAGAGGAAAAGTAATAAGACCAAGAACTATTAAGATAAAATCAAAGAAAACTCAGAGGAGTGTGTATAAATAAGCATGTACATGTATGTGTAGTGTGACCTAAGTGTAAGTAGAAGTAGCAAGACATGCCTGTAATCTTGCATATTTATGAGACAGAGAAAAGACACCAGTAATCCTACCATCATATAAAACAATTACAGGCTTTTGTTTCACACTCACTTGGCAGGACGGTTGTACCCATCCCCCCCTGGGTGGTTGCTGTCTACCAACCTACTACTACTATATATATATATATATATATATATATATATATATATATATATATATATATATATATATATATATATATATATATATATATATATATATATATATATATATATATATATATATATATATATATATATATATATATATATATATATATATATATATGTCGTGCCGAATAGGCAGAACTGCCATCTTGGCTTAAATACCAACGCCCATCTTGCCATTTAGGACAAGTGAAAATTTGTGTATGCAATAATTTCGCCAAAATCATTCTGAACCTAACGAAAAAAATATGTTTCACTGAGTTTGTTTAGTATTAAATTATTGTAAACAAATCTAAAATATATTTAGTTGGGTTAGGCTAAAATAAATTGCGCTTGTTATAATAAGGTTAGGTAAGTTTTCTAAGTTCCTTTTGGTGCAAAATTATAAATTTTTGCATCAACATTGTTAGGTAAGACACATATGCAACAGTTAGGTATCTTTATTTCGAAACGTTTCGCCTACACAGTAGGCTTCTTCAGTCGAGTACAGGAAAGTTGATAGAAGCAGAAGAGACTTGAAGACGATGTAATCAGTCCATCACCCTTAAAGTTTTGAGGTGGTCAGTCCCTCAGTCTGGAGAAGAGCTCCATACCTAACTGTTGCATATGTGTCTTACCTAACAACCTGTCGGTATTTTATATCATTTTAATGCATCAACATTTATGAAAAAAAATATATATTTTTAAACGTATAAGAGAAAATTTTAGAAAGGACTTAATTTTAAATGAGTTCTTGCTAATTGACCAGTTTTGCATATTCGGCACGACATATATATATATATATATATATATATATATATATATATATATATATATATATATATATATATATATATATATATATATATATATATAGAGAGAGAGAGAGAGAGAGAGAGAGAGAGATAGATAGATATATGATATTTCAGTTACAGTTAAAGGATGTACATATATGTACATATTCAGGCTGACTACCTCCCTGGCTGACTACCTCCCTGACTGACTACCTCCCTCGCTGACAACCTCCCTCGCTGACAACCTCCCTGGCCGACTACAGAATAGACAAGTGTTCAGGAAACTTCTTAACTTCTTCAGTCGAACTACAGGGAAAAACATCATAAGAAGATTTAGAGATGAAGAGATCAGTTCCTAATACTTGAAGAAGCTAGTTTGATGTAGTCAGTTCCTCAGCTTTAGTGTGTGTTCAGCTACATGGCTACGATGAAAGCTATGAAGCTGATGTTCAATCACCAATAACCAATGGGTTATTTAATGATAAAAAGCACGGATGCACCAGCGGCTGCGGAATCACCGATACCTTGCACTGGTAAACCTGCAGTTGCCTAGTCACTGAGAGACGTTATATGACCCTGAGCAACAAAACACCATCACCATTACTTCCGCACACAAGTACAGTGTTGAAGAGCCAGAGAGCAAAATTATGCGATCACTGGTGACCGTGGTGAGCACGAAGCAGGCCAGTAGTGCTCAACACCCACACATTAGAGCCACTGTAAACACATACCAAAAACTACCAGACCGTAAAACATTTTCCATCAGCAGTGCGAAATGTTCAGGACATTGTATTATGGTCATAGACCTAGTCCTTGGATATATTCCTCTTAATTTTATAAATTTGTTGAATAAAACGTTGTAAATATCGAAGAAATATGTAAAAAAATATTATTCTTTTGAGCTTAAACCTTGGCGCATAAATATAAAGGACCAGTTTTGCAGGCAAACACTTGATAGCAAACGCCTTCATCAGACACCACAGGAAAGGTGAAGGGCGTTCTCTATTACTCACTCGCGTCAGTTACGAGGAGCAAAGCCCAAATTCTTCAGAGAATTAGTGAAAATCACACCTATTTGTAAATACATATTTCTAGATCAAGCCCGATAGTAGGAGATGAGAAGCGCCTGGCTACTTGTTCTTGAAGAGGCTCTTGAGACTCTTATATCATGAGATAGTTCTTACCTTACGTCAGTCAGATGCTAACCCAAGAAATATGACTGCAATCTTCCTCCTCCGAGGCCGTGAAAAACTACCGAGGAAGAGGTGATGCCAGTGTGTTCACTTCAGCTACGTGCGGTGACTCTCCACAACACATATTTACCCTCAACACTGGCCCCCCAATATCAACACCGACCCCAGCATCAACACCGACCCCAGCATCAACACCGGCTCTAACATCAACACCGGCCTCCCCATCAACACCAGCCTCCACATCAACACCGGCCTCCCCATCAACACCGGCCCCCACACTAACACCGACCTCCACGTCCACACCAGCCCCCACATTAACACCGGTCTAGAAATCTGAAAGCAAACAGTTTATGCTTTCCTTGGAGAAATGCCTTACATGAGAGCACCAGAAGATATAGAATAACGGTGTGTGTGTGTGTGTGTGTGTGTGTGTGTGTGTGTGTGTGTGTGTGTGTATGTGTGTGTGTGTGTGTGTGTGTGTATGTGTGTGTGAGTGTGTGCGTGTGCACGTGCAACACACACACACATAACATACACGAATGACCATTCCCCTGACCATAAAATAAACAACAAAATTATAAAGACCGTGAGACATGGGTCTTTTTTCTAAGGCTTCTGTAATTAGATCGTTCTCTCGTGCTCAGTCACGATTTAACAAGAAAAAGACAACGCGGATCCTGGAAGTCACGCCTCGTCACAGGCCTGGTCTGTTCTCTCCCACCTCTCAGCTGATCTAATTTCTTTCCTCCCGGTAAATCTTCTTCGAATACAATTCTATTCCTAATATCCAAGCCTCTCTCTCATATATATATATATATATATATATATATATATATATATATATATATATATATATATATATATATATATATATATATATATATATATATATATATATATATATATATATATAGCAAGAACTCATTTAAAATTAAGTTCTTTCTAAAAAAAATTTCTATACGTTTGCCGATATATTTTTTTCATTTATGTTAATGTAAAAATTAATAATTTTGTACCAAAAGAACCTCGGAAAATTACCTAACCTTATTTTTATAAGCGCAATTTAATTTAGTCTAATCCAGCTAAATATATTTTAGAAAAATTTACAATAATTTAATAATAAACAAACACAATGAAATATTTTCTTCGTTAGGTTCAGATTGATTTTTGCGAAATTGTAAAGAACACAAGAGCATAAAAAAGAAGGAACACGGCAGGAGACCTACTGGCCCATGCGAGGCAGGTCCAAGTCACCTCCCGGCTTAAACCAATGACCCACCTAGTCAGGTCAGATCACATCCACTTAAGGAGAACGACATCAGACCTATCAGCACAAGCTAGTCAGGTCCAACCCACATCCACCAACACCCACATATGTGTTTATCTAACCTATTTTTAAAACTACACAACGTTTTAGCCTCAATAACTGTACTCGGGAGTTTGTTCCACTCATCCACAACTCTATTATCAATCCAGTGCTTTCCTATATCCTTCCTGAATCTGAATTTTTCCAACTTGAAACCATTGCTTCGAGTCCTGTCTTGGCTAGATATTTTTAGCGCGCTATTTACATTCCCTTTATTTATTCCTGTTTTCCATTTATACACCTCAATCATACCCCCCTAATTCTACGCCTTTCCAGAGAGTGCAAATTCAGGGCTCTTAGTCTATCCTCATAGGGAAGATTTCTGATACATGGGATCATCTTTGTCATCCTCCTTTTTACGTTTTCAGGTGCATTTATATCCATTCTGTAATACGGTGACCAGAAGTGTGCGGCATACTCTAAATGAGGCCTAACCAAAGATATATATATAGTTGAAGAACAAATTGAGGACTCCTATTATTCATGCTCCTTGATATGAAGCCATGGATTCTGTTCGCATTATTGCGAACACATATGCCCTCTTGTCTTGAATATCAAAACAACAGTTATGGAACAGAACTCTTCTCCAGGCTGAGGGACTGACAACCTCAATCTACACCTTAAAGGGTGATGGACTAATTACATCGTCTTCACATCTCTACTACTCCTGCCTACTTTATGTACTCGACTGAAGCCTACTGCGTAGGCGAAACGTTTCGGAATAAAGATGCCTAACTGTTGCCCATGTGTCTTACCAAACTGTTGTCCTGGTTTTAGATTACTGCTAACCAGAACTCCAAATCCTTTTCGCAATCAGTAATATTAAGTAAGACACATATGCAACAGTTAGACAACTTTATTCCGAAACGTTTCGCCTACACAGTAGGCTTCTTCAGTCGAATACAGAAAGTAGGCAGGAACAGTAGAGATGTGAAGACGATGTAATCAGTCCATCACCCTTAAAGTTGTAGAATTTGAGGTTGTCAGTCCCTCGGCCTGGAGAAGCTCAGTTCCATAGTCAGGAACTATCTGAAGATCAAGCGACAGTGCGGAGACTTAAATACTGTCGGAAGGAGAGGTGCAGGGTAGTAGTAGTAATAGTAGTAGTGAGAGGCAACTGAGAGGTCATGTCCCTGTCGGTATTGTATACCATTTTGATGTTCATCTTGTCAGACACTGCAACACGTGGCATCTTGGTACAGAAAACACCTTGAACAAGCTTTTCAAGTGAGAAGGGTTGGATCTGAGAGGGACATGACCTCTCAGTTGCCTCTCACTACTACTATTACTACTACTACCCTGCACCTCTCCTTCCGACAGTATTTAAGTCTCCGCACTGTCGCTTGATCTTCAGATAGTTCCTGACTATGGAACTGAGCTTCTCCAGGCCGAGGGACTGACAACCTCAAATTCTACAACTTTAAGGGTGATGGACTGATTACATCGTCTTCACATCTCTACTGTTCCTGCCTACTTTCTGTATTCGACTGAAGAAGCCTACTGTGTAGGCGAAACGTTTCGGAATAAAGTTGTCTAACTGTTGCATATGTGTCTTACCTAACAACCTGTCGGTATTGTATACCATTTTGATGTTCATCTTGTCAGACACTGCAACACGTGGCATCTTGGTACAGAAAACACCTTGAACAAGCTTTTCAAGTGAGAAGGGTTGGATCTGAGAGGGACATGACCTCTCAGTTGCCTCTCACTACTACTATTACTACTACTACCCTGCACCTCTCCTTCCGACAGTATTTAAGTCTCCGCACTGTCGCTTGATCTTCAGATAGTTCCTGACTATGGAACTGAGCTTCTCCAGGCCGAGGGACTGACAACCTCAAATTCTACAACTTTAAGGGTGATGGACTGATTACATCGTCTTCACATCTCTACTGTTCCTGCCTACTTTCTGTATTCGACTGAAGAAGCCTACTGTGTAGGCGAAACGTTTCGGAATAAAGTTGTCTAACTGTTGCATATGTGTCTTACCTAACAACCTGTCGGTATTGTATACCATTTTGATGTTCATTCAGTAATATTAAGATCTACATTATTTAGTTTATATGTGGCATGGTTATTTTCTTGTCCAATATTTAGAACTTTGCATTTGTCTATATTAAACTGCATCTGCCACTTCTCCGACCACTGCATCAGTCTATTGAGATCTTCCTGGAGTGCTCTAATGTCCTCATTAGAATGAAGTAGGCGACCTATTTTGGTGTCATCAGTAAACTTGCTTATGTCGCTATTTATTCCCTCATCAATTTCGTTTATATAAATTGTAAACTACAAAGGGCCCCGTGGAACACCACTCGTGAAGCGCCCCCACTCTGATTTCTCCCCATTTATGCAAACTCTCTGCTGCCTATCTGTCAACCACGCTTCTACCCAGGAAAAAATTTCTCCTATTCCGTGTGCCTTAATTTTCCGCAATAGCCTCTGATATGGAACTCTATCAAGTATCAAAAGCCATACTGAAGTCCATATACACAATATCGTATTCATTACCATGATCTACCTCCTCAAATACCTGAGGATTCATTAATCAATTTATGCCTTTCAAGATGGCTACGAATGGCCTCAGCAATTATTGATTCCATAAATTTTCCCACTATGGAAGTAAGGTTTATTGGTCTAGAGTTCGAGCTAAGGACCTGTCACCTGCTTTGTAAATAGGTATTACATTTGCTATTTTCCACTTGTCTGGCACTAAGCCAGTTTGTAGTGATATATTGAAAAGATTAGGCAAAGGTTTGCTAAGCTCCTCTTTACATTCCTTTAAAACCCTTGCATAAAATTCATCAGGGCCTGGAAATTTATTCGGTTTTAATCTCTCTATTTGTCTGAGCACCATGTGACTAGTTACCTTAATGGTGCATAGTTTATTATCATCCTGTTCTACATAACTTATAATTTCTGGAATTGTGGTAGCATCTTCCTGCATAAAAACTGAGAGGATATAAGAGTTGAAAATTTCACACATTTCTTTATCACTGTCAGTGATCTGACCTGAGTTACTTTTGAGTGGGCCAGTCTTATCCCTAATCTTACTTCTTTAAACCTGAAAGAAACCTTTTGGGTTAGTCTTCGAATCCCTTGCCACTTTAGCCTCATAATCTCTTTTAGCCTTTTCTATTCCCTTTTTTAATTTCTCTCTTTAACTAAATATACTGATATCTTAACTACCCATCCCTTCTTTTGATACACATATATATGTCTCTTTTTTGACTAATGAGATGTTTTAATCCATTGTTTATCCATCTGGGATAATTTTTGGCTGATCTAATTTCCCCACTTGGAACATAAGTTGCCTGGGCAGCTACAAATATGCTCTGGAAAACGTCATATTGGCAACCAACACCACCTACCTGACCCATAGTCAGGTCGTTCCAATTTAGCCCACCCAGGTAATTTCTCAGTCCCATGAAATCGGCCAAGCGGATGTCTGAAACAGAGACATGATTGCAGTTATTTGGGTAATTCCATGATATACTGAAACTAAGTGATTTGTGATCGCTTTCCCCAAGCTCATCATTAACCTCATGATTATTAATTAGTGATTCCTTGTTGGCAATAATCAAGTCAAACAGATTGTTTCCTCTAGTTGGTTCTGTCACAAACTGTTTTAAAAAGCAATCTTGATTCGTATCAAGAAAGTCACTAGACTCGAGATTTTTTTGCCATATTACTCCAGTCAATTTGTCTACAATTAAAAATCTCCCATTAACACGTCATTTTCATATCTAGATGCCTTATGAATTTCGTCCCATAGCAGCTAACTGTAGTCCCTATCAAGATTTGGGGCCCTATAAATCACACCCAAAATTAATTTGTCACGACCCTCAAGAAACTGTAGCCAAACAGATTCTGTGTCCGATGCTTCTATTCTTAAATCTTGTCTAACACAACAATTTAAATTATCTCTAACATACATCGCCACTCCACCACCCTTCCTGTTAACCCTATCAATGTGGAATAGTCTATAGCATTCTAAGTGGCATTCAAAAGGCACTTTTCTATTTTTCAGGTTGATAATATCTATATTACATGCACATGCAAGTAACCTTAGCTCATCTATCTTATTTCTTAGACTCCTACTATTAGTATAGTAAACCTTAAGGGAGCTAGTCGCTCTCTGCCCTCTACTATCACTCTTTGTTGATTAATTGCTTTGCCTTCACAAGCAACTTTATTTTGAACATTGTCTATGAAACATATCCCTGAGGTATCCTGGTAATATATGCTGTGTTCAACCCTTGTACTGCACCTTGATTGTTTCCCAAACACACCCATACCTCTATAATCTATCAGCTTAAATCCTAGACATGTCAGCAATTGACCCCTCAATCGAGTTGGCTAATGCAACGACTAAGGCCCCTGAAAGATATACCTCGTCCCTTGCATACATATCACATTAGCCATAAAATTTGTCCCTGTTATCAATGAATGGGATTGCAAATCCCTTGCAGTACTTGTCTAGCCAGCAATTTACACCAATATTATTGCATACACAGGTTTTCGCTTGCCTTATTCAGCAAGAAGAGCGCTGTTGTTTAAGCCAAAATCGCAACTTTTACCTACTCGGCACGATATATATATATATATATATATATATATATATATATATATATATATATATATATATATATATATATATATATATATATATATATATATATATATATATATATATATATATATATATATATATATAAATCACCTACTGTGATCTTATATATATATATATATATATATATATATATATATATATATATATATATATATATATATATATATATATATATATATTATTGTAACCACGAACGAGTGATATTGATCAATAACAACACTGCGCTAGCCAAGGATTCAAACCCATGTTGTACTGGCCTGCCTCATGGTAAGCGAGAACCACATGACGCTTTAAACCACAGGTTTAAAGCGTCATGTGGTTCTCGCTTTCCATCAGGCAGGCCAGTACAACATGGGTTCGAATCCTTGGCTAGCGCAGTGTTATTATTGATATATACATATATATTATATATATATAAATATATATATATATATATATATATATATATATAAATATATATATATATATATATATATATATATATATATATATATATATATATATATATATATATATATATATATATGTATGATGTGAGAAATCACGAAAGGCCTTAGAAATTCACTAATTTTTCACAGTGGTGATTTTGCATATTGTGATATCACACCTTTCTGGGTTTCAGGGACATGTTAATGACCAAGTCAGTGAAGTTTTGCATTTATTTGGAAGAACTACTCGGACAGAAGAGGAAACCTGCCTTTGAATTCCCACTCGTACTCAAGAAGGGATGGAAATCATTTTAATTTATCCAGGACGATACAATGAAATGGTTCTTCTGAACACGTTGATAAGACGTCATTGACATACTTTAACCAAAATGGCCATGAAATTGTCGATTAGTCCTTCTGCCTGTGGAAATTATTCCTAGCATACAGGACCATAATACTGTATCTGTGTACCGACTGACTCTTATGAAGACATTTGTTGACACATCGTAACATTTTGTTGGGTGACGTTTCTCTCACTGGAGAGTTTAGTTACACAGTGTGTGAAACGTTTCCTAGTGAAATGTTGAGGTGTTGGGAAAATATCTTCGTTTTCAAAGTTCCTTAATTTATTAAATAATTCATTAACCGTACAACAGTCCCTAATTTAAAAAAAAAATATTTACCTGAATTATTGAATCTATAAAAGATTTAGGTTCGGCGAAAGATTTTCGTTAACGTTTAAAACTTTCGTCGAAATCTTTTGAAAGTATAAAAGTCACAAGGCCGACAGGTATGTGAACCAGGAAACAAATACCGTACACAGAACAAACTTTCACTTGGACAACGTTTCGCTCTGAGCAGAGCTTTTCAAGTCAAGACTTGAAACTAGGGATTGTCCTCCTTACTCGTGAAAGTGAAGAACTGTGAAAACCAATCAGTATTTTACATTAAGTTATTCATTTGTTCATTCAAGGACTCTCTAGGTATCATTAATTAAGCAAGAATACCAGTGCTGGTTATCACTGACTTGTGAATTCCCCCAACTGCAGGAGACTGTTCCCCCAGTATTTACAATGAATACCATATACGTACATGTAATGTGTTGTAATAGTACACAGTCATGTTTGTGAGTTGAAACTCATACATGTGCTGTAGAGACCTTATTAATTCCTTAATGCTGACAAGAATGTTACTTTCTTCATATACACTAGGTGCTAGTTCATACCTAATATTACAGGCATCACGAGTAGTTCTCTTTCACCGAATTAAATCTTTAATAACATCGAACTCGTAGATCAGGAGACTTGTAATCTAGATGATATTTCAGCGTATGATATACACAGCAATTCTTTACGAAGGTGAGACAGCTCGTTAACATTTTTAAGTGAGGACCTACGCTATGCTCTCCCTTCGTAAACAAAAACATAGCGAATAAAAAAAGGAGAACAGAGAGAGAGAGAGAGAGAAAGAGAATAGGAGAATATATCAAGCGTGACCCGTTGTGTAAGGGTTAAACAATATCCCCAGACTGATTACAATCTTATTTATTGCTCAATTCATGGCGCAGTGTGCACCATGATTGCATCACAGAACACTGTTAATTTATCTCAAGTGTGTTCTACCGTGGCTTCTGTTGCCTGCAGCTGGACTATTAAGTCACGTGACACCTCATGGGTGTTTACCCCCTCTACTTGTATTTTGTTGCCTGCAACAGGTTTCCCTTGAACACTTATGGGTGTTTTCCTTGGCTTCTGTTGTGTGCAGCTCGCAAAACATCCGGCCAGCCTGCCGCTGAGAGGTCAGAATGCCATAGCACACACAATGGTCACTAGATGGCTCTGGTCACCGTGTTTACAGCTGACTAAGATGACTTACAGGCTTGTGGCTTGGTGTGGCCCTTGTCGAATACAGAGCAAATACAAAATTACAAGGAGTTGAATAAGTTGCAATGCAACTTATTCAACTCCTTGGCACGTGCGACACTATTCCACATTAACTAAAAATCCTATATATAACTTTTTCAAGGCCTAATTAAGTCATGTGCAATAGTTTCTGTTATTCTTTAGTCGAAACTTATAAATAACACACGTTAATTGTGTGGGACCAAAGATTAAACAATTTAATGACTGGATTGCAATAGTAAATGTTGAATTACACAATTTGGAAATTGTGAGAAGCCTCTGTTCTTGTGTGTGTTGAATTCAACGAACAAATTAAAGAGCAATGCAGAACTGGTGACGGAAATTGAACATTGTTTTAGTATAGAAATTGGTAATGATTGGATTCAGGTTTAGAGTGAGTTTTAATAGTGAAAAAAGGGAAACTTTTCGCTCTGTGCATAGCGAAATGTTTCTTTAGAAGCCTGCTTGTTTTAAGAAATGAGAGTATGAAGAGTAGGCTTTAAGTTTCTAGAAGTGAGAAAAGTCACGTGAAGCAAAAGTTTTTCTATAGGCTGCTGTGTTTTGTTCGATGTAAGTACATTTTTGTTCATAGAAGAAGCTCTCACAACGTCCTCAGAGTAGCAACATCCCGCTGAACAAAACGTTGTTTCATATAGGCTTGCTGTGTTGTGTGTGTTGCACAGTACATCCCATGCCATCCTAGGACACCCGCCCGCTGCACCTCCCCGCCACGCTGCACCTCCCCGTCGTGTTGCACCTCCCCGCTGCACCTCCCCGCTGCACCTCCCCGTCGTGTTGCACCTCCCCGTCGTGTTGCACCTCCCCGCTGCACCGCCCCTCTGCACCTCCCCGTCGTGTTGCACCTCCCCGCGTGGCACCTCCCCCCTCCCTGCACTCCCGCGTGTTGCACCTCCGCTGTGCCCTCCCGTCGTGTGCACTCCCGCTGCACCCCCCTGCACCCCACCCGCCGTCGTGGCACCTCCCAGCTGCCTCACCCCGCCGCGCTGCACCCCCGCTGCCGCCCCCGTCGACTCGCTGCACCTCCCCGCTGCCCCGCCCCGCCGGTGCACCTCCCGCTGCCCGCCCGCCAGCTGCACCTCCCAGCTAGACCCTCGACCAGTGTGTGACTCCGAAGCGCATCGAGGGAGGACTCCGGACTGAACGCCTAACTGAACGATCCTGAGATGAAGATGACATGAGATAGAGAATGAAGATCGAAGAGAAGATGGCATGAGAGGGAAGAAGAATGATGAAGAGAAGAATGAAGGAAGAAGAAGAAGATGAAGATGAAGAAGAAGATGAAGAAGATGAAGATGAAGATGAAGATGAAGATGAAGATGAAGATGAAGATGAAGAAGATGAAGAAGAAGAAGAAGAAGAAGAAGAAGAAGAAGAAGAAGAAGAAGAAGAAGAAGAAGAAGAAGAAGAAGAAGAAGAAGAAGAAGAAGAAGAAGAAGAAGAAGAAGATGAAGATGAAGAAGAAGAAGAAGAAGAAAGAAGAAGAAGAAAGAAGAGAAGAAAAGAAGAAGAAGAAGAAGAAGAGAAGAAGAAGAAGAAGAAGAAGAAGAAGAAGAAGAAGAGAGAAGATGAAGAAGAGAAGAAGAAGAAGAAGAAGAAGAAGAAGAAGAGAAGATAGAAGATAGTGAAGATGAAGATGAAGAAGAGAGAAGAAGAAGAAGAAGAAGAAGAAAGAAGAAGAAGAAGAAGAAGAAGAAGAAGAAGAAGAAGAAGAAGAAGAAAGAAGAAGAAGAAAGAAGAAGAAGATGAAGAAGAAGAAGAAGAAGAAGAAGAAGAAGAAGATGAAGAAGAGAAAAAGATAAGAAGAAGAAGAAGAAGAAGAAGAAGAAGAAGAAGAAGAAGAAGAAGAGAAGAAGAAGAAGAAGAAGAAGAAGATGAAGAAGAAGAAGAAGAAGAGAAAGTAGAAGAAAGAGAAGAAGAGAAAGAAGAAGAAGAAGAAGAAGAAGAAGAATGAAGAAGAAGAAGAAGAAGAAGAAGAAGAAGATGAAGATGAAGATGAAGAAGAGAAGAAGAAGGAAGAGAAGATAGAAGAAGAAGAAGAAGAAGAAAGATGAAGAAGAAGATAGAGAAGAAGAAGAAGAAGAGAAGAAGAAGAAGAAGAAAGAAGAAGAAGAAGAAGAAAGAAGAAGAAGAAGAAGAAGAGAAGAAGAAGAAGAAGAAGAAGAAGAGAAGAGATGAAGATATGAAGAGAAGAAGATGAAGAAGATGAAGATGAAGAAGAAGAAGAAGAAAAGAAGAAGAAGGAAGAAGAAAGAAGAAGAAGAAGAAGAAGAAGAAGAAGAAGAAGAAGAAGAAGAAGAAGAAAGAAGAAGAAAGAAGAAGAGAAGAAGAAGAAGAAAGAAAAGAAGAAGAAGAAGAAGAAGAAGAAAAGAAGAAGAAGAAGATATGAGAGAAGATAAGATTAGAAGAAGAAGAAGAAGAAGAGAAGAAAAGAAGACGAAGAAGAAGAAGAAGAAGAAGAAGAAGAAGAAGAAGAAGAAGAAGAAGAAGAAGAAGATGAAGATGAAGATGAAGATGAAGATGAAGAAGAAGAAGAAGAAGAAGAAGAAGAAGAAGATGATGAAGATGAAGATGAAGAAGAAGAAGAAGAAGAAGAAGAAGAAGAAGAAGAAGAAGAAGAAGAAGAAGAAGAAGAAAAACAAAAAAAAAGAAGAAGAAGAAGAAGAAGAAGAAGAAGAAGAAGAAGAAGAAGAAGAAGATGATGATGATGATGATGATGATGATGATGATGATGATGATGATGAAGAAGATGATGAAGATGAAGATGAAGATGAAGAAGAAGATGAAGATGAAGATGATGAAGATGAAGAAGATGAAGATGAAGAAGAAGAAGAAGAAGAAGAAGAAGAAGAAGAAGAAGAAGAAGAAGAAGAAGAAGAAGAAGAAGAAGAAGAAGAAGAAGAAGAAGAAGATGGTGATGAAGAAGATGAAGATGAAGAAGAATATGAAGAAGATGAAGATGAAGATGAAGAAGAAGTTGAAGATGAAGATGAAGAAGATGAAGAAGTTGTTGTTGTTTTCCTTGATTGCATCTTCTTTACATTTTATCTTCATTTTCTTCATCGCCGCATCTTTGCACCGGTCAAGCTATTGTCTTCTCTAATTAACAACCCTTTTAAGGAATCCTCATTCGTTTCAAGGTACCCAGGGTCACTTCAAGGCACTCAGTCACTTCAAGGCACTCAGTCACTTCAAGGCACTCAGTCACTTCAAGGCACTCAGAACAACTTCAGGTATCTATAGTAACTTTAAGGCACTTGGAGTCAGTTCAAGGCACTTGCAGTCACTTCAAGGCACTCAGCCACTTCAAGGCACTCAGTCACTTCAAGGCACTCAGAACAACTTCAGGTATCTATAGTAACTTTAAGGCACTTGGAGTCAGTTCAAGGCACTTGCAGTCACTTCAAGGCACCCCAGAGTCACTTCAAGGCACCCCAGAGTCACTTCAAGGCACCCCAGAGTCACTTCAAGGCACCCCAGAGTCACTTCAAGGCACCCCAGAGTCACTTCAAGGCACCCCAGAGTCACTTCAAGGCACCCCAGAGTCACTTCAAGGCACCCCAGAGTCACTTCAAGGCACCACAGAGTCACTTCAAGGCACCCCAGAGTCACTTCAAGGCACCCCAGAGTCACTTCAAGGCACCTCAGAGTCACTTCAAGGCACCACAGAGTCACTTCAAGGCACCACAGAGTCACTTCAAGGCACCCCAGAGTCACTTCAAGGACCCTAGAGTTACACAGGCACGAAAATCGACACCAGTTGAGCACTAAGGAAGACCTTCAAAACGACTTCAGTACCGCGATTCACCTCTGGTTGATCCCTTCAAGGAAAAAGGCCTTGATGCCGATGAAGGGCTCTTGATCTTAGGGAATTGGCACCGCCACCCTTCCCGCCCTCAGCTCAAATTCGATTATTTACCCTTCCCACTCCCTTCCCATCCAATCCCAGTTTCATCCCGTTCCGGTTACGCATTTACCTCTTCATGTAACGGGTTGTTATGGTTGGGAGAGACAGATCACAGCGCCCGTCCTCCCTATCCCCCGCTGTCCCTTGGAGGGTTAAGGGATGTCACTTTAGGTCCCTTCTTGGTCATAAGCACCTCAGGGAAAATATGGATCATATAACTTGAAGAATTAGACACATGTGCAACATCTGGGTAAATGAAAATGGTACCACCTAAAATACGTCTTCAAGGATGATGGACTGATTACATCGTCTTCGCATCTCTAATGCTTCTGCTAACTCTTCGACTGAAAAAGCCTACTGTGTAGGCTTCTGCACATGTGGCTTACTTCTCAACACCTGGGTATCTCATGTGACTAATTCTTCATCTTGTCGGTATTATATACCACACTTATACATCCACATAGATCCCTAGATCTTGCAGCTCTACTCGCACGATGTTGTTTCCTGAGGTGCGCGAGGCTGCTGCAGGTTTCCAATGACGTGTTCATTTATACCTCTGTTTCACTTCCTTTATTGGTGCATTGTCGTTTCATTATTATTATTATTATTATTATTATTATTATTATTATTATTATTATTATTATTATTATTATTATTATTATTATTATTATTATTATTATTATTATTATTATTATTATTATTATTATTATTATTATTATTACCATTATTATTATTATTATTATTATTATTATTATTATTATTATTATTATTATTATTATTATTATCAAAAAGAAGAGCTAAGCCTATAATTTATACCTATAATCGTCCCCATGACAACGATTTCTGTTTTGTTTATCTGTACCGGAGGTATCTTAACTTCATCAACACTGACCTCTTGCTCTGTCTTAGTTAATCGTAATGACTCACAACACTTCAGTAAGCAATGATAATATTTAGTGTTTTTTAGAAATATTATTATTATTAATTATCTTACTGTTATTATCTTTTTAAAGAAATAATAAAATTTATTAACAGAAAATATTATTATTATTATTATTATTATTATTATTATTATTATTATTATTATTATTATTATTATTATTATTATTATTATTATTAATCCAGGTTAAACACCGCTGACACGAACTAATCAAAGTTTGAACAGAAACAAAGTTACAAGATAAAATAGAAGAAAAGGCGTAATCACAACGTCAAGTAATTATGATCAATACATATTGGAAAGTACTCGTGTTATGGGGTAAATACATTAGCGAATATGAGCCACCTTCCAGCGAGGGCTTCATTTGACCACCTGTGACGTTCAACTGACCACCTGTGACGTTCAACTGACCACCTGTGACGTTTAATTGACCAACTGAGACGTATAACTGACATCATTTGACCCCTATCAACCTCATCGTCGTTTGGCAGCTCTTAGAAGTTCAGTCAGAGCCCGAGAGCCTATTACATTCCTTACTAAACTAAAGCACGACTTAACTCTGCGATATATATATATATATATATATATATATATATATATATATATATATATATATATATATATATATATATATATATATATATATATATATATATATATATATATATATATATATATATATATATATATATATATATATATATATATATATATATATACACACATACATCTGTGTGTGTGTGTGTGTGTGTGTGTGTGTCTGACAGTTTTAATGAACTTTGTGTAGTCGATAGTCTTTGGTCCCAATTAACCATTAAACATTATAAAATATAATCAAACATAATATTATTTTCTCCCGTAACTCTACTACAGACCTCGACACACCTTTCACAAGTGTTTCCTGAGCCTATAAGCGCACACACACTCGCCATAATTACACTGCGTTCACTCGGGAGTTATAAGTGTGTGACAGAATCGAAACCCACACATTAAATGTTCTCGGCAAATAATGGCGTATCGTGGGGGATGACACGCTCCAGTGGAGGTGGTAAGTGGGGTTCCACACCCCTCCAGTTCCTGCCATTATACTCGATTCTGTTTTCTTTCTTTTGGAGTTCGAGAAGGCGAGCGCCTTTGGGATCGGCAGTTTATTGCGGTCATGATACTTAACCACAGTGCAACGAACAGATTATTACACCTTTTTTTTTTTTTTTTTTTTTTTTGTCTTCCTGCGGATGAAATATTATAACTATCGTATGTTCGTATAATATTCACCTCTAACCCAAATGAATTTCTGCGATGTTTTCGAACTCAGCAAAATGGTTTTTTTTTCTTGTTTACGAAAAACTTGAAATCTTAAAAGTGTTGGAAATTACTTTTGATGGATCATAAATTTTAGCTAGTCAGATTTTAATATGGTACACACAAGTGTGTTTCTATGAGTTGTGACCCTTCTAGGGAGGTGCCTTGATGCTGGTGAGTGGCTCTTGATCCAAGGAATTACAGTTATTCTCCCTAAGAACAAAGATGATTACCTTCCAGTCCCTATACGCTACATGATGCCTAAGAGTTTAACGCTTTCCCTTATTACAACAATAAGTTACATTAACCGGGTGTTACAACAACTGAAAATCGCTATTGTAAACTCTGCCCTTTATAAAAAAAAAAAACATATATTCCATATGCTCTACGTCAGCTCTCTCACAAAGCTCCTCAACAAAGTGCAATGTTTGGTAAATGCAATTGAATAGCAGGTAGTGAGGAGTTCAAGGTACACAGTATTTGATTCTGGAAACACTTTCTAAATAAGAGACCTGGCTGTGATGGCACTTTCTTCCTAAATAAGAGAACTGATTGTGATGGCACTTTCTTTCTAAATAAGAGACCTGACTGTGATGGCACTTTCTTTCTAAATAAGAGACCTGACTGTGTTGGCACTTTCTTTCTATATAAGAGAACTGACTGGATCATCAGACTGCAAGATACTTAACACTCAAGATCTAAATAAGCCAGAAGAGGCAATGGGCCTGGGAGATGTGAAAACTTTTGCAAATCTGCGAACGTCATTTTAATATATATATTGTGTAATACGTGTAATGCCATATCAGTCAGTTCAAAATACAAAATTAGTCTCAGAAAAATACTTCACAGAGAGCAGCATTAAATTATCCCCAACATTTTTATTTACTACTTATGTATAATTGTTAGCATCTTAGCTGTCAATATTGTTGGCACTGTGAATAGAATTTTATATTAAAAATAATAAAATAACAATAATAATTATTACATCATTACCTTTATTATTACTGATATTACTTGAATTACGATGGTTTTTAATATTATTTTCTTTTCCTTAAATTTTCCGCAGCAGATGTTCCAGTGATTTACAGTGAAAGGAGACCCGTTCTTGTACAACGTTCCTTTAGGAAAAGAAAGGATGTATCTTTATTACTCTGGCATAATAAGCGCTCTACAATGTAGCGAAGGAGCGCTCAGTCTACTGCATAATAGCGCTGAATCTCCCACAGTAGTATATCCTCTCTGAAGCTCAGTATTATTATTATTACTTTCACGTATACATGCAGAGAGCAAGCATTGATGTCCATCTTAATTTTCGTTATACATCCGGCTCTTTGAAAGTCGTAGTCTAATCTGATTTAACGGGAGCGGAATAAAGTCCGGAATTTATTAGTCTTTTGTTAGAAGGCCGAGGGGAAAAAAAAGAACATGGCCTGTGGCTGTGTAGGAGGAGGTTTTAAGTTTCAAAATCTTTTGTCTTCGTGTAATTGGATTACAAAATAACTCTCAGTTATTGTTCTTGATTCTATTTATCAATCTATAATAAAAAAAATTGAGTAAGAAAATAGTTTTCCTTTGTTAAATGTGTAGACGTCATAATCAGAGCAACGCTAATGTTGGCATCTCATCTTGGTCTGACCTGCTGTCTGTATTAAACATAATATATAGTGTATATATATATATATATATATATATATATATATATATATATATATATATATATATATATATATATATAAAATGTAATGAACACTTGTCGATGCTGAACGGTATCCCACGACTAGACAAGAAACCAGCATTCGGAAAGAAACGATATTGTTTGTCTACATGGAATAGATAGATAGATAGATAGATAGATAGATAGATAGATAGAGAGAGAGAGAGAGAGAGAGAGAGAGAGAGAGAGAGAGAGAGAGAGAGAGAGAGAGAGAGAGAGAGAGAGAGAGAGAGAGAAAGAAAGAAAGAAAGAGACAGAGATCCTTTAGAATATCCAATTTTCCTACTACGCCTCTCTACTCTTTCTCCCACTTGTGATCTCTTAACATGTCTTCAGTATTTAATATATAAAAGAAAGTTCATTGTCTATTAAAATTGAACAATTCCCTGCGAGTAAAAGAATTAGCTAATATTGAGCTTTATATATATATATATATATATATATATATATATATATATATATATATATATATATATATATATATATATATATATATATATATATATATATATATATATATATATATATATTTATATATATATATATATATATATATATATATATATATATATATATATATATATATATATATATATATACATATATGGGGGGATGTGGACCAGGTGTTTACAGTGAAACATATAAGTGAACAGTATTTAGATAAGGCTAAAGAGGTTTTTGTGGCATTTATGGATTTGGAAAAGGCGTATGACAGGGTGGATAGGGGGGCAATGTGGCAGATGTTGCAGGTGTATGGTGTAGGAGGTAGGCTACTGAAGGCAGTGAAGAATTTTTACGAGGATAGTTAAAGTATGTAGGAAAGTTAAAGTATGTAGGAAAGAGGGAGATTATTTCCCAGTAAAAGAAGGCCTTAGACAAGGGTGTGTGATGTCACCGTGGTTGTTTAATATATTTATAGATGGGGTTGTAAGAGAAGTAAATGCGAGGGTCTTGGCAAGAGGCGTGGTGTTAAAAGATAAAGAATCACACATAAATTGGGAGTTGTCACAGTTGCTCTTTGCTGATGACACTGTGCTCTTGGGAGATTCTGAAGAGAAGTTGCAGAGGTTGGTGAATGAATTTGGTAGGGTATGCAAAAGAAGAAAATTAAAAGTGAATATAGGAAAGAGTAAGGTTATGAGCATAACAAAAAGATTAGGTGATGAAAGATTGGATATAAGATTGGAGGGAGAGAGTATGGAGGAGGTGAATGTATTCAGATATTTGGGAGTGGACGTGTCAGCGGATGGGTCTATGAAAGATGAGGTGAATCATAGAATTGATGAGGGGAAAAGGGTGAGCGGTGCACTTAGGAGTCTGTGGAGACAAAGAACTTTGTCCTTGGAAGCAAAGAGGGGAATGTATGAGAGTATAGTTTTACCAGCGCTCTTATATGGGTGTGAAGCATGGGTGATGAATATTGCAGCGAGGAGAAGGCTGGAGGCAGTGGAGATGTCATGTCTGAGGGCAATGTGTGGTGTGAATATAATGCAGAGAATTCGTAGTTTGGAAGTTAGGAGGAGGTGCGGGATTACCAAAACTGTTGTCCAGAGGGTTGAGGAAGGGTTGTTGAGGTGGTTCGGACATGTAGAGAGAATGTAGCGAAACAGAATGACTTCAAGAGTGTATCAGTCTGTAGTGGAATGAAGGCGGGGTAGGGGTCGGCCTAAGAAAGGTTGGAGGGAGGGGGTAAAGGAGGTTTTGTGTGCGAGGGGCTTGGACTTCCGGCAGGCATGCGTGAGCGTGTTTGATAGGAGTGAATGGAGACAAATGGTTTTTAATACTTGACGTGCTGTTGGAGTGTGAGCAAAGTAACATTTATGAAGGGATTCAGGGAAACCGGCAGGCCGGACTTGAGTCCTGGAGATGGGAAGTACAGTGCCTGCACTCTGAAGGAGGGGCGTTAATGTTGCAGTTTAAAAACTGTAGTGTAAAGCACCCTTCTGGCAAGACAGTGATGGAGTGAATGATGGTGAAAGTTATTCTTTTTCGGGCCACCCTGCCTTGGTGGGAATCGGCCAGTGTGTTAATAAAAAATAAATAAATAAATAAATAAATAAATATATATATATATATATATATATATATATATATATATATATATATATATAAATATATAAATATATATATATATATATATATATATATATATATATATATATATATATATATATACATACATATATATATATACATATATATATATATATATATATCAGTAACAACACTGCGACTAGCCAAGGAAGCAAACCCATGCTGCTTTGGTCCGCCTCATGGTGAGGGAAAGACAGATGATGCTCTAGTCCACGGGACCACACAATTCTCAAGAATGATGCATCCAGCCAAGTTAGATGTTGTACCCGTCATCGGAGAACATACGGTGGTGTGGATGCCTCTGAGCTAATTTCATTCTACTCCCTATTTGGTGTACTAGCCCAGCTAGCTTGGCTGGATGCGTCTTTCTTAAGAATTGTGTGGTCCCGTGGACTAGAGCGTCATCTGTCTTTCGCTCACCATGAGGCGGGCCAAAGCAGCATAGGCTGGTTCGACTCTTTGGCTAATCGCAGTGTTGTTATTGATCATACATACATGCACACACACACACACACACACACACACACACACACACACACACACACACACACACACACACACACACACACACACACACACACACACACACACACACATATATATATATATATATATATATATATATATATATATATATATATATATATATATATATATATATATATATATATATATATATATATATATGTGTGTGTGTGTGTGTGTGTGTGTGTGTGTGTGTGTGTGTGTGTGTGTGTGTGTGTGTGTGTGTATATTATAATGTCTGATTGAACAACTTGAAAGAGAAATATTTGTTGTTAATGTGATTCTGTTTTTGCTGTGAGTGGTCATCTCTAATATAATGTGGAACTCTACCAGTATAGGATGTGTCACTCTGCCAGTACAGGGTGTGGCACTCCCCCGACCCCATAGGTATCCACTCCCAGCACTAGGGATGGTAATTCCAGCGACAAGTTCTGTCACACTCACAGCACCAGGGTGAGGCACTCTGCCAGCAGCAGGGTGTTGCACTCTGCCAGCAACAGGGTGTTGCACTTTGCCAGCAACAGGGTGTTGCACTCTGCCAGCAACAGGGTGTTACACTTTCCCAGCATCAGGATGTTGCACTTTCCCAATCTCTTTGATCACAAGTATTGTGCTTTTGACTTAATGTGAGTTGTGTAATCTGTTTCCTGGCTGGATAGTGAGCTCATTAATGGCCGCAGATCTGTGGGTGGCCGATACTGGTCCATGGGTGGCCAACAGAGGTCCATGGGTGGCCGGCAATGGCCCTACGATAGCCGTATGTGAGTAATTATGGTCAGTGGAACGCCGCTATGGATTCATATGAGACCAACGATAGGTCGAGTCTCCCAGTTACGATACCACTGGTAAGATCACTTCACTTGAGAGAGAGACCTAAAAGTATCCCTGCATGCCCTACTTCTTGAATCTGCACCGATCCTGCACTTTGCAGTCTGTCCGAGAGGTCTGATGTCAGCCCCTAACCCAGCCTTCAGAAAATTGCTCAGAGAAACTAAAATCATCATCACCAAAACCTCTCTCCACTGCATATTTGTTCATGAACAGACAGGTGCTTCGAAAAATACAGAATACTCTCTTATAATTTCCCCTTTTATGTATCGTGATTTTTTTTTTAAATGTGATTGAATAAGTTCATTCAAAATTGAACAGCACGTACTCTGAAGGCCTTTCAACGCGATGTTCAATTTTACGTTTTTTTTTCTATCGTTTTTACCCCCAAAAATCGCACTATATAGAGAACCTTTATGAGATCTTACTTTAGTTTCGAAATTCTAAGTTTTCCCAGTAATAGAATAGAACTGGAGAAAGAGAAATACGGAGTGAGATCAGGGGTGGTCCACGCCTGCCACTCCACAATCACCCTATGATTACCAAGTTAAGGACACCATGTATAATCATGTATGTGGTGATTTCAACGCTCCGGTAAGCAGATATCCTCAGCTCACTTAATTTATGCACAGACATTACATTGCACAGGTAACCACCACATGAACAGAGCTTTATTCCTTTATGGGGAATTAGACACATGTGCAACACCCAAGTATCTTTATTTGTTTATATTCCTTTAATTCAAATGTGATGGGTATACAACTGCAAAGGTGAAAATATAATAATAATAATAATAATAATAATAATAATAATAATAATAATAATAATAATAGCGTTGCATACCGGCTCATAGAGGTTACCTATCCAGCTCCATCATGGCTTCCAGCTGGCTTGTGGAACTCTACCAAAATGATCAGGAGTCAACTTCCTCGAATCGGCTTCGAGAGGTTGGAAACTACTATCATTTTCTATGGTTTTGGGGAAATGAATTTCATGGTCCTTTGAACTGACTTCTAGGGTCCTTTGAAGAGGCTTCCAAAGTTCTTTGAACCGGTTTTCTGGATTTCCTAAACCGGCTTCCAGGGTTCTTGAAACTGGTTTCGAAGGTGTGATCCTTGAAGAGCCTTTCAAGGCCCTAAGACCTGGCTTCTAAGATCCCATGAAAGGATCCTTAAACTTACCTTCAAGGTTTACTCAGCTGGTTTCCCTAGTGTCCTTATAACTGGCTATCAGGCTCCAATGGTCCCTTGAACCAGCTCTAAGGGTTAACTCAGCAGGCTTTGAGGGTTCACTTAACCGGCTTTCACACCCCCTATCAGGCAGACCACCAGTCCTGCAAGCCGGTTCACAAGGGCCACCCAGCCTTATCGTAACGTTGTACATCAAACATTGCAGCTCCTTGTTTATGTTACGAGGGCGAACTCTTATTTATGTGTTCTGAGTGATGTCGCGAGCACCCTCTCTCTCTCTCTCTCTCTCTCTCTCTCTCTCTCTCTCTCGCTCTCTCTCTCTCTCTCTCTCTCTCTCTCTCTCTCTCTCTCTCTCTCTCTCTCTCTCTCTCTCACATCTTTCAAAATCCCCAAACTGTGTAAAGACAAGCAAATTTTCCCTCTCGTGTCATCGACCACCCGCAAGTTGGTCTCTCCAATGGATCCCCATGTTGAACCCGGCTGACCATGTTATTAACAGGTATATTAGCCTGGGCAATAGCCTCTAGACCCTCCATTAAAGTCATTAGGCACGTTGCATGGAGGAAAAGAATGATAGGAGAGGAAAAAAAATATGATGTCAACCTCTGCTTGTTTCAGATATTTTTCCCCCTCTTAGAAAAGACAATCGCTGTTTTCCTTTCGAAGATTCTCTTTTAAATACTTCACATGCCTTTGATCTTTCTCTCGGATTCTTGTCTTTGTTTTATAAACCAGTGGTCGTTTTCATGTGCCTTTGTTTTGCTTGGATATCATCGTCTTTTATTGCTTATGGTACTGATTCAGCTTATTCCATAATATATTCTGAACAGGTTTCTGGCTCTAAACGCGTGCCATCGTGGAAATGTTGCGCTATTGTTTCTTGAATTGTTCGCTCACGCAAATCCTCTTGTGCAGCCGGCCAGGGGATTTGCATCTGAATCCTTGAACTGTTTCCTATTCACTTTCCTTTTGTCGAAAAGGAGTTGAGGAGGGTGGGAGGAGGAGAAGATTGGAAGGAGAAGAAGACTGATAGGGTGAGGATGGAAGTCTCAGGGGAGAAAGGATAGTAGGTGAGAGAATGAGAAGTATGGTAAAGGCGGAAGAGAAAGATGTTAGCGAAGAGGGAAGTGGAGGTAAGAAGACCATTGAAGACTGAGAAAAGTGCAATTCATTAAATGATAATGGTCTTTAAAGGGATAGAGAGAGAGGGAAAGAAAAGTAGACAGGGAGAAAGGGCAACAGGAGCGGAAAAACCTACTAAGGGAAGAAAGGAGGGAGTGAGAAAGTAAGCAGGAACCTAGGGAATGGGAGGACAAGAAGACGTAGGCAGCAGCTAAGACGCTAGTGATGGCAGACGAGACGAAAATCAGAGAGTGATAATACCTTTCTCACTACGTGCGTAACTCAACGGTGACTCTAGCATTACTCAACACAGCAGAAAGAGAGAAAAAAATTTATTAGTATTTTCTATCCAGACTCCGTAGAAATTCTCGACGACGATGATCATAAAGTTGTCAAGACACGAAAAATACCAAGACTTTAAGACATCAAAACATTTAAAGGCATCTAGGCATTTATACATGTTATTTTAAGTAAGAAAGTGATCTACATGTTTGAAAAATGTACATCTTAGCAATCTCTGAATTATTTCATACACGAAAAAACGCTCATCATAGAAAATATAGCAATTTAGACTCGATCCAGCAATGGTCTGCACTTCGACAAGAAGACGATGCCAGATTACCAAGAGAAAACTTATGTAGTGAATTATCGCTCATTATTAGTTAATTTAGTGGTGCATTGGTCATTAGGGAGGATAATGGTTGTGTTGGTGGCAGGACATCAGAACCACAGCTCTTGCAATTGCTCTACTCATGTTAAGTTAGGTTAGGTAAGGTTTGTCAGGAAACAGGATAAGTGTTTCATAACGCGGGTCGAAGTCATATGATGACCCACCACTGGAGCTTTGGTCATCTGACCGAGGCCTTCAGCTGGCATACCGGTCCACCCCTTTACAATTAAAGGTTATAATTATAATCATTCATTTCATTACTTCGCATATTTAACACCAGTATGAGGCAGGAGGAAAGTGGTGGCGGTGGTGTGTGGAGGAAGTTGTTTGGAGTAGTTGTAGGATGAATGGTTGGGTGGTTATACTCGCCTAATTGTGTTTGAGGGAAGATGGGAGAGGTCGAGTCTCAGCTCCTCGCCCCGTCTGCTAGACTGCTTTTTATCGGCATTACTGTCTTCTGTTCTGTTGGGCTGCCTTCTACCTTCTCTGGGAGTCGTGTATTAAGCTTACACAC
>NC_091300.1:15940398-15990398 GCF_038502225.1 Cherax quadricarinatus
TGTGTGTGTGTGTGTGTGTGTGTGTGTGTGTGTGTGTACTCACCTAGTTGTGGTTGCACGGGTCGAGTCACAGTTCCTGGCCCGCCTCTTCACTGGCCGCTACTCGGTCACTCTTCCCGCTCCATGAGCTTTATCATACTTCTTCTTAAAGCTATATATAGATCCTGCCATCACTACATCACTTCCCAAACTATTCCACTTCCTGACAACTCTGTGACTGAAGAAATACTTCCTAACATCCCTGTAGTTCATCTGTGTGTGTGTGTGTGTGTGTCAAAGACGGCGGCGAATAGAGGTGAGACTCGTATCGGTAACGTGTAAAAACTAGATCCTTTCGTCTCCTAACAGGCTCAGTTGTATTTGTACAGAAGAAAAAGTTTAATCGTGTCACTCTAGATAACCAGATTTTTGCCGCCAGTGTCGCAATGAGCTGCCGAATGGTTGGTGGGTTGGTTGGTGGGTTGGTTGGTCGGTTAGTTGGTGGGTTGGTTGGTGGGTTAGTTGGTGGGTTGGTTGGTGGGTTAGTTGGTGGGTTGGTTGGTGGGTTGGTTGGTGGGTTGGTTGGTGGGTTAGTTGGTGGGTTGGTTGGGGGGTTAGTTGGTGGGTTGGTTGGTGGGTTGGTTGGTGGGTTAGTTGGTGGGTTGGTTGGTGGGTTGGTTGGTGGGTTGGTTGGTGGGTGGGTTGGTGGGCTGGTGGGTGGGCTGGTTGGTGGGTGGGTTGGTGGGTTGGTTGGTGGGTTAGTTGGTGGGTTTGTTGGTGGGTTGGTTGGTGGGTTGGTTGGTGGGTTGGTTGGTGGGTTGGTTGGTGGGTTGGTTGGTGGGTTAGTTGGTGGGTTAGTGGGTTGGTTGGGGGTTGGTTGGTGGGTTGGTTGGTGGGTTGGTTGGTGGGTTGTTGGTGGGTGGTTGGTGGGTTGGTTGGTGGGTTAGTTGGTGGGTTGGTTGGTGGGTTGGTTGGTGGGTTGGTTGGTGGGTTGTTGGTGGGTGGTGGGGGTTGGTTGGTGGGGGTTGGTTGGTGGGTTGGTTAGTGGGTTGGTTGGTGGGTTGGTTGGTGGGATAGTTGGTGGGTTGGTTGTTTTTGTTGGTTGATGGGGTGGTTGGTGGAGTGGTTGGTGGGTTGGTTGGTAGGTTAGTTGGTGGGTTGGTTGGTGGGCTAGTTTGTGGGCTGGTTGGTGGGTTGGGTTTTGGGGTGGTTGGTGGGTTGGTTGTTGGGGTGGTTGGTAGCTTGATTGGTGGGTTGGTGGTGGGTTGGTTGGTGGGTTGGTTGTTGGGGTGGTTGGTAGCTTGGTTGGTGGGTTGGTTGGTGGGTTGGTTGGTGGGTTGGTTGGTGCGGTGGTTGGTGGGTTGGTCGATGGAGTGGTTGGTGGGTTGGTTGGTGGGTTAGTTGGTGGGTTAGTTGGTGGGTTGGTTGGTGGGTTGGTTGGTGGGTTGGTTGGTGGGTTAGTTGGTGGGTTGGTTGGTGGGTTAGTTGGTGGGTTGGTTGGTGGGTTGGTTGGTGGGTTAGTTGGTGGGTTAGTTGGTGGGTTGGTTGGTGGGCTGGTTGGTGGGTTGGTTGGTGGGTTGGTTGGTGGGTTAGTTGGTGGGTTGGTTGGTGGGTTGGTTGGTGGCTTCGTTGATGGGTTGGTTGGTGGGTGGTTGGTGGGTTGGTTGGTGGGTTGGTTGGTGGGCTGGTTGGTGGGTTGGTTGGTTGGTGGATTAGTTGGTGGGTTAGTTGGTGGGTTAGTAGGTGGGATGGTTGGTGGGTTGGTTGGTGGTTTAGTTGGTGGGTTTGTTGGTGGGTTAGTAGGTGGGTTGGTTGGTGGGTTGGTTGGTGGGTTGGTTGGTGGGTTAGGTTGGTGGGTTGTTGGGTTGGTTGGTGGGTTGGTTGGTGGGTTGGTTGGTGGGTTGGTTGGTGGGCTGGTTGGTGGGTTGGTTGGTGGGTTAGTTGGTGGGTTAGTTGGTGGGTTGGTTGGTGGGTTGGTTGGTGGGTTGGTTGGTGGGTTGGTTGGTGGGTTGGTTGGTGGGTTAGTTGGTGGGTTGGTTGGTGGGTTGGTTGGTGGGTTGGTTGGTGGGTTGGTTGGTGGGTTGGTTGGTGGGTTGGTTGGTGGGTTGGTTGGTGGGTTGGTTGGTGGGTTGGTTGGTGGGTTAGTTGGTGGGTTGGTTGGTGGGTTGGTTGGTGGGTTGGTTGGTGGGTTGGTTGGTGGGTTGGTTGGTAGGTTAGTTGGTGGGTTGATTGGTGGGTTGATTGATGGGTTGGTTGGTGGGTTGATGGACTGATTGGGGGTTGGCTGATGGTTTGATTGTTTGGTTGGTTGGTGGGTTGGCTGATGGGTTTATTGTTTGGTTGGTTGGTGGGTTGATTGGTGGGTTCATTGTGTGGTTGGTTAGTGGGTTTGTTGGTGGGTTGATTGGTGGGTTGATTGGTGGGTTGCCTGATGAGTTGGTTGTTCGGTTGTTTGGTGGGTTGGTTGGTGGGTTGGTTAGTGGGTTGGTTGGTGGGTTGGTTGGTGAGTTGGTTGATGGGTTAATTGGTGGGTTGGTTGGTGGGTTAGTTGGTGGGTTGGTTGGTGGGTTGGTTGGTGGGTTAGTTGGTGGGTTAGTTGGTGGGTTGGTTGGTGGGTTGGTTGGTGGGTTGGTTGGTGGGTTGGTTGGTGGGTTGGTTGGTGGGTTGGTTGGTGGGTTGGTTAGTGGGTTGGTTGGTGGGTTGATTGGTTGGTTGATTGGTGGGATGATTAGTGGTTTGATTGGTGGGTTGGCTGATAGGTTTATTGTTTGGTTGGTTGGTGGGTTGGTCTGTGGGTTGATTTGTGAGTTGATTGGTGGGTTAGTTGGTGGGTTGGTTGGTGGGTTAGTTGGTGGGTTAGTTGGTGGGTTGGTTGGTGGGTTGGTTGGTGGGTTGGTTGGTGGGTTGGTTGGTGGGTTGGTTGGTGGGTTGGTTGGTGGGTTGGTTGGTGGGTTGGTTGGTGGGTTGGTTGGTGGGTTGGTTGGTGGGTTGGTTGGTGGGTTGGTTGGTGGGTTGGTTGGTGGGTTGGTTGGTGGGTTGGTTGGTGGGTTGGTTGGTGGGTTAGTAGGGTGGTTGGTGGGTTGGTTGGTGGGTTAGTTGGTGGGTTAGTTGGTGGGTTGGTTGGTGGGTTGGTTGGTGGGTTGGTTGGTGGGTTGGTTGGTGGGTTAGTTGGTGGGTTGGTTGGTGGGTTGGTTGGTGGGTTGGTTGGTGGGTTGGTTGGTGGGTTGGTTGGTGGGTTGGTTGGTGGGTTGGTTGGTGGGTTGGTTGGTGGGTTGGTTGGTGGGTTGGTTGGTGGGTTAGTTGGTGGGTTGGTTGGTGGGTTAGTTGGTGGGTTGGTTGGTGGGTTGGTTGGTGGGTTGGTTGGTGGGTTAGTTGGTGGGTTGGTTGGTGGGTTAGTTGGTGGGTTGGTTGGTGGGTTGGTTTGTGGGTTGGGTGGGTGGTGGGGGCTGGTTGGTGGGTTGGTTGGTGGGTTGGTTGGTGGGTTAGTTGGTGGGTTGGTTGGTGGGTTGGTTGGTGGGTTGGTTGGTGGGTTGGTTGGTGGGTTAGTTGGTGGGTTGGTTGGTGGGTTGGTTGGTGGGTTGGTTGGTGGGTTGGTTGGTGGGTTGGTTGGTGGGTTGGTTGGTGGGCTGGTTGGTGGGTTGGTTGGTGGGTTAGTTGGTGGGTTAGTTGGTGGGTTAGTTGGTGGGTTGGTTGGTGGGTTGGTTGGTGGGTTGGTTGGTGGGTTGGTTGGTGGGTTGGTTGGTGGGTTAATTGGTGGGTTGATTGTTTGGCTGGTTGGCGGGTTGGTTGGTGGGTTGATTGGTGGGTTGATTGTTTGGCTGGTTGGTGGGTTGGTTGGTGGATTGATTGGTGGGTTGATTGTTTGGTTGGTTGGTGGGTTGGTTGGTGGGTTAATTGTTTGGTTGGTTGGTGGGTTGACTTGTTGATTGGTGGGTTAATTGTTTGGTTGGTTGGTGGGTTGGTTGGTGGCTTGATTGGTGGGTTGGTTGGTGGATTGATTGGTGGGTTGGATGGTGGGTTGGTTGGTGGGTTGGTTGGTGGGCTGGTTGGTGGGTGGTTGGTGGGTTGGTTGGTGGGTTAGTTGGTGGGTTAGTTGGTGGGTTGGTTGGTGGGCTGGTTGGTTTGGTTGGGGGTGGTTGGTGGGTTAGTTGGTGGGTTGGTTGGTGGGTTGGTTGGTGGGTTGGTTGGTGGGTTTGGTGGGTTGGTGGGTTGGTTGGTGGGTTAGTTGGTGGGTTGTTGGTGGGTTGGTTGGTGTTAGTTGGTGGGTTGGTTGGTGGGTTGGTTGGTGGGCTGGTTGGTGGGTTGGTTTGGGTTGGTGGGTTGTTGGTGGGTTGGTTGGTGGGGTGGGTTGGTTGGTGGGTTGGTTGGTGGGTTGGTTGGTAGGTTAGTTGGTGGGTTAGTTGGTGGGTTGGTTGGTGGGCTGGTTGGAGAGTTGGTTGGTGGGTTAGTTGGTGGGTTAGTTGGTGGGTTGGTTGGTGGGCTGGTTGGAGAGTTGGTTGGTGGGTTGGTTGGTGGGTTATTTGGTGGGTTGGTTGGTTGGGAGTGGTTGGTGGGTTGGTTGATGGGATCATTGGTTGGTTGGTGGGTTGGTTGTTTGGTTTGTTGGTGGGTTGGTTGGTGGCTTGATTGGTGGGTTGATTGTTTTTTTGGTTGGTGGGTTGATTGTTTGGCTGGTTGGTGGGTTGGATGGTGGGTTGATTGGTGGGTTGATTGTTTGGTTGGTTGGTGGATTGATTGATGGGTTGATTGTTTAGTTTGTTGGTGGGTTGGTTGGTGGGTTAATTGTTTGGTTGGTTGGTGGGTTGGTTGGTGGGTTAGTTGGTGGGTTGGTTGGTGGGTTGGTTGGTGGGTTGGTTGGTGGGTTAGTTGGTGGGTTAGTTGGTGGGTTTGTTGGTGGGCTGGTTGGTGGGTTGGTTGGTGGGTTGGTTGGTGGGTTGGTTGGTGGGTTGGTTGGTGGGTTGGTTGGTGGGCTAGTTGGTGGGCTGGTTGGTAGGTTGGTTATTGGGGTGGTTGGTAGACTGGTTGATAGATTGGTTAGTGGGTTGGTTGGTGGGTTGGTTGGTGGGTTTGTTGGTGGGTTGGTTGTTGGGTTGGTTGGTGGGGTGGTTGGTGGAGTGGTTGGTGGAATGGTTGGTGGGTTGGTTGTTGGGGTGGTTGGTGGGTAGATTGTTGGGGTGGTTGGTAGGCTGGTTGGTAGGTTGGTTGTTGGGGTGGTTGGTAGATTGGTTGATAGATTGGTTAGTGGGTTGGTTGGTGGGTTGGTTGGTGGGTTGGTTGGTGGGTTGGTTGGTGGGGTGGTTGGTGGGTTGGTTGGTGGGTTGGTTGTTGGGGTGGTTGGTGGGTTGGTTGGTTGGTTGGCGAGTTGTTTGGTGGGATGGTTGGTGAGGTTGTTTGGTGGGGTGGTTGGTTGGTTGTTTGGTGGGATGGTTGGTGGGTTGGTTGGTTGGTGAGTTGTTTGGTGGGTTGGTTGGTGGGGTGGTTGGTTGGTTGTTTGGTGGGATGGTTGGTGAGGTGATTGGTGGGTTAGTTGGTGGGGTGGATGGTAGGTTGGTTGGTGGGGTGGTTGGTGGGGTGGTTGGTGGGTTGTTTGGTAGGGTGGCTGGTCACTTGGTGTTCACGTTGTGTGTACACAACGTATGTGTGAGTTTTTTTAAATACAGCAATAAAAAGTATCAAATCATAAAGTTTTAATAAACAGAAGAACATGGGTAAGTTTGTATTTGTTCGAGTTTAGTTTTTAAATAAAATATTAATTCCTTATACACTTAAAATACATTCAAGGTTCTTAAACTCAGACTGAAGGTTCTTTTCTTCTTCAAGGCAGCGACAGGTTGTGGTTGTCGTTGTGATTGTGGTTCTCTAGTCAGGAAGGAAACTCATACACAAATCTCTAAGAAACAATAGCTTAAAGAATGTGTAGCAACCTGGGTTACCCTTATCATAGTCTGGTGCTAGACACCACGGAAGGAAAAACTGTAATGAAAATTTTCTTTACTCAAGTCTTAAACCTTGAGAGTGAGTTCCAGATCTACATGACTATGACTACTTTGGTCAGACTCGTATTATTTATTACTGTTATTGCCTTTTTTTTCAGGGCGTCTTTTGTGGTAGCAGCCGTAGGCATTATTATTTTCCGACCTTAACCAAACTCCAAGAAAGGAAATAATATTATACATTTAAGGTTGGGATCTCCATATTCAGTGAGCCGTTTCACTTGTATCCTGACTTTAATAGAAACATACTGTATGGTCTTTAACCCTTTAACCAAGTTGGCAGACAGTGTATGAATCATGTTGGGGGGTTAAATTAATAAAGGGGGATAGAGAGGAGAGAGTGTGGCTGGTGATCGTAATGATAGTCTCCTTCGTGATCTTACAGAAGATGGTAGTCTTTAACAGGTTTTCGTGTGAGAAGCAACACAGCCATCTACTTCACTCCCGGGGCGACGCCTTCTCTCTGCAGGACGACCACAACACCCAACATGGACTGAACGTTTTCTCGAGAGAAATGGGAAAGTTTCTGTCGACGCGGGCTTCAGGCGCAACGATGATCCGTGTGGAGCTTTCAGTCATTTGACCAAGTACTAATGCTGGCCTTCCAGTCCTCCCCAATAAATGGTCACAGCATAAAGATGAGGTAATAGATTTTCCGCCCACACAGTAGTGTTCCAGGATTTACCCACAAAGCAACCTGTGTAGCGTACCTGTTGACTGGTAGTCCCGGGGCTACGTTGCCCTTCCTCGCACTATCAAAATAACCCACATTCCTCATAATGACTGGTGTAACATACCAAATGACCGCCATCGACACTAGTCCCGAGGCTACATCTCCCCTCCTCTGTGCAACGAAGACAACCGACTGGTGTAACATACATAATGAAATCATCAGTATAGGCTCGGCTACAGTCTCGACAGGTATGTACGCTGAGATAAGTATACATCCGAAGCTCGTACCTCGGCGCCCAGACTGGTAGTTACATCGGACTATATATTTACCACACTGATGCCACGAAACATTCCATCACGCACCTGGCACTGCATTAAGTGCAAAGCCTGTATTATGTATGCATGTGGACATCCTCCTTATAAATTTATAAGCTAAAATGGTAGGCATTATTCGTCAGTGTCAGATAATTTCCTGATATAAGCAGACGGTGAGAGTTCATCCCTGGGATGAAACGCGGGGAATTCAGTTTACTAGGAGAGGTGAGATCGACTAAGTGGTTGACGCGAGCAGTCGAAGTCAGACCACTTCAGGTCGGGCTTGGAGTCGGACACCAAGGTGGGGGGAAGGGTTAGAAGGGGTTGCAAGATGGATGTAAGGAATGAAAAGTGTGGAAAAAGGTGGGGGTGGGTGTGTAAAATTGGGGAGAGTATATAATAATACAGAAGGATATATAGTATGCCACACTAACAGAGGCCATTTATAGACTAATGGTGCCATTACAGCAACCCTGTATCATACCTCGAGACTCGGGGAAGAAAGTTCAATGAGGAAAGAGAGGAAGAGGAGGACGTAGTAGGGAGGAAAATGGGAATGCAGAATAGTCAGTAAATGAAGTGTTTTTAAGGGATAATAATGAAACCTGTAACGATAAAGTGAAACTGAAGGGAAAGGAGGAATGTAGGGCAGAAGTGCAATGGGAGAGGAGACTGATGATTGAAAAACAAAGGTGTAGAAGTAGTAGGAAAGAAAAGACGGTTGAAGTACAAAGAGAGAGAATGTGTTTGTGGAAATGAAAAAACAAAAAAAATGTGTGGAGGGTAAACAGGATTTGAAGCAGTGAATGAGGAATAGAGAACCTGGTAAATATGCGGCTGAACGAGGCAAAGAAGACAAAGGAGCAATGAGGATCGAAGTAAAGATTCGGATAAGAAGAAGAGATGGAGAAAAGGCTTAAAATACGGGCCAAGGAGGAAAAAGAGGACAAAAGAGAGGTGGAGAAATTACTTAGATACCGGATAGGGAGACGACGAAGAGGGAGACACTCAGAAACGGATGAAGATGTGGGTGAAAAGGTGCGAGAAGAAGACGGGTGGCTGCTGTGGTTATTGATGACCCATCATTTGTACGTCCCCAGACAATATTAAGTATGCATCATTAACACCACTGCCACAGGCAATTAAATACCGAAGACTGAATGTGATGGAGTGAAGATGGATTGACGGGGAAGGACGCTTCTGGCACCACTATTACTAATACTAGCACTCTCATGACTACTAGTTCCATCATCATCATCTAATAGCACCGTCATAAATACTAGAACCATCGTAACTAATAGCACCATCAAAGCTACTAGCTCCATCATTAACACAGCTGCAAGATGTATGATTATGAATTACTTCGGCAGCATTAATCTCATCCCTACCAGCAACTACCTGTCTCCCTCCCGTACTCCATCCTTCCCTTATGGCTCCCTTCCTTCTTTCCTGCCTCTCACTCCTTCCTACCTCTCCCTTCTCCCATTCTCTCCACCTTCTCTCCCTTCCCCCCTGGTCATGTATAGTAGATTAAGTACTAAAAAAGGCTGCTGGACGGCTGGCCACATCATTGCCGCCACACCACTGCTTCTTCTCCCATCCAAAAAATAACTCACTCGTCTCAGCTTCATCAAAAATGGTACAACAGATGAGTGTTTCCTTGCGGATGCAATGCTTAATGAATTCAGAAAATAACCCACACTTTGGAACCTTTGATGACGTTTCGTTCCATCCTGGACCATTATCAAACAAGACAGAACGAAACATTGTCATGTGGGTTATTAGTGAATGTTTGCAGCTACGGTAATGCGGCTTTTATTTTTCAGTAATAAGGAATTTGGCGTTGCTCCATTTATGGCGCAGCAAAGATGAATTTAAGCTGAACGTAATCTAGAGGTTAACTAGTTTAGCTTAGCATTTTAAGACGATGTTGCCATTTAGATAAATGGAGTATCAGAAATAGCTTTTGTGTGTGTGTGTATAGTTATTTACCTAGTTGTTAATGCTTGCTTGTAATTACCTGGCTGTATTTACCTAGTCGTAATCAGCTGTTATTTCTTACTTGTTATTACTTAGTTAATTATCTATTTAAATTTCCCAAATAATACATGAATATTTTTTTCTAGTTATTCTATGTTAGAACTCCTATAATAGGTTCCTTTGGAAGCTAGTAGTTAGGTAGGCTGGTAGTATCTTCGTCTCGAGTGTAGTAGATGGAGTATCGAGCCTCCGCTATTCTCTGTGCTTCATTTATCACACGGGTTTACCACTTCACATAAGAGCCAATAACGTGAAAAATTATTCTCCTTACCAATTAGCTCTCTCAAATCTGAGTCTTGTAATAGTAATCCGTCAATATATGTTTTGGAAATCCTCACGAAATAATTCAACGCCAAGCGTATTCATACTAAGATGCGCCACTGTTGCTTTCACTGTATTTATACTACTGTTCTCACTGTATATACACTGTTGTTTTCAGTATATATACTCTGCTACTCTCAGTACATACACAACAACGAAAATATGCTCTCCAGAGTATATACACACAAATATGTTCTTGGGTTTGAGGTGGTTTTATTCACGGTGATCCGAGCTCCGACATGGACTTAGGAGACCTCAAGTCCATATTTGATCCTTTTAACTGTGGCAGCAGAGGCCAAATGTGCTTTATGACAGAGCTTAAGAGTAATTTCTAGGCTATTCTAGTTCTCCATCATCGTGGCGTAAGGTGAGCTGCACCGGCCAGATGCACATTCAGAGAGAGGAAGACGAAGCGAGGAATATGCGACATCGACTCTTGAGTCGGTGCTTAGGGCTCATACGGCGCCAGATACGAGCCGACAAGCGCCTTAGTTTGGGGAAACCGGGACGGCAACGACGCTGAAGCTGCCATTCTTGGAGAATTTGGTGACGCTGCAGTTTTTGCCAGCTTTGCCCAGTGTGCTGCCCAGAATAGATAATATCGTGAAGGAGAGAAAGACTAGCTATTCTCTCCTCCTTTGTGTGCGTCTGTTTCGCTGTTTATGTGAGTTCCTGTCTGCTCAGGTTCGTTTGCCTTTCCGTCAGTGCGTTTTGCCTTGACCGGTCTTGGATTCAGGTCACTTTATGCATTCGTTCAACTGGAGAAGCGGCTAGAATTTCAGGAAGATCGAAATCTGCTTGGGTCATTCAATGCTGAAAGTGGTGGAGGCTCGATCTTCCGTCCGCTGATTGCAGGGCCGACCCCCACCTCAGTATCACGAAACTTTCAGGGAAAATTCAAGTTTGATTCCTTTATAAAAATAAAGGAGAGATAAATTATAACATAACTATGGCAAAGGACACTTGTAAACACTTATTACTAACAAGTATAACTGAAAGCCTTTTATTACAAACACAAATATAGCTGAATAACTGCAGGTAAATCAAGTTCCCAACCAAGGAACAAACCACGAGACTAAATCACAGGCAAGCCACCAAGGGTACTTTTTGAGTACCCATACATAAAGAGCGCAAAAGAGTACCAATGTAGACAGCTGCCATACAGATCAGAGCACTAGTGTGAGAGAGCAGAGATCACTCACTGCTATTGATTTGTAACTCGCACCAGATGTCAGTACGTGTACTCTGCCAGCTAGTGAGAAAACTGATTCCTGACAGCGGTGTAAATATAACATTAATTCGGTTGGAGTCACTTTTCACCCACGTGGTTGACGTATAAACCTGACAGCCAATTACAGCGCGGCTGGGGGCCCCAATAACAACCTCAGCGCAAACTGTCAGCTTGGCTGTTACAGAGTGAATGCGCATATCAAAAGAACTCATGAAGCCATTCGTGGTGAAACGTCGACTTGAACCGTAAATAAGAGATATTTATCCACAGTTTTTCGGTATCGCATGCTATAAAAATAATATAAAAATAATAGACAGCGGGCAGAGTAAAGATGTAAAACAATATGGATATCAAGAACAAAAACTCAGACAAGTCTGAATTAAGCAAACATTCAAGAAGGAAAGAAATTAACTGAGTTGTGGTCGTGAGATGAACATCGTGCGTAACAAGAGATAGAGATGGACATGGAGTCTTGATCTTTGACAATGTGTGTGTGTGTATTGATCAGCAATTAGTAACGGAGGTACAGCATCCAGCACAGGTGACAATACTCGTTCACAGGTGTGACCGTCCTATCGTGTATAAATAGACCGCAGTTGTAGTCCAGAGGATCGTAGCTTAGGATACAGTGTTAGCGTTCGAAACTCAGGTGTCAGACGGGTTCACACGTCACTACATTTTAACTTGAGCAGTGAATGATGCAGTGAGTGATGTAAGTGATGCAGTGAGTGATGTAGTGAGTGATGCAGTGAGTGATGCAGTGAGTGATGCAGTGAGTGATGCAGTGAGTGATGCAGTGAGTGATGCATTTTGAGAAGCGATGCAGATAAGGACAGAAACAGGTTGACTAAGACTTCTTATAATATGGATTTAACGTCTGATAGAGCAAGTAGGCGAGACTTCGCTGTGTAGACACACTGTACACTTCAGCTTGCAGTGGGTTGCTTCACAGAGGTTAGGAGAAAGCTTGTCTGCATAATGAGACAGATGATGAACAGGAGATAGGTAGAATGTAATCGCGACCGTCCTCGTGGCCTAATAAAGCTTTCTCTTCACTCAGTTGACTCAAACTGCAGCTTGTGGCTGAACGGAGAAAGAACAGTAGTTACCACATGTACACAGTTAACTCTCGTACAGCCGGCTGAAGGCCATTGTAAAGAGTAACTGTGAAAAATATTACATAGCGGTAAAAAAAAAATGTAGGGGTTAGGCAGAAGTCAAGATAGGTAAAGGACCCAACACTTAGATGAACTGCATAAATCAGAGGACAGATGTCAGTGGCTTCAGTGAATTCCTTCATGAATGTTACCTTGCTCACACTCCGACAACATGTCAAACACCCTATAAACCACTTTCTCAGCTTGCTCCAATCTAACGTGCTTACACACGCTTTCTAGATTCTCATCCTTTACTCACCTCAGACCCTTCCTAGGACGACCCCAGCCTCTCTTCCCTCCACCCCGGGTTCTAACATCCTGTTTGGCATCTCAGTCTGCCCTGGCCTTTCTAAATGGAAAATAAACACCTTAACAAACCTTCTATCGGCCTCTGAATTTATTTTTTTTTTGAAACCCTACACCGTTTTCTGATTTCTGTGCTCCCAGTTCTCTGCATACTATTCACATAACACATTGTCACACATTACTTTCAGACATGACATTTCCACTGCCTCCAGCCTCCTCCACGATACAAAAACTGACATCAAATACTCTGTACCATCCATATAACAGTGTCGGTATCACACACACACACACACACACACACACACACACACACACACACACACACACACACACACACACACACACACACACACACACACACGGTGGGTGTGTTGAAGCGTCTATGGCAAGAAAGACGTTTAGCATACGAGGCAACAAGGGAATGTACCAGTGTATAGTGACACCGATACTATTATGTGGATGTTAGATAACATATGATTTCAGTGTTGCATCGAAGTGAAAGTTGGAGGCAGTGGAACTGTTATACTTGAGAGTAATGTGTGGCACTGTGTTGTGTGAATATTATACAGGGAATTGGGAGCACAGAAATCAGAAAACGGTATAGGGTTACGAAAGATGTAGAATTCAAAAATAATAATAATCATCATAATATGATAAACAATGGAAAATATTCACAGTGAAAAATACAGCGAGGAGGGCGTGTAGGAACACTCACTAAATCTTTACATCTTAATATTCGACAATGTTAACAAAAGAGATCTTTATTTGCAAGAGTGAACCATGACCTGAGAACCTCTACAGTAGAGAGTCGGCCAATATATTGAGAATAATTCATTGTTATACAAGGTAGAGGCAGCATCAACACTGCTTAATGAGATGAGCAGGCAGATAGACTTGAGCCAGGTTGATGTGTCAAGTGTGTCTACATTAAAGCCTTGCCATGCCCCCACTGCTTGGGTATTGTACCCAGGGAGAGGCGGGTATCGCGGCCTGGCAGATAGCCATTGTTCCCACCTTGTTTACGACTTAAACAGTAGATATATAATAACAAGATTATGCTTATGTTATTATGTTTGTGTTCCTCCTGTATCATAACTCCCATCGGCATCTGATAGCTGGCAACCTTCATTTATATTCCTCGGCTCAACCCACGAGGAAGATGTGATCAAGATTGCTACAGCAAAATTGCTGAATGGAAGTTGATTGTTGGGTGTTTTTAGAAACCGTACAGCTGGGAAAAAAATATTTCCCCAGTTTATTGCTCCCGTGCTCATCCCCTTGCGTAATTATACTCCCAGGGGATGGGGGGGAGTTAAACCCATTGGAAGGTGGTTCTAATTCCTCGGAACAAGAACCTTTCACCGATATCAAGCTCTCCCATTACCATCTCCCTCTCTTGAATGATTCCCTCAATGCAACTATGAATATATATAATTCTCCTTCATTCAGAGGAACACCTATATATTCAAAGCAACGCCTATATATTCATAGCAACGCCTATATATATAAAAGCAACGCCTATATATTCATAGCAACGCCTATATATATAAAAGCAACGCCTATATATTCAAAGCAACGCCTATATATTCAAAGCAACGCCTATATATTCAAAGCAATGGCTATATATTCAAAGCAACGCCTATATATTCAAAGCAACACCTATATATTCAAAGCAACGCCTATATATTCATAGCAACGCCTATATATATAAAAGCAACGCCTATATATTCAAAGCAACGCCTGTATATTCAAAGCAACGCCTATATATTCAAAGCAATGGCTATATATTCAAAGCAACGCCTATATATTCAAAGCAACACCTATACATTCAAAGCAACGCCTATATATTCAAAGCAACGCCTATATATTCAAAGCAACGCCTATATATTCAAAGCAACGCCTATATATATTCAAAGCAACGCCTATATATTCAAAGCAACGCCTATATATTCAAAGCAATGGCTATATATTCAAAGCAACGCCTATATATTCAAAGCAATGGCTATATATTCAAAGCAACGCCTATATATTCAAAGCAACGCCTATACATTCAAAGTAACGCCTATAAATTCAAAGCAACGCCTATATACTCAAAGCAACGCCTATATATTCAAAGCAACGCCTATATATTCAAAGCAAGGGCTATATATTCAAAGCAACGCCTATGTATTCAAAGCAACGCCCATACATTCAAAGTAACGCCTACATATTCAAAGCAACGCCTATATACTCAAAGCAACGCCTATATACTCAAAGCAACGCCTATATATTCAAAGCAATGACTATATATTCAAAGCAACGCCTATATATTCAAAGCAATGGCTACATATTCAAAGCAACGCCTATATATTCAAAGCAACGCCTATATATTCAAAGCAACGCCTATATATTCAAAGCAACGCCTATATATTCAAAGAAATGGCTATATATTCAAAGCAACGCCTATGTATTCAAAGCAACGCCTATATATTCAAAGAAACGCCTATATATTCAAAGCAACGCCTATATATTCAAAGCAATGCCTATATATTCAAAGCAATGGCTATATATTCAAAGTAACGCCTATATATTCAAAGCAACTCCTATACATTCAAAGCAGCGCCTGTATATTCAAAGCAGCGCCTATATATTCAAAGCAACACCTATATATTCAAAGCAACGCCTATATATTCAAAGCAACGCCTATATATTAAAAGGAACTCCTATAAATTCAAAGATATGTCTACAGAAAAAAAAGAACGGCTATTGAACCAAAGGAACGGCCAGAGTCTTGCCTGGGCTGGCCAGAGTCTTGCCTGGGTTGGCCAGAGTCTTGCCTGGGTTGGCCAGAGTCTTGCCTGGGTTGGCCAGAGTCTTGCCTGGGTTGGCCAGAGTCTTGCCTGGGTTGGCCAGAGTCTTGCCTGGGTTGGCCAGAGTCTTGCCTGGGCTGGCCAGAGTCTTGCCTGGGTTGGCCAGAGTCTTGCCTGGGCTGGCCAGAGTCTTGCCTGGGCTGGCCAGAGTCTTGCCTGGGCTGGGCAGAGTCTTGCCTGGGTTGGCAGAGTCTTGCCTGGGTTGGCCAGAGTCTTGCCTGGGTTGGCCAGAGCCTTGCCTGGGCTGGCCAGAGTCTTGCCTGGGCTGGCCAGAGTCTTGCCTGGGCTGGCCAGAGTCTTGCCTGGGTTGGCCAGAGTCTTGCCTGGGCTGGCCAGAGTCTTGCCTAGGTTGGCCAGAGTCTTGCCTAGGTTGGCCAGAGTCTTGCCTGGGTTGGCCAGAGTCTTGCCTAGGTTGGCCAGAGTCTTGCCTAGGTTGGCCAGAGTCTTGCCTGGGTTGGCCAGAGTCTTGCCTGGGCTGGCCAGAGTCTTGCCTAGGTTGGCCAGAGTCTTGCCTAGGTTGGCCAGAGTCTTGCCTGGGTTGGCCAGAGTCTTGCCTGGGCTGGCCAGAGTCTTGCCTAGGTTGGCCAGAGTCTTGCCTGGGCTGGTCAGAGTCTTGCCTAGGTTGGCCAGAGTCTTGCCTAGGTTGGCCAGAGTCTTGCCTAGGTTGGCCAGAGTCTTGCCTGGGCTGGCCAGAGTCTTGCCTAGGTTGGCCAGAGTCTTGCCTAGGTTGGCCAGAGTCTTGCCTAGGTTGGCCAGAGTCTTGCCTAGGTTGGCCAGAGTCTTGCCTAGGTTGGCCAGAGTCTTGCCTGGGTTGGCCAGAGTCTTGCCTAGGTTGGCCAGAGTCTTGCCTAGGTTGGCCAGAGTCTTGCCTAGGTTGGCCAGAGTCTTGTCTGGGTTGGCCAGAGTCTTGCCTAGGTTGGCCAGAGTCTTGCCTAGGTTGGCCAGAGTCTTGCCTGGGTTGGCCAGAGTCTTGCCTAGGTTGGCCAGAGTCTTGCCTAGGTTGGCCAGAGTCTTGCCTAGGTTGGCCAGAGTCTTGCCTAGGTTGGCCAGAGTCTTGCCTGGGTTGGCCAGAGTCTTGCCTGGGTTGGCCAGAGTCTTGTCTGGGTTGGCCAGAGTCTTGCCTGGGTTGGCCAGAGTCTTGCCTGGGTTGGCCAGAGTCTTGTCTGGGTTGGCCAGAGTCTTGCCTAGGTTGGCCAGAGTCTTGCCTAGGTTGGCCAGAGTCTTGCCTGGGTTGGCCAGAGTCTTGTCTGGGTTGGCCAGAGTCTTGCCTAGGTTGGCCAGAGTCTTGCCTAGGTTGGCCAGAGTCTTGCCTAGGTTGGCCAGAGTCTTGCCTGGGTTGGCCAGAGTCTTGCCTAGGTTGGCCAGAGTCTTGCCTAGGTTGGCCAGAGTCTTGCCTAGGTTGGCCAGAGTCTTGCCTAGGTTGGCCAGAGTCTTGCCTAGGTTGGCCAGAGTCTTGTCTGGGTTGCTGGTCGAGCACGGTACATTCTCTGGCTTTTGTTTTTACTCTCTTGTTTAACCGTGTTCTATACCAATTATCCAAAACGCTGGACACATTGCACATAGTGTACATACTTGTAAATACAAGCTTGTTAATATTTAGTAAAGGAGAATGCAATTTATATACTGTTGTTGACTTTTATTTGCACCACTTTTCTCCCATTACAACCAGGTACACAGGTCGTACTATACCTGTGATCGTTATTAACCAACAAACACACACACACTGAGAGTACAATCCCTGTACTCTTGAATGAAAGACTCCTCTTAGTCTTCTGGTCGCTAGTAGTAAGAAGAACCAAGAGGAGAAAATGATAGTAGTCACATCTTAAGTGGAAATAGGTTAATCTTAATGGTACCTGGAGCCACAAAGGCTGAAATCTCACAGCACCTGACAGTGCAGGTCATACCCCCCACATCAACTGGCAGTGTAGGTCATACCCCCCACAGTACCTGGCAGTGTAGATCATACCCCCACAGCACCTGGCAGTGTAGGTCATACCCCCCACAGCACCTGGCAGAGTAGGACATACCCCCCACATCAACTGGCAGTGTAGGTCATACCCCGCACAGCACCTGGCAGTGTAGATCATACCCCCACAGCACCTGGCAGTGTAGGCCATACCCCCCACAGCACCTGGCAGAGTAGGACATACCCCCCACAGCAACTGGCAGTGTAGATCATACCCCCCACAGCACCTTGCAATGTAGATCATGCCCCCACAGCACCTGGCAGTGTAGATCATACCCCCACAGCACTTGGCAGTGTAGGTCAAACCCCCCACAGCACCTGGCAGAGTAGGTCATACCCCCCACAGTACCTGACAGTGTAGGTCATACTCCCCACAGTACCTGACAGTGAAGGTCATACCCGCCACAGCACCTGGCAGTGTAGGTCATACCCCCACAGTACCTGGCAGTGTAGGTCATACTCTCAACAATACCTGACAGTGTAGGTCATACCCCGCACAGTACCTGGAAGTGTAGGTCATACCCCCTATAGTACTTGACAGTGTAGGTCATACCCCCACAGCACCTGACAGTGTAGGTCATACCCCCACAGCACGTGACAGTGTAGGTCATACCCCCACAGTACCTGGCAATGTAGGTCATACCTCCCCACATCACCTAACACTGTAGGTCATACCTCCCACAGTACCTGACAGTGTAGGTCATACCCCCACAGTATCTGACAGTGTAGGCCATACCCCCCACAGCACTTGGCAGTGTAGGTCATACCCCCCACAGCACTTGTCAGTGTAGGTCATACCCCCACAGTACCTAGCAGTGTAGGCCATACCCCCACAGCACCTGACAGTGTAGGTGATACCCTCACAGTACCTGGCAGTGAGAGACACCCCCCACAGCACCTGGCAGTGAGAGACACCCCCACAACACCTGGCAGTGAGAGACACCCTCATAGTACCAGGCAGTGAGAAACACCCCCACAGCACCTGGCAGTGAGAGACACCCCCCACAGCACTTGGCAGTGAGAGACACCCCCGCAGCACCTGGCAGTGAAAGACACCCCCACAGTACCCAGCAATGAGAGACACCCCTCCACAGCACCTGGCAGTAAGAGACACCCTCACAATACCTGGCAGTGAGAAACACCCCCCACAGCACCTGGCAGTGAGAAACACCCCCCACAGCACCTGGCAGTAAGAGACACCCTCACAATACCTGGCAGTGAGAAACACCCCCCACAGCACCTGGCAGTAAGAGACACCCTCACAATACCTGGCAGTGAGAAACACCCCCCACAGCACCTAGCAGTAAGAGACACCCCCACAGCACCTGGCAGTAAGTGACACCCCCACAGCACCTGGCAGTGAGAGACACCCCCACAGCACCTGGCAGTAAGTGACACCCCCACAGCACCTGGCAGTGAGAAACACACCCCACAGCACCTGGCAGTGAGAGACACCCCCACAGCACCTGGCAGTGAGAGACACCCCCACAGCACCTGGCAGTGAGAGACACCCCCACAGCACCTGGCAGTAAGTGACACCCCCACAGCACCTGGCAGTGAGAGACACCCCCACAGCACCTGGCAGTGAGAGACACCCCCACAGCACCTGGCACTGAGAGACACCCCCACAGTACCTGGCAGTGAGAGATACCCCCACAGTACCTGGCAGTGAGAGATACCCCCACAACACCTTGCAGTGAGAGACACCCCCACAGCACCTGACTGTGAGAGACACCGCCACAGCACCTGGCAGTGAGAGACACCGCCACAGCACCTGGCAGTGAGAGACACCCCCACAGCACCTGGCAGTGAGAAACACACCCCACAACACCTTGCAGTGAGAGACACCCCCACAGCACCTGACTGTGAGAGACACCGCCACAGCACCTGACTGTGAGAGACACCCCCACAGCACCTGACTGTGAGAGACACCGCCACAGCACCTGACTGTGAGAGACACCGCCACAGCACCTGGCAGTGAGAGACACCCCCAAAGCACCTGACTGTGAGAGACACCGCCACAGCACCTGGCAGTGAGAGACACCCCCACAGCACCTGACTGTGAGAGACACCGCCACAGCACCTGGCAGTGAGAGACACCCCCACAGCACCTGACTGTGAGAGACACCGCCACAGCACCTGGCAGTGAGAGACACCCCCACAGCACCTGACTGTGAGAGACACCGCCACAGCACCTGACTGTGAGAGACACCGCCACAGCACCTGGCAGTGAGAGATACCCTCACAGTGCCTGGCAGTGAGAAACACACCCCCACAACACCTTGCAGTGAGAGACACCCCCACAGCACCTGACAGTGAGAGACACCTCCCATAGCACTTGGCAGTGAGAAACACACCCACAGCACCTGACAGTGAGAGACACCCCCCACAGTACTTGGCAGTGAGAGACACCACCCACAGCACCTGACAGTGAGAGACACCCCCACAGCACCTGACAGTGAGAGACACCTCCACAGCACCTGACAGTGAGAGACACCCCCACAGCACCTGACAGTGAGAGACACCTCCACAGCACCTGACAGTGAGAGACACCCCCACAGCACCTGACAGTGAGAGACACCTCCACAGCACCTGGCAGTGAGAGACACCCCCACAGCACCTGACAGTGAGAGACACCCCCACAGCACCTGGCAGTGAGAGACACCCCCACAGCACCTGACAGTGAGAGACACCCCCACAGCACCTGGCAGTGAGAGACACCCCCACAGCACCTGACAGTGAGAGACACCCCCACAGCACCTGACAGTGAGAGACACCTCCACAACACCTGACAGTGAGAGACACCCCCACAGCACCTGACAGTGAGAGACACCTCCACAGCACCTGGCAGTGAGAGACACCCCCACAGCACCTGACAGTGAGAGACACCCCCACAGCACCTGGCAGTGAGAGACACCCCCACAGCACCTGACAGTGAGAGACACCCCCACAGCACCTGACAGTGAGAGACACCTCCACAGCACCTGACAGTGAGAGACACCCCCACAGCACCTGACAGTGAGAGCCACCCCCACAGCACCTGACAGTGAGAGACACCTCCACAGCACCTGACAGTGAGAGACACCTCCACAGCACCTGACAGTGAGAGACACCCCCACAGCACCTGACAGTGAGAGCCACCCCCACAGCACCTGGCAGTGAGAGACACCCCCACAGCACCTGACAGTGAGAGCCACCCCCACAGCACCTGGCAGTGAGAGACACCCCCACAGCACCTAGCAGTGAGAGACCCCCCACAGCACCTAGCAGTGAGAAACACCCCCACAGCACCTAGCAGTGAGAGACACCCTCACAGCACCTGGCAGTGAGAGACACCCACACAGCACCTGACAGTGAGAGACACCCACACAGCACCTGACAGTGAGAGACACCCCCACAGCACCTAGCAGTGAGAGACACCCCCCATAGCACCTGGCAGTGAGAGACACCCCCCACAGCACCTGGCAGTAAGAGACACCCACACAGCACCTGGCAGTGAGAGACACCCACACAGCACCTGACAGTGAGAGACACCCACACAGCACCTGGCAGTGAGAGACACCCCCCACAGCACCTAGCAGTGAGAGACACCCACACAGCACCTAGCAGTGAGAGACACCCCCACAGCACCTAGCAGTGAGAGACACCCTATTTTAGGGATTACAGTTTTCTCATCTGGCTGTACGAAAGATCCACGAAGTCACATTGATGAGCCTCACCAACCTAGCCTGACTCATCCCAACCTAACTCTTCAACCATACTGTCTTCTAAACAAAATGTATTTAGCATAATGCTGCATTTCCTCAGCATATTTTACAATGTATCCCATTTAAAATGACCGAATAAACATCACTTCTCCCAGGAATATACACGAAATCTGATTCCGCTGATGCTATATTATCTGGAGAAAATAGCTTCAATTGAGTCATATACGTTAAGAAACCTCTGAGACCGACCTGCGCATGCGTGTGCGGGAGGCTGCGCACCACGGTCATTACGCTAACTACATTGACCATTCCATCTCGAGAAATCGCATAGTTTGACATGCAAAACCCTCAATTTTCTGATCAAGCGAGGGAGAGAATCACGTCCAGACATGTATCTCCGCCTAAAAGGTATATTTCCAGTGACTATTTGCATAGGACCTGTACTCATTGATGGCTGAGAGATACCTCGTTGATACTGATGGTAGTACACGTAGTCTTAGTTTAACGCTAATTAAAGGCGCCGGGAATGTTACTGAAGGTTATAGTTCGACTTGCAGGCTTGGGTGAGTATTTCAGCAATATCTGCACTATGACACTAGAAAGCTTTCAGCTATATATATGAGTGAGCGGTCCGTAGGTGAGTAGCAGCGCCTTTGACACAACCGAATTTCTTGCTTTCAATTTCAGTCGAGAAGAGACGTATGGGCAAGTCTACTCACACATGTTTACCTAGCAACAACCTGGGACGCCTGTTGTGGTGCGTATCCTAAGGGATTCTAGTGAACCTAATTAGGGCTTGGTCTTGAAAAAAGCTGAGGTGGGGCAGCTGCTCTTAGCCTGAATATTCCTATATAAATAAGCAGATGCCTCTGAAAAAAAAATATTTAAAACAGGAGTTAATATTGATGTGCACATTGAGCTTAGAATACGACTTTTGTGTTGATACTGGAATACCTTAGAGATTGTAATTTTGTCACACTGTCTTATTAAGTGGTTAAGAGGTCAAGCACATTAACAGAAGCCAGAATATTAGTTCTGTTAACAGAAGCTAGTTTGAAGGATATGGTGTTGCCTAAAATTTTAGTATCAGAAGCCAATCTGTTCATTTCTGTTAACCTAAGATTTAACGGTGAAACTTAATGGGTGAACGATTAAGCAAGATATGAACTGTGTGATATTGGATGCTGTATTGTGCGTGTGCTTGTGTTAGTTGTGTGTGTGTGTGTGTGTGTGTGTGTGTGTGTGAGGACGAGAGAGAAAGATGGAAGGAAGGGATTCAGACGGAAAGAGACAGACACAATAGAAGGTGTAGGTGATATAAGAGAGGGATTAGAGAAAGACGAAGAAGCTGGTTCTCACTTCTTCTCTGTCTCCTGAAAGTGGCTGGCCTCACGTCAGGTCGCTATCTAGGAGCCGTGCTGGGCCTTGAGGGACAGGAACTTGCCACAGGAATCTTGATAGTGGTGCTACTGCAGCTCTGGAAGTTGTGGGTCCTCGTCGATGGAGAAAGAGAGGGAGAGAGAGAGAGAGAGAGAGAGAGAGAGAGAGAGAGAGAGAGAGAGAGAGAGAGAGAGAGAGAGAGAGAGAGAGAGAGAGAGAGAGAGAGGAGTGAGTTTGCACGATATTCTCTGAAAAATGCTGTAAATCAAATTTTAAAAGGTCACGAGGAGACTGTTTCGGCTGGTATTTACCATGCTGCATCGACGTGTTGAAATCCCAGGGTCCCATCTGCATACAGAATCTGATGGTGCCCACATACGCAGAGGCTGTTGGTCCTCAAACACTCAGAGGCTCTGATAATAACCCACACACTCAGTGATTATGACGGTGCCCACACATTCAGATAATCTGGTATTCCTTACACACTCATAGCTTCCCATACACCAATGGCTGTGTCACACCAGTTAGGCAGGTTAATTAGAAACATGAAAATAAGATACAAATTAAGAAACTGCCCGAAAAAAATAAGTTTTCTGGGACCTGGTGTATGATACGGTCAAATCAGGTGTATGTTCAGGCCAAATTAGTAGTTACCTTCAGATGTAATAGACTTCGCTGATGTTATCTTATTTAGTTTAAAAGAAATTAGTTCTTGGTTTGTGTCATATAATTCTGAAAATAACGAGGTAGAGGCTTGTAACGTGTGGACGATAGGAAGACAATAATATTTGTCTATAATTATAACAGAGACATATAATCAGTTGACTTATCTGACGACGAGACAAAAGAAAGTGCTAAATTATTTTCGTTTCTGTGAAGGTGTCTGTTTTTTTTTTTTCTCCCTCATGTAGTGAGCGTAACGTAAAGCTTGGCTTTATCTTCCCATCTCCCACACACACAATGTTTCCAACTCACCAGGGAAGCCAAATTGGGCACTAAAAGATCTGAACCCTCTCTCTCTCTCTCTCTCTCTCTCTCTCTCTCTCTCTCTCTCTCTCTCTCTTTCCATCTTCAATAGGATCATGGAATAACGTTTTTGTGCGTAGTCTCCAGAGTTCATTTGTCGAGCAAGTTCACTGGAGATGAGACAGCGCCGTGTTGATAACACTGATAATACCAATACGATAAGAAGATACCATCACAGCTTTTCCAGATCGGAGTCAACGACTAAAATTGGCTTTTGGAGCAGACAGCAGCTTGCTGAGCGGAGAGTAGCTTCCTGAACTAGAAAGAAAAATAACTTACGAGCCTCTCTTTTGCAAGGATATTTTTTCCCCCGGCATATTTTCATATAACTTACGGGGTCCCCGTCGGATTTCAGCTCCCGCCAGCGACTAGCAGCAATGATGAATCTGACTGTAACACATCCGCGTCCCGAAGTTATGAGAGGCCCCCCCTCACCCGCGGGAGGAGATATTGAGAACGGAGCGCCCTCAACAAGAATGCAGACTCGCGTGCAAGGGAACGATTTCTTTACGCCTCTTCTCCTCTCAGGAGGAAGATCATTAAGCGGCTGATTCAGCACGATGAACGACCCCGGCGGTATTAATTTGCAATGTTTATGCAGTATCTATGCCGCATGACTCGGGCGACATGCACGAGCCGCGCGTTATCAAAGCGATATCCAGATCTCCCGCTCCGATTAGAGCGGAATTACAGACTGGTGGAGAATGGTTGTTTGACCTACCAAGCAGTATTTCAGCAACCCTCCAAACCTCTGTGATGGAGTCGTACGATGTCTTACACTCTCCATTTTCGTGATTATGCATGAGAAAATACTATGAAAATGTGGAAATATTCATTGAAAATATTCCCTGTCGTTACTGACGTGGTGTTATTAGATTGGAATTGAGGACGATGCTCGTTACGAACGCGCAGGGCAATAATAATACATCCAAGGGGAAACGCTAAACCCGTAAAGGTCATTTTAGAGAAAGGAGTTGTGGAGACTCGATCCCCCGACCGCTAATCGCAGCCCAGTGTCTGATCAATCAGACTGTTGGTACTTGCCTGGGTCAGCGCTCAGGGCAGCTTTAATGTGACTGTTGTGGTTAACGACACCTAAGCAAACACTTGGGATACTTCACTATGGAGTGAACAAGATCACAAAACCACAACATTTCCAGAACAAACTGTCGAAAGTGCTTGCTCAAGTGTCATTAAACACAACTTGCATTGTATACCTGGTTCTCGGGTTAAATTGACTCATGTATAACGTAGGGAGAGCAACGATAAGATTCTCAACAACACCATCTGCGTATAATATCCTCACTTAGCACCATGGCTACGTCCGATGCTTGCAGAGACAAGCTCTGTTTACACTGGTGATTTGCAGCGGCATTCCTTAACCCAGGTACTGACTGAGATTATATCTACAGTGCCGTAAAGGAATATTCCCAGGATACTAAGTGTTAAAATGGATCACATCTAAGTCTCCCAAAGTGAGTTACTATTTATATGCTCGCTGTCTGTCTCCCCCCCCTCTCTCTCTCTCTTTCTCTCTCTCTCTCTCTCTCTCTCTCTCTCTCTCTCTCTCTCTCTCTCTCTCTCTCTCTCTCTCTCTTTCTCTCCCTCTATCTCTCTCTTTCTCTCTGATGTTATTAAATATTTCAAACTCACACTTCAGAAATATTATTATCTATGATATACCTGTGACAGGTTTCAAGAGTTTTTCTACCCTCGCTGTCCAGCCTGGGCTCAGTCTTGTTTGCTGGGTGTCTGGTCCACAGAGCCATCACAGCTTGCTTATTCTGGCACTTGGCGGAGGTAGTGGTCTAGTTTTCTCTCCAAAACTTCTGCATGTTTGTAACACCTACTGATAGCGGATTGAATAGTCTTGATGCACGGATGTTGACAGAGTGCTGTCTCTAGTTGCACTCGTGGCACCCCTGCTTGTTACTGGGTCTATTTTACACTTCTTCCGATATCTCTCACTTCAGCACGGCATTATAGGACTAATTCCTCAAGCATCTTCATTGCGTTTATTTATTAGGTACTTCTCTCTCCTTCGCTCCAGAGAGTACGTTCCAAGTACTTTCAAGCCTCCTCATTATACACTACACAGATAATCCGCCCATAGGAGAAAGAAACTTAAGACGATGTTTCGGTCCGAAGCGGGAAGGAGCGGGAGCCAGTATTATACGAGAGGCGAGGGTGTGGGGGAGGCTGTGATAACGGTAGCGATCTCGGTACTTTCTCCAGATCTTATATATATCCTGTCGTGAACGGAGTCGTCAACATCTAACACAACATATTATGCCGAAGGCCTCTGAAAAAAACTACGTTCTAGTAAAGAAATAATAAGAACACTGAGAAACACTCTGGAGGAACACGTTCAGAAACACACTTTTGAGAACACTCTTAGGAAAGAATTCTGAAAGAAGACACTCGGATGCACTCTGTTAGAATACACTCAGAATCACACAATGTCAGAGCACACTCGGTAACACAATAAGAACACATTTAGGAAAAACTGTCAAAGTATGCCCAGAAACACTCCTCTCCAGAGAGGTCCTTCCCTCCAGAAAGATTCCTAGCTGCTGGAGAAGGGTTCTTTATGCAACGAATTGGATTAGGCTATCCTGTCCTTGGATTCATTTACTGCTTAATTTCAAGTTTCTTGGAGGCTGTGTTTCCTCGTGACGTCTATTCAAAATTCAGACATTTACCAGCTGTTAAAATGGGTATCGACACGAAGATCCCGTGGTCGAAATTTGCACTGGGATTCAGTTTACATTCTTGTGTGGATGCCGTCCAAGCGAGCGATTTAGTTCTTGGTTTCTTGCAGCAGAGTGCCACCGAATAGAAGTTATGTGTTCTGCAACGTTCTAGAGAATTGGATTCGGCTTTTATTTACGGGCCAAGACAAGATATTATTGTTTGGATGGTGCTGACGTGGTGGTAATTGTGTAGATGACGGAGACGATGAAGAAGATGAGGAAGCTGGGAGGATGTTGAAAGGAGATACAGAAAAGGCTCAGAGTAGGCTGAGAGGATGCTGTGAAAACGATTATTAGACACTAAAAAGGACAAGGAGATCGCTGAAAAAGCTGAGAGCCTCCTAGGAGGACACTGAGAGCATCCTAGGAGGACGCTGGGTGTAGCTGTGAGAGCCGAGGTATGTAGTCACTATCTGGGTGCAGTTGACCACCTCTCACACCTCGACAAATGTAATGTCAGGCCAGAGGTGTGAATCAGAAGCCAGCAGCAACATCCTCGCGCACCATTACCTCCGATAACTTAAGCCTCAACTACAATCACCATAAATACCTTATCGCTACGAGATAAGAAAATAAGCCACCAGACCGTGTTGGGAATCAGATGAGGTGATATATAATGAGAGAGGCGACGGAGTCGTATAGGAAATCGTATTTTGATTTTACAATTGCAAGCAGACTAGTGTGGGAACTCAGAGCGCTCCTTACTAGCCTAGAACAGGACTGTCAATTTTAACGGCTTTGCTCTCTGTTTCTGGATATCTTTCACACCTTGAGTGCCATAACTCTGCCACACCTTCACACGCCCTCGGTGTATATCACCTGCCAGTGAATGCCATACTTCAGTGCCTCCTAGGAATCCCTTCACTAGATAGCTTCCTAATCTTAGGTTTCTTCAGAAACCTGCGAGCAAGTACTGATCGAGGGAGATAAACACACACACACACGCACACACACACACACACACACACACACACACACACACACACACACACACACACACACACACACACACACACACACACACACACACACATACACACACACACTCGACCATCCGAAACACTTATAACAAGCCTCATAACTTTTCAGAGAACTGTACTGCCCGATGTTTCTGAACTTTGTGAAAGTTCCATAGAATATACTTGACATCATTATAAACAAAGACATTTTCACGTTCATAAAGGATTTGATTCTTGGATTTCCGCGTAAATCTATATACGCATGACAATGTAAACATTGATTGAAAAGAAGTGGCTACAGACCGAGAATAGTGACACTGTAGAAGAGATTAGGATTCAGATCAAGTGAAGGAGATAAGTTAGGCAATAAGTGAAACTGAAGTGAAAATCAAAATTGAAATGATGAAACCGAAACTCGAAAAGTGTAAACTTTGGCGTTTAAACTCAAAAACTGAAGTTGGAAACAGGGAAAGGGAACGAATCTTGGAAGAAAAAATGACATCATTGAATAAAAACGATAAATAATCAGACCATAAAAGAGCAAGAAAAGGAAAAAAAACTTTATGGATGAGATAGATATATAGATAGAGAGGGAGAGAGAGAGAGAGAGAGAGAGAGAGAGAGAGAGAGAGAGAGAGAGAGAGAGAGCAAGCTGGTGGTCTCAGTAATGCCATGTTAACATTCTTGAGATTTGGTACATCACCACAATATTTTTCTTCCTCTTTTCGATTCCTTTTTCAAGCGTTCACCTTAATTTTAATTACCTTTTGTTGATTCTTGCGCCCGCGCGGGTATGTGTATGTGTGTATGTGTGTGTGTGCGTGTGTGCCTGTGTGCGTGCGTGTGTGCGTGTGTGTATATATGTGTGTGTAGGTGGTTCCAAGATCCCAGCAGATACTGTCGTAGCTGACGTACGACAACAAGTTACGTCTCATGCTCCACCAATAATAAACATCAGTTCAATAAGATACATTCCACGTTATCAAATTCCCCTTCGTTATTCTTTCCCCAGTTCGTCCTGTAACAAATATTTCTCCTACAATCGCATAACATTACCAAACTGTTTATAACGTCGTAAAAAAAAAAAGGGGGGGGGGTAACTTGGACAGTTTAACGACGTCCAACTTAAATGTAGAAATGAACAGTTTATAGTTCACCAGGAATGATCATTTGCAAAATTTAATCAGTGGAATCTTAGGTTGCAAAGAGTGAAGGTTCAGTGTGCGTGTGTGTTGGTCATTCATCACGTGGTCTGTGTCTGTTTTTCTCGTGTTTGGTCCCACCACCATCATCAGGGAGTTGAGGCCCGGCACTGTGCGACGACCACACACACCAGCCACACTGTGTGGTGTTATGGAGGGTGGGTGTGGTCCACACTGTGTGGTGTTATGGAGGGTCGGTGGGGTCCACACTGTGTGGTGTTATGGAGAGTGGGTGGGATCCACATTGTGTGGTGTTATGGAGGGTGGGTGGGGTCCACACTGTGTGGTGTTATGGAGAGTGGGTGGGGTCCACACTGTGTGGTGTTATGGAGGGTCGGTGGGGTCCACACTGTGTGGTGTTATGGAGAGTGGGTGGGATCCACACAGTGTGGTGTTATGGAGGGTGGGTGGGGTCCACACTGTGTGGTGTTATGGAGGGTGGGTGGGGTCCACACTGTGTGGAGTTATGGAGGGTGGGTGGGCTCCACACTGTGTGGTGTTATGGAGCATAGGTGGATCCACAGTGTGTGGTGTTGTGGAGGGTGGGTGGATCTACACTGTGTGGTGTTACGAAGGGTGGGTTGGATCCACACTGTGTGGAGTTATTGTCCACATTGTGTGGTGTTATGGAGGTTGGGTGTGGTCCACACTGTGTGGTGTTATGGAGGGTGGGTGGGGTCCACACTGTGTGATGTTATGGAGGGTGGGTGGGGTCCACACTGTGTGGTGTTATGGAGCGTAGGTGGATCCACACTGTGTGGTGTTATGGAGGGTGGGTGGATCTACACTGTGTGGTGTTACGAAGGGTGGGTTGGATCCACACTGTGTGGAGTTATGGAGGGTGGGTGGGGTCTATATTGTGTGGTGTTATGGAGGGTGGGTGTAGTCCACACTGTGTGGTGTTATGGAGGGTGGGTGGGATCCACACTGTGGGGTGTTATGGAGGGTGGGTGGGATCCACTCTGTGTGATGTTATGGAGGGTGGGTGGGGTCCACACTATGTGATGATGGTGTTATGGAGGGTGGGTGGGATCCACACTGTGTGGAGTTATGGAGGGTGGGTGGGGTCTACATTGTGTGGTGTTATGGAGGCTGCGTGTGGTTCACATTGTGTGGTGTTATGGAGGGTGGGTGGGATCCACACTGTGGGGTGTTATGGAGGGTGGGTGGGGTCCACACTGTGTGGTGTTATGGAGGGTGGGTGGGGTCCACACTATGTGATGATGGTGTTATGGAGGGTGGGTGAGTTCCACACTGTGTGATGATGGTGTTATGGAGGGTGGGTGGGATCCACACTGTGGGGTGTTATGGAGGGTGGGTGGGATCCACACTGTGTGGTGTTATGGACGGTGGGTGGGGTCCACACTGTGTGGTGTTATGGACGGTGGGTGGGGTCCACACTGTGTGGTGTTATGGACGGTGGGTGGGGTCCACACTGTGTGGTGTTATGGACGGTGGGTGGGGTCCACACTGTGTGGTGTTATGGACGGTGGGTGGGGTCCACACTGTGTGGTGTTATGGACGGTGGGTGGGGTCCACACTGTGTGGTGTTATGGACGGTGGGTGGGGTCCACACTGTGTGGTGTTATGGACGGTGGGTGGGGTCCACACTGTGTGGTGTTATGGACGGTGGGTGGGGTCCACACTGTGTGGTGTTATGGACGGTGGGTGGGGTCCACACTGTGTGGTGTTATGGACGGTGGGTGGGGTCCACACTGTGTGGTGTTATGGACGGTGGGTGGGGTCCACACTGTGTGGTGTTATGGACGGTGGGTGGGGTCCACACTGTGTGGTGTTATGGACGGTGGGTGGGGTCCACACTGTGTGGTGTTATGGACGGTGGGTGGGGTCCACACTGTGTGGTGTTATGGACGGTGGGTGAGGTCCACACTGTGTGGTGTTATGGACGGTGGGTGGGGTCCACACTGTGTGGTGTTATGGACGGTAGGTGGGGTCCACACTGTGTGGTGTTATGGATGGTGGGTAGAACCAGCACAAGTAACGTTCGTAAGGAAAAACCAATGCAAACAACGTTCTTGGGGAGAATCAACGGACATAGCGTGCGAGAGACAGAGAGACAGAGACAGAGAGACAGAGAGAGAGAGAGAGAGAGAGAGAGAGAGAGAGAGAGACAGACAGACAGACAGACAGACAGACAGACAGACAGACAGACAGAGAGACAGAGAGACATAGAGACAGAGAGAGAGAGAGAGAGAAGCAGTGGTAGTACCAGGCCACACACAAGCCTGGCTACAATCCATCTCCACAACCGGTTGGATATCTGCCTTCTAATCTCCTCCCAGACGCCTGTAGGGACTAGCAACGAATCTGACACTCCGATCCTCCTGTCCAATCTCGGACTGGTTGCTTTGACATGCTTCCAAGACCAATCCAATCACTGACTGGCCGCTCTGACATGCTTCCAAGGCCAGTCCAATCACTGACTGGCCGCTCTGACATCATTCCATGACCAGTCCAATCACTGAGTGGTTGCTCTGACATGCTTCCAAAATGAGTCCAGTCTCTGACTGGCCGCTCTGACATCATTCCACGACCAGTCCAATCACTGACTGGTTGCTCTGACATACTCCCAAAATCAGCCCAATCACTGACTGGCCGCTCTGACATCATTCCAAGACCTGTCCAACAAGTGACTGACCGCTCTGACTTACTCCCTACAAACGTGCACACGCTAAATTCATCAGGCAATACAGCACAGTACAACACAACACAACACAATACAATACAAAATACAACATGCAGCATATATTTTAAATACGGAAACCTACATCGGTGTCCCGTAGCTCGATCGCTAATGCACCCAACTCACACAGTGAGGTCCGGAGATCGAATCTCCGGTACGGCTGGAAAACATTAGGACGTGTTTCCGTAAGACACCTGCTGTCTATGTTCACCCATCAGAATAAAATGGGTACCTGGGTGTTAGTCGACTGGTGTGGGTCGCATCCTGGGACAAAACTGACCTAATTTGCCCGAAATGCTCAGCATAACAAGCGGCTTCTCTAAATACTAGTAGTATGTCATTGTTGTCAGCTGGGACTGTATACCTTGTACATGTACTTGTTGAAATTAAGGTGTTGTTAAAATTATTGATATAGAATGTATAGCGAAGATCACTACCACTAACAACACCACCACCACCACTACCACTAACACCACCACCACCACTAACACCACCACCACTACCACTAACACCACCACCACTACCACTAACACCACCACTACCACTAACACCACCACCACTACCACTAACACCACCACCACTACCACTAACACCACCACCACTAACACCACTAACACCACCACCACTACCACTAACACCACCACCACTACCACTAACACCACCACCACCACTACCACTAACACCACCACCACTACTACCACTAACACCACCACCACTGCTACTAACACCACCACCACTACCACTAACACCACCACCACCACTACCACTAACACCACCACCACTACCACTAACACCACCACCACTACCACTAACACCACCACCACTACCACTAACACCACCACCACCACTACCACTAACACCACCACCACTAACACCACCACCACTACCACTAACACCACCACCACTACTACTAACACCACCACCACTACCACTAACACCACCACTACTACCACTAACACCACCACCACTACCACTAACACCACCACCACTACCACTAACACCACCACCACTACCACTAACACCACCACCACTACTACCACTAACACCACCACCACCACCACCACCACTAACACCACCACCACTACTACCACTAACACCACCACCACTACTACTAACACCACCACCACTACCACTAACACCACCACCACCACTACCACTAACACCACCACCACTACCACTAACACCACCACCACTACCACTAACACCACCACCACTACCACTAACACCACCACCACCACTACCACTAACACCACCACCACTACCACTAACACCACCACCACTACCACTAACACCACCACCACTACCACTAACACCACCACCACTACCACTAACACCACCACCACTACTACTAACACCACCACCACTACCACTAACACCACCACCACTACCACTAACACCACCACCACTACCACTAACACCACCACCACTACCACTAACACCACCACCACCACTACCACTAACACCACCACCACTACCACTAACACCACCACCACTACCACTAACACCACCACCACTACCACTAACATCACCACCACTACCACTAACACCACCACCACTACCACTAACACCACCACCACTACCACTAACACCACCACCACTACCACTAACACCACCACCACTACCACTAACACCACCACCACTACCACTAACACCACCACCACTACTACCACTAACACCACCACCACCACCACTACCACTAACACCACCACCACTACTACCACTAACACCACCACCACTACTACTAACACCACCACCACTACCACTAACACCACCACCACAACTACCACTAACACCACCACCACTACCATTAACACCACCACCACTACCACTAACACCACCACCACTACCACTAACACCACCACCACCACTACCACTAACACCACCACCACTACCACTAACACCACCACCACCACTACCACTAACACCACCACCACCACTACCACTAACACCACCACCACTACCATTAACACCACCACCACCACTACCACTAACACCACCACCACTACCACTAACACCACCACTACCACTACACCACCACTACCACTAACACCACCAACACTACCACTAACACCACAACCGCTAACACTAACACCACCATCGCTAACACTAACACCACCACCGCTAACACCACCACCACCACTACCACTAACACCACCACCACTACCACTAACACCACCACCACCACTACCACTAACACCACCACCACTACCACTAACACCACCACCACTACCACTAACACCACCACCACTACCACTAACACCACCACCACCACTACCACTAACACCACCACCACTACCACTAACACCACCACCACTACCACTAACACCACCACCACTACCACTAACACCACCACCACTACCACTAACACCACCACCACTACCACTAACACCACCACCACTACCACTAACATCACCACCACTACCACTAACACCACCACCACTACCACTAACACCACCACCACTACAACTAACATCACCACCTCTACCACTAACACCACCACCACTACCACTAACACCACCACCACTACCACTAACACCACCACCACTACCACTAACACCACCACCACTACCACTAACACCACGACCACTACCACTAACACCACCACCACTACTACCACTAACACCACCACCACCACCACTACCACTAACACCACCACCACTACTACCACTAACACCACCACCACTACCACTAACACCACCACCACTACCACTAACACCACCACCTCTACCACTAACACCACCACCACTACCACTAACACCACCACCACTACCACTAACACCACCACCACCACTACCACTAACACCACCACCACTACCACTAACACCACCACCACCACTACCACTAACACCACCACCACTACCACTAACACCACCACTACCACTTCACGACCACCACCACCACTACCACTAACACCACTAACACTACCACTAACACCACCACCGCTAACACTAACACCACCACCGCTAACACTAACACCACCATCGCTAACACTAACACCACCACCACTAACACCACTACCACTAACACCACCACCGCTAACACCACTGCTAACACCACCGCTAACACCACCACCGCTAACACCACCACTAACACCACCACTAACACCACCACCGCTAACACCACTACTAACAACACCACCGCTAACACCACCACTAACAACACCACCGCTAACACCACCACTAACAACACCATCACTAACACAACCACCGCTAACACCACTACTAACACTACTACCGCCAACACCACCACTAACACCACCACTAACGCCACCACCGCTAACGCCACCACCGCTAACACCACCACCGCTAACACCACCACTAACACCACCACCACTAACACCACCACTAACACAACCACCACTAACACCGCCACCACCACTAACATCACCACTGCTAACACCATCACTAACACCACCATCACTAACACAACCACCGCTAACACCACTATTAACACCACCACCGCTAACACCACCACTAACACCACCACTAATAACACCACCGCTAACACAACCACTAACGCCACCACCGCTAACACTACCACCGTTAACACTACCACCGTTAACACCACCACCGCTAACACCACCACCGCTAACACCACCACCACCACTAACACCACCACCACTAACACCACCACCACTAACACCACCACCACTAACACCACCACCACCACTAACACCACCACCACTAACACCACCACCATTAACACCACCACCACTAACACCATCACCATTAACACCACCACCACTAACACCACCACCACTAACACCATCACCATTAACACCACCACCACTAACACCATCACCATTAACACCACCACCACTAACACCACCACCACTAACACCATCACCATTAACACCACCACTAACAACACCACCACCAGTAACACCATCACCGCTAACACCACCACTGCTAACACCACCACCACTAACACCATCACCATTAACACCACCACCACTAACACTACCACCACTAACACCACCACCACTAACACCACCACCACTAACACCACCACCACTAACACCACCACCACTAACTCCACCACCACTAACACCATCACCATTAACACCACCACCACTAACACCACCACCACTAACACCACCACCACTAACACCACCACCGCTAACACCACCACCGCTAACACCACTGCTAACACCACCACCACTAACACCACCACCACTAACACCACCACCACTAACACCACCACCACTAACACCACCACCACTAACACCACCACCACTAACACCATCACCGCTAACACCACCACTGCTAACACCACCACCACTAACACCACCACCACTACCACTAACACCACCACCACTAACACCACCACCACTAACACCATCACCATTAACACCACCACCACTAACACCACCACCACTAACACCACCACCGCTAACACCACCACCGCTAACACCACCACCACTAACACCACCACCACTAACACCACCACCACTAACACCACCACCACTAACACCACCACTAACACCACCACCACTAACACCACCACCACTAACACCACCACCACTAACACCACCACCACTAACACCACCACCACTAACACCATCACCGCTAACACCACCACTGCTAACACCACCACCACTAACACCACCACCACTACCACTAACACCACCACCACTAACACCACCACCACTAACACCATCACCATTAACACCACCACCACTAACACCACCACCACTAACACCACCACCGCTAACACCACCACCGCTAACACCACTGCTAACACCACCACCACTAACACCACCACCACTAACACCACCACCACTAACACCACCACCACTAACACCACCACCACTAACACGACCACCACTAACACCACCACCACTAACACCACCACCACTAACACCACCACCACTAACACCATCACCGCTAACACCACCACTGCTAACACCATCACCACTAACACCACCACCACTACCACTAACACCACCACCACTAACACCACCACCACTAACACCATCACCATTAACACCACCACCACTAACACCACCACCACTAACACCACCACCGCTAACACCACCACCGCTAACACCACTGCTAACACCACCACCACTAACACCACCACCACTAACACCACCACCACTAACACCACCACCACTAACACCACCACCACTAACACCACCACCACTAACACCACCACCACTAACACCATCACCGCTAACACCATCACTGCTAACACCACCACTGCTAACACCACCACCACTAACACCACCACCACTAACACCACCACCACTAACACCACCACCACTAACACCACCACCACTAACACCATCACCACTAACACCACCACCACTAACACCATCACCGCTAACACCATCACTGCTAACACCACCACTGCTAACACCACCACCACTAACACCATCACCACTAACACCACCACCACTAACACCACCACCACTAACACCACCACCACTAACACCACCACCACTAACACCACCACCACTAACACCACCACCACTAACACCACCACCACTAACACCACCACCACTAACACCACCACCACTAACACCACCACCACTAACACCACCACCACTAACACCATCACCACTAACACCATCACCACTAACACCATCACCACTAACACCACCACCACTAACACCACCACCACTAACACCACCACCACTAACACCACCACCACTAACACCACCACCACTAACACCATCACCACTAACACCACCACCACTAACACCACCACCACTAACACCACCACCACTAACACCACCACCACTAACACCATCACCACTAACACCATCACCACTAACACCACCACCACTAACACCACCACCACTAACACCATCACCACTAACACCATCACCACTAACACCACCACCACTAACACCACCACCACTAACACCACCACCACTAACACCACCACCACTAACACCACCACCACTAACACCAACACCACTAACACCAACACCACTAACACCATCACCACTAACACCAACACCACCATCACCAACATAACTAACACCAACGCCACTAACACCATCACCACTAACACCAGCACCACTAACACCAGCACTACTAACACAAACACCACTAACACCAACACCACTAACACCAACACCACTAACACCAACACCACTAACACCAACACCACCATCACCAACACAACTAACACCAACACCACTAACACCATCACCACTAACACCACCACCACTAACACCACCACCACTAACACCACCACCACTAACACCACCACCACTAACACCACCACCACTAACACCATCACCGCTAACACCACCACTGCTAACACCACCATCTCACGCCAAACTCTCCCCCACAGAACGATACTCAGTGACACGCGGTATTTCCCAAGAGAATGAAACATTATGACTCGGTACTCCCCAACAGTACGAGCTAAGAAATGCCTCCGTTTCCTTAGATCAAGAACCTCTCATGGCTATGGAGGAACCTCCGTTGAGAGGAATAGTAGTAGTAGTAGTAGTAGTAGTAGTAGTAGTAGTAGTAGTAGTAGTAGTAGTAGTAGTAGTAGTAATAGTAGTAGTAGAAGTAGCAGCATTTAGGCTGTAGTTATAAGAATGCTTTGATATTTGCAGCTAAAGTGTTAGTAATACTAATAATATTTTTGTTGTTGTTGTTGTTGTTGTTGTTCTTCTTCTTCTTCTTCTTCTTCTTCTTCTTATTATTATTATTATTATTATTATTATTATTATTATTATTATTATTATTATTATTATTATTTCATTCAAATATATGCGTTAAACCTGTATGAGTCACACAGCATTCTGCTGTTGAACGTTTAAAAGCACTAGGGTAACCTACCATTATTTCACACACTGCTTGTGGAACAGCTCCTTAAGTTATGCGCTTATGCAAATCTACCAAATTGCCTTTCATTCATTAAATTATATAGTTTTACTCTTCAACAGCTCAGACGTCCGTCTTTATCATCCGTGAGCTTGTCCGTGTCATTCTCGCAGCGCCGTCTCCTTTGCAAGAACTTTCAAGCTATATTGTTCCCATGTTTGCAACCCAAAAAAAATTTCGTTTGCCACACAAATGACAAAATATAACTTTTTTTTCCTTTACATTAACTTCGAAATGATATTCGTGTGCACGTAGAAGTTTCACACGGATTATAAACGAAAAATAACCTAGATTTTTCGGTTTCTGGCTTTCTCTCGGACACCTGTTTAACTCGAGGGCATTTTTAAGTAATGAAATTCTCGCTTTGCAAACCAGTTTCTCTAGTCTGTAAACACCGCGTAGCGCTGGTGCCTGTGTGGGTTCGTTCCCGCAAGGCTGCTACACTCAGGCCCGTAACAGCTGATGTAGTCATTGCTAAACAAAAATAAGAGATGACTTGGCTCTATCAAGTCCAGTATTACGACGTTCGATTCTGCAAATTCATTTCCATCGGGAATGCGTTCAGCTCTCTGCTGTACGTTGGGACTAGCGGTTCGTTCGGCTATGGAATTCGCTCAGCCCAGAAGTGTGCTTATCCCAGAAGAACTTCTCGTTTCAGTAATGAGTTTCAGTCAACAGAGTATTCAATTCATGTACACGTTTGACCACGCGTTTGTGCCAAGCAAGTTTTCAACGCAGACATTCAGGTCGAGTGTGGACATAGGTCATTTATGTATATGCTTGGCATGTGTCTGGTAGAGGTCGTTCGTTTAGACATGACCTCACCTGAGTCAGGTTTTCAGAAGGTATGTGCTGGGTTTAACGATTCTAGTCAGGCTTGAACTAGCCATAACGTACCTGTCGCTGCTCTTAAAACAAGAGGAGAACTGTGATCAGCTGACCTCACAACAATTTGCATAAATAAAGCACCACCTAAATACACCTCAATTAAAAACTAATTATTTTGCTTTCATCGGCTCCTTTCTTATGACCTGGCCATTTTTTTTAAGAGAAAGAATAAAAACTCGTATTTATGCTATAGCGCGGTTGTAAGCATCCTTCACGGTGGAATGCTAAGCGAGTGTTTATGCAAGTGTGAGGGGAGAGAGCATATTAACAATCACTTAGGTGGGGAAGACAATCACTTAGGTGGGGAAGACAATCACTTAGCCTGTGAAGACAAGGGTCGTGCTCTAGAGACGTATATCATTTGCCAATGCATCAGATAAGCTGTAGATTAGTGTTCTCACCAATACAGTTAATCATTAAATTTGCACTCTCGCTTTGTGATGCCGGACGTCGATGCAAATTGAGTTCCTGTGAGATATTACCCCAGTGCGATTGTAAAAATTTCCTGCATGTGCTACTCTGCAGTGCTTCTTCCATATATGCGGCCTCCATTAAAGTTTACTTGCGTATAAATTTATTATTCATTTGCGCCATTTTCGAAAATAAATAAGATACTGTTTGGGTGTGTAGGAAGTTTGATCGGGGAGGCAAGTGGGCAGATAGATGAATGAAGTTAGTTGAGCAACAGTGTATTACAGCTCTCTCGTCCCTTCTGGCATCGACCAGCATAGATCAAGAGGGGTCAGAACGGGTCAGTTGATGCACTTTACTTCCATTATTTTACTTTATTAATAGACCTGACTATTAGTAGGCTTTATTATCACACTGTACTCTGCTTTGCGAGACTTGTGACGTAGTTTACCTGGAGTTTACCTGGAGAGAGTTCCGGGGGTCAACGCCCCCGCGGCCCGGTCTGTGACCAGGCCTCTACACTATTACTTTAAACCTTGTTGAATCGCCTTAAAATATATTTTAAAACATTTCTTCTCTTTAGAAATCTGTTACAAACGTACTTGAAAAAAAATATATATAATAGCCCACTGTCTCTATTTAACATAAAAAAATAAGTGAGGAGAAAACTAAAATTTCAGTGACAACAGTTGGTTGAGAGGCAGAATAGAGAGCTAGAAAAGAAAGTATAATGACAGAGTCTTGCTTGATAATGCCGAGAGATACTGGTTGACGCAACTGGTGATTAAGACGCCAAATTGGCAATTACCCATCTCATAATGAACGGCCGACTCTACGAGTGTAAATGAGTGGAATGTGTGGAGGATATGGGAATGTTGCGAGGCTGTTGTCGTGGTTTTTTCCCCTCCCCTCCAGAGGTTGTGTTCATGCTTGATGTATCGCTGAGGTGAATGTTGACAAATGACAGACACGTGTTATGAGTCCCACTGGATGCTTGTCTAAACTGTTCTCCATTACAACAAATGTTAGCGAGTTAGGTTTGTGTCACTGAGGAACGTTGACTTGATGTTCTCTGGTGTGCACAGGATATAGGAATATCATCCTTGGGAAATGTTATCTGCCGGTAAATAATGCCGGAATGTTTATTTATATTCACTCCCAGGTAATGACCGGTAATACAACATGCATTTCACCTTTTTTTAAAGGTCTTGATTTTCTCTTTCTCTGAATCCTTCAGTTCTTAAGAAACTGTTAATTGTCCAAGTCGAACCGTTAAGTTGCATTCTCTTACGTGCGAGTTATTTGTGTATCATTTGTGTATATTTTAGTTCTTTCTCCATGGGGAAGTGGAAAAGAATCTTTCCTCCGTAAGCCATGCGTGTAGTAAGAAGCGACTAAAATGCCGGGAGCGAGGGGCTAGTAACCCCCTTCTCCTTTATAAATTACTAAATTTTAAAGGAGACACTTTCTTTTTTCTTTTTAGGTCACCTTGCCTCGGTGGGATACAGCCGGTGCATTAAAAAAAAATCATTTCTTTACCGAAGGTCCTAAAATATTGAGATTTAAGACACTGGAAGAATGGCACAAACCGTGCAAAGATGACCTCGTGCACAGAATAAAAACTTGCAATATCGTGGCTGCAACAACTCACCACAACACAAACAGCACTTACGACACTAAAACTTATGACGACCTTTCGGTATGACTTGGACCATTAACGTCTTGACAAAATGGTCTGGTGATACCGACAAGATGTGGAAAAAACGCACTATACAGCTCGGGACATTTATTAGAGAAAACGTTACCCCACGAGTAGCTTCTTCAGTCCTAATACGGTAATAAAGAATAAAGTGGAAAAAATGTAAAAAGAATTGAATTTCATTTATATTTCGATTACTTTTGGAGGCAAGAAGCGCGAACTTTTTTTTTATGAGAAGTATGTTAATCGTTATTTTTGTTTATCATTATCACCAACCTCATCGTCCTCATCTTGTTCTTCTTATTCTTTATCGGCGTCTTAGTTTTCACCATCATTATTATCTTCATAATGTTATTCATTGAAATCATCATCACTGCCACCACTGTCATTATCATTATTACCATCACCATCATCATCATCATCAGTTTCTTCATTCTGCACTCATTCACACATTCTCCTCGTCCTTTTCTTCCTGTGTCCTGCTTAAGCACTTTTCTCTCATCTGTTTCTCTTATTTCCTTCATAGCGTCAGGTTTGTCCCTTTCCACCTATCTCCATTTCCCCCTCGTACCACTTTTCTATTCTTCGTTCTTCGTCACAGTGGAAAATTTTCACCCGTTTCTCGCATTTCCTCTCTACTTGCAAGATCATCCTCTCCACCTGTCTCCTGTCCTCCTTTAACTCTCTCGTTTATATTATCTTCCCTCACATTTTCACGTGAGCTGACCCCTCTGATCCCAGCGTCTTCCTCTCCCTTCTACCTTTTCAGTCTCTCGTGCCTTTCCTATATCTCCCTCTTCTAACTCGTGTCCTCCTTTATCCACCACCCTCAGCTATTTAGGCCAGAGCATTAGGTTTTAGTGGATTCATATCTATGCTCCCCCCCCACTAAGGTAACTTTCCTCATTACTTGATACCCTGCTGCGAATATGGTATCTGTTGTCATTCCAGTTATGTTTTGTTTCTCGGATAACTATGAGGTCCGAGGTTTCTTTGCTGTTTTTGTTCTTTTAGTTCATCACTGCTTCTAATCTGCTCGCCTCAACTGTTCTAATTATTTTCATTACTTTTGTTACCGTTCTGGTTGTGTCAGCTACCATTGTTACTGTTCTGGTCATTTTTACTACCATTGTTACTGTTATGGTCGTTTTTACTACCGTTGTTACTGTTATGGTCGTTTTTACCACCGTTATTACTGTTCTAGTAGTTGGCCTATTGGCTGATGTTGCATAGTTGACATTTTTGTTGCAGTTAAAGCAATCTTTGGTTCTGTGACTGAGGTTCTTATCATGTTTCGTTTCTTGTTGTTCTCTGTTATCATGTTATCGTTCTTTTTGTTGATCTGATTTCTCTCGTTCAGTTTTTTCTTTCTTATCCCAATTTCCGTTCCATTCCTTCTCTTTGTTCCAAGCTTCTCCCATTCTTCTAGTTTCCACTGTTTTCACTGTTGTTTTTGCTGTTAGCTACGCTGCTAATCTTGGGGTTGTACATGGACCAGCATCGCTTGGAGAGCTTCAAAATGACGCTCGCTTCGCCGCTTGGTCCAAAAGGCTTTGTTTGGCAACGGCGTAAGTTCATGAGAAGTAGCTACCCAGTTTGATTGAACTCCCCGGGTGCTGCTGAAGGTGCCTCTTACCTGTCACTCCTCTTACTCAGTTTCGCTCAGCGGGCACTCGACACGCCCCGCTAAAATCTTATTTAACCCTCCTGATTAATTTCCAGGTGCGAGCATGTTCAGTGGCCGGTCTGGCCCCTCTCACTCGGTCTGGTATCTCTTACCCGCAATGTTATGCGAGTCTAGACAAAGGACTGAATTTTCAAGCACGTCTCATCAGTCCGAACACGGATGCTGCACCGTGCGATTGTTCTCATCCGTAAATGAAGAGGAATTGCTGTCCACTGAGTACAATCGCTCACCTGGGCGATGGGTTTCAGGTAACGCTTACAATACACTGCGCTGCTCGGACAAAGACACTTCCCTCAACACCCTCTGCAGCGAGAGTATTCCAGGCACGAGTTACACTGACATGGGCAGAATAACTAGACTAGAGGCGACGCGCCGAGGTCTCAGATGTGCTAGAAGCCAGGTAGCAGGTGTGAGGCACTCGTAGCTCACTCGCCTCACAGCCTAAAAGACCAGGGTACAATCCACTAGGAGAGATACATTTGCTTAAATTTTCTACCCTAGCTCACTCAGCAGTGAACGGGAGTTATGTGACCATTGTGGATTACATTCTACTGGGTAAAAAAACATTTAAGGACCCGAGCGGACGAAGGTCAATCTGACTTCAATGATAATTTTGTGTTATTAACCCTGTTTTGGGTTTTTAATCCTAGGTGCATTGGATAAATGAGATTTATCTGATCTTCCTTTGGTGGTATTATAAGATCAGGTGCCTTGGATGATGCTGGAGTTCAGGGTTTATATGTATGCATCCTTCAGAAACATAAACACCGCCACACATGTAAATAAGACACAAATCGGGTTATGGTATTTTACTGTCAAGACGTCTCGCCCACCAGAGACTATCAAACTGATAAAGTCCTTGGGGAACAAAAAGGCCTCGCAATAAAATGCCCTAACCAGCATCATGTGTTTTATTTACATAGTGTTGATACACTCTACCATGGTATTATCACCGTCACAGGTGACTGTAAGATGAAATTATCTGGATAATAATTTATTACTTGGGGTCGGTGCGAAACTCTCGTATAGAAGCCAAGTTACAAAGTGAAGCAGCAGTACATCAAATAAAGAAAGTTTTCAAGACTTATTGTTGTTAGTGATTCCAAAGGTGAAAACTTTTCTACTTTCATTCTACAGCGTTTTTTTTTTCTTCGTTGCAGCTCCTCGAGCTCTCCTGAGGCCAAACTGAAGCTCCCAAGAATGTTATATCTTACATCATGACCAAAGGTTTCTCTGACTACATTTTTTCAGTATGGACTTAATACATTTTTTACACTGCATAACACATCGTTTTCAATATGATCTTAAGATCTGCATGAGACTATCTACATATTTTTTACCATGACTAAGACATTTGTTACCCTTTCTGCATATCTTCCAGCAGGCCACTAAGACTGCCCTGACGCCATCTTCCAGCAGGCCACTAAGACTGCCCTGACGCCATCTTCCAGCAGGCCACTAAGACTGCCCTGACGCCATCTTCCAGCAGGCCACTAAGACTGCCCTGACGCCATCTTCCAGCAGGCCACTAAGACTGCCCTGACGCCATCTTCCAGCAGGCCACTAAGACTGCCCTGACGCCATCTTCCAGCAGGCCACTAAGACTGCCCTGACGCCATCTTCCTCGTGATCTCCCTTTTAACCCTAATTTAATAAACTGAGAATGACCTTCAGAGTATATTCGCTCAAAGTCCTAAGATTCAGAAGCCTCCTACAGGGCGTAGGTGAAAATATTAATAATAAATTCCATGGCACAAAAGTCTTGCATATATGGAAATTAAATTCAACTCAGGAAGGAATTAGTGGTAGAAAATGATACGCAGCGTCAGCAACTCTCGTGATAAACTACCGAATATGCAAATGAAAATGTCGCCATAAACCGGGCAGCACCGTCACCGAGGTTGTAAAAAATTGTCTGACTGAATCCTTCCCAAACGTAAAATATTAAAGAAGAACAAGAGAGCATTAAGAAGGAACGAGCTATATACTAAAAAGAAAAGCAAAATATTTAGAGGTATAATATGAAATTAAGAAAAATTGCAAATATTAAAAGAGGAATGCATAAGACATTATCAAGAAGGCTAAGTCAGGATTACAATATATCATTTACCAAACTGCGGCAGGCCAGGGTTCGACCCCAATATATATATATAGGAATGAAACTTAGAGGAGAGTAGATTAGCACTTCCTCTCATTAGCAACATCAGCAACACAATAACATAAAAGTAAAGAAGACGAGACTAGAAAGTAGATCATGTTGCTCTGACACAGTCTGCACATGTCTCACACACTAACAACTGCTACACACCTGAGAGGTCACATGTAAAGTCAAACTGCGCCTGATAAGTAGAATCTACTAATTCCAGCAAATCGAGGCGTGGTTTAAGATTATTATTACTTTCTTGGGGTATACAGGGAAAGACCCAGAGACTGGAAGTAGGCGTTCGTAATATTTCGTGCTAGGAATGCAGCAATGTTTACGCTAGGGAGACTGATTGTGATCATCAAAGTCGCCTTCAAGAACGCAAGTACACGTGCAGGACTGTTGATGCCAACGACACGTGCGTAAACGCAGGATCCCCAAAACAGTCACCAATCATCTTGCCGAGACAACTGAACAAGGAAATGTAACGTACATGCTAGTTGGATCCATCCCTCGCCTCATCCATGGTCATTATAATGAAAATGTTACCCATCCCTTGTCTCTCATCTTCCTCCCTCGCCCTTACCTCCGTGGCCTCACCTACCTGACCTCACCTACCTCATTCTTACCTCACTCATAGAGCTTAACGCTTACCTCACCTTTGACCTCGCCTGTGACCTTATTAGGCTGTGTATCTCTGTGGTTTTTGTATTCCTGATAAAGTCCAGTCCTGGACGAAGCCTTGGAAAGGTTCCCCTTTCTCCAACTTTATTGATGCTCACTTCTTATTTATAGTTCCCTTTATGACGCTGGTCCATCCAAGGACTAGTTCAAATATGACCGCGTTATTGGAATTATTTGGGAAGGGCTAAACCAGCAGGGGCCTAGGCCTATCTACGAGTAATAGCCGTGTTTTGCAAGTGTCATCCTTATGGTGGCCAAGGCCTACCTATGTATGATTGGTGTACAGATGAGTTTTAAAATTAAATCGGTATGATTTACCTTTTTGGCTTACTGAAATTCTTCTAGGAAATTTATTTGTAAAGAAGAATAAAAGTCAAAGTACAGGAGGTGGGACAATTCACAACCCACAATTTGAAAATGAAAGCATGGTCGACGTTTCGGTCCATCCTGGACCATTGTCAAGTCACAAATGAGCGAGAAACTGCAAAGACCAGAAAAGATAATACCTAATCAGACCAGGGAGCTCATTGCCCTAAAATTCAGTATTATAGTCCACCATCATTGAGAGGAAAAAAAAATATTTATTTTGATTTCAGGCGTCGCCCCAAACACCCAACTTACACACATATAAATAACTCAAGTTTCTCTTGACTCAGGCGCACTTTATGCCGTGTGCCAAGGAGCTGACCTACATATTAAGCTCTCGCTGGCGTCAGCAACCTAATTATTAATTACTGACAATTTTCTTTCCAGCGATAAAGAATGGTGATAGAAGTTGGTGTTAATTTCGTCCGGTGAATTAATACATCATCTTTTGTATATAGTTCTATATTCTTCACATTATCATTTTATTATGTTGATAAAGCCACTGGATGGCGAAGCGCCTACAAATAAAGATTCCCAGATGTTGCACATGTGTTTAATTCTTCCTCTTGTTGGTGTTATATACCAGTCATAAATAACTAATGCTTTGCTAATCATTAAGGTCTTACCTGCTTCAGGGGTTAGGAAGAGAGTTTTCTTGATTTGCTGCTGTTACTACAAACTATTTTGTACTCCAGACTGATCTAAAAATTAATAATCTGATTGGTGTTTTTTGTCATTAAGGTAAAGGTTAATTATTTAAAAGTTTATAAGCGAGGTGTCTGAGTGGTGGTAGTGATTGATGTTGTGGATGGTGGTGGCTGGGAGGTGTTGGTGCGGTGGTGGTGGTGGTAACAGTTGTAATGGAGATGTAGAAGAACAGACGTCAGAACTGAGACGCCATGGTTAGGAGGGAGCATTGGATTCTGATCCATTCACCACGCCCTCATCACCACCCTTTACACACACTATGATCACACCACCACGTTCCTCCCTCGCTACGCCCTTATCCACTAAGCCTCCATTATTCACCTACTCCTCACACGTCTTACCACTCTCACAACCACCATACCCACGACTTAATGTACCACGAGGACGTAGTATCCTGACAGTTTGAAAAAGCGTCATGAACAGGAGCCAAAAAAAAAACTGTTTAGGCATCTGAAAACCGTCCTTAATGGTGCCCTTGCGCCACCATAGTTATTCTACAGACATGCTCCTTAGGTGGTATGTTTGGTGTTATGCTTACCCCATGGTCTTCCTCCTTGTCCAAAATTTGTAGCCACTGCTCTCACTCCCTTTCTGTGTATATGTGCGTGTATGGACAGTGTCAGGTGCTTCCTCTGCTATCTCTTTTCTCACCTAACGACAAATAAATCAAAAGCAGAAAGATAAAACTAATATTTCTTCGTGAAGTTTCAACCCGACCCACTCACAAAAAAATTAATCAAACACCACCTTCCAGTTTCCAAAACCAACAGTGTTTTTTTCTTCCCCTCCCCCTCACCCACCAACCCTCTCTCCTTAGAACGAACCCAACAATCAATTCATTCCGTCCAGCCATCGTCCTGAGTCACGTTCCATTACAAACACAAGCTCATTATCGGTGAGATTGTGAAGGGCCATTAAATGTAATCATTCCCAGTCATGCAAACATTATTACAGCCTTTCTTATCGCTTCACTACCGCCGTTATTACCGGAGATGCCTTTGATCAGAGCCGTCATCATCATCCGTAAACTATGCCCTCACTTCTCGAAATTGGGAAACAAATGTCAAAGGCAGAGTCTGTAAGTGTGTAATCACGGCGATAAGAGTTTTCTCTGGGCGAGAGGCTGCCGGGTCTGTGGCTCGAGAAAAGGAGGAGGAAGAGGCAGAGGAGGAGGGGGAACTGCTCGAATTGAAATCTGAGCATAAACTAGAAATTTTTGTGTGCAATTTGATGCTGGTTATTTTGAGGTATTACACAGCAGGTTTTACTCACGCAGGCTACGCATGCACAGGACACTCTTGTGCTTATCACGTACACGCAAGTTAAGCAGATACGGGAGGCTAGGCACTTGCTTTCCACGACGCTCATGACCAGAAGGCTACAGTGTAGAAAGCAAGAGAGCAGACGTCGTGTAAGGTGTATAGGTGAGCTTCTCATGACCCCTCCAGCTATGATCAGTTCGTTTGGTGCAGTCTGCTGTGTATATGTATGTGTACGTGAGCGCAATTGCATGTGTGTCTGTGTGTGTATTATATATATATATATATATATATATATATATATATATATATATATATATATATATATATATATATATATATATATATATATATATATGTAAATATATATGTATGCAAAACAACAACTCTGAAAGAATAGAGAAATTCCAAGCGCTTTCGTGACTACTCACATTATCAAGGAACTATGAAAGTAAAGCATCCAAGGAAGCTATATAAGGGGTCTGGCCAGCACCTCACTATCAGATCCCACAACGGTTAAACACGTGACGCGCGGCGACCCAACTTGGATAGGTCCTTTGCACAACTCACCCACAAACTATTCTACCCAAGAAAATTTAAAAATTATTATTTGTCCAGTGTATTATTAAATTCTTTCCAAATTCTATTAATTATAAATGGATCTAATTTATATAAACCAAAGGAAATATTCATATTATTGTCAAAACTGCTTTTTATGAAACAAGATTCAATTATATTCCTGTCGACCATGGACTTGCTTGATACTACTTTCTCAACTTTTTGAAAATCATTGGATGGTTAAAATCTCTTACATGAATAAATAGAGCAATGGAATCTTGTCCAGTTCTAATGCGATATTTATGTTGTTTTAATCTTAGTTCGAGATTTTTACCAGTTTGACCGTAATAAACGTTATCGCAAATTTTACAAGGAATCTTATAGACACATCCATCAGCATTTTGGGGGGAATTCTTTATCAAAAGTTTTTTTACTGTATCAAGATTTTTGAATACAACTTCAATATTAAAAGTCTTAAGAAGAGAAGGCATATCAACCAAGTTTTCATGGTAAGGGAGAACCAACATATTTTTAGTTGAATAAGGCTGGTTGTCCCTTTTTGGATTATAAAAAGTGTTTCTAGCAACTTTAAAAGATTTATCAATTACATTTCTTGGGTATTTTAAATCATTACCTATTTCATAAATTTTGGATATTTCCTCATCTATGAACTCAGGACTACAAATTCGTAAAGCTCTCAAAACCATTGATGAGAAAACAGACAGTTTGACTCTATCTTGATGCGAGGAATAATAGTGGACATAGGAACAGTTATTTATAGGTCTTCTGTAAATTTTAAATTTGAATTCATTATTACCCTTAATAATTAAAACATCTAGAAAAGGCAATGAGTTATTTTCTTCAAACTCAACAGTAAAGTTTATAGAATGGGCTAAGCTATTTAATTTTGTGATCTTATTGCATATATATATATATATATATATATATATATATATATATATATATATATATATATATATATATATATATATATATATATATATATATATATATATATATATATATATATATATATATATATATATATATATATATATATATATATATATATATATATATATATATATATATATATATATATATATATATATATATATATAACAATGGAAACCCCTTGAAATTTTAAACAACTTTATTTTAATTTGGTGTAGGACCACCACCTTTGGCAGTAATTACTGCTTGAATTGTACAAGGAATTGATTCATACAATGTTTGAATAGATTCCAGGGGTATTTTTGTCCATTCTTCAGCTAAAACAGTCTCCAGTTCCTTAAGTGATGATAGTGGAGGGTATCGACTCATCTCTTGTTTTTTCTAAACTGCACCATAAATTTTCAATTATATTAAGATCTGGGGGTTGGGGTGGCCAGATAAGATACTCAACCTCACTAGTATGTTCCTCATGCCACTCAGAGACGACTTTAGCTGTGTGAATCGGTGCGTTATCGTCCTGGAAGACTGCATTCCCTTCTGGAAACAGTGTTGGAACCATAGGATAAAGTTGATCTGCTAAAATGTTTAAATAATTTTGACTTTTAATTCTGCCATGAAGGGCAACCATTGGGCCTGCAGATTTCCAAGATATAGCACCCCAGATCATCACAGTACCTCCTCCGTGTTTAACAGTTGGAAGAAGACAGTCGGGATCATATGCTTCTTTTGGCTGTCTCCACACGTATACTCGGCCTGAGGTTGGAAATAAGGTGAAACACGACTCGTCGGAGGAAATGACATTCTTCCACTGGTCTAAGAACCATTGTTGATGATTTCTACACCACTCTATACGCTTTTCAACATTGGTTTTTGAAAGTAAGGGTTTCCTAATTGCAGCCCTTCCATAAAATCCAGCTTTATGAAGTTCCTTTCTTACAGTTTTTGTGGAAACTGGGTTATGGAGGTGTTCATTAAGATCTGCTGCGATTATGGGTGTTGTAGTCTTATGTTCCTTTTTAACAGTCCGTGAAAGAGTTCGACGATCCCTATCTGACAGCTTTCGCTTCCTTCCCCTTTTTCGCAAAGGCTGCCATCACCATCGAGACAGTACCTCTTGATACACCAAAAAGTCCAGCTGCTTTCGTTACGCTACGACCACCCATACCAGCACCAACAATTCGACCTCTTTCAAAGTCTGACAGATCTGTCATTTTAGGGATTTTAGTTAA
>NC_091300.1:15995398-16057898 GCF_038502225.1 Cherax quadricarinatus
GGCATACATCCAGTATCCCTACACAGAAGTGTCGGCATGCATCCTGTATCTCTACACAGAAGTGTCGGCATACATCCTGTATCTCTACACAGAAGTGTCGGCATACATCCTGTATCTCTACACAGAAGTGTCGGCATACATCCTGTATCCCTACACAGAAGTGTCGGCATACATCCTGTATCCCTACACAGAAGTGTCGGCATACATCCTGTATCCCTACACAGAAGTGTCGGCATACATCCTGTATCCCTACACAGAAGTGTCGGCATACATCCTGTATCCCTACACAGAAGTGTCGGCATACATCCTGTATCACTACACAGAAGTGTCGGCATACATCCTGTATCACTACACAGAAGTGTCGGCATACATCCTGTATCTCTACACAGAAGTGTCGGCATACATCCTGTATCTCTACACAGAAGTGTCGGAATACATCCTGTATCCCTACACAGAAGTGTCGGCATACATCCTGTATCCCTACACAGAAGTGTCGGCATACATCCTGTATCCATACACAGAAGTGTCGGCATACATCCTGTATCTCTACACAGAAGTGTCGGCATACATCCTGTATCCATACACAGAAGTGTCGGCATACATCCTGTATCCCTACACAGAAGTGTCGGCATACATCCTGTATCCCTACACAGAAGTGTCGGCTTACATCCTGTATCCCTACACAGAAGTGTCGGCATAGATCCTGTATCTCTACACAGAAGTGTCAGCATACATCCTGTATCCCTACACAGAAGTGTCGGCATACATCCTGTATCCCTACACAGAAGTGTCGGCATACATCCTGTATCCCTACACAGAAGTGTCGGCATACATCCTGTATCCCTACACAGAAGTGTCGGCATACATCCTGTATCCCTACACAGAAGTGTCGGCATACATCCTGTATCCCTACACAGAAGTGTCAGCATACATCCTGTATCCCTACACAGAAGTGTCGGCATACATCCTGTATCTCTACACAGAAGTGTCGGCATACATCCTGTATCTCTACACAGAAGTGTCGGCATACATCCTGTATCTCTACACAGAAGTGTCGGCATACATCCTGTATCCCTACACAGAAGTGTCGGCATACATCCTGTATCTCTACACAGAAGTGTCGGCATACATCCTGTATCCCTACACAGAAGTGTCGGCATACATCCTGTATCTCTACACAGAAGTGTCGGCATACATCCTGTATCCCTACACAGAAGTGTCAGCATACATCCTGTATCCCTACACAGAAGTGTCGGCATACATCCTGTATCTCTACACAGAAGTGTCGGCATACATCCTGTATTTCTACACAGAAGTGTCGGCATACATCCTGTACCTCTACACAGAAGTGTCGGCATACATCCTGTATCCCTACACAGAAGTGTCGGCATACATCCTGTATCTCTACACAGAAGTGTCGGCATACATCCTGTATCTCTACACAGAAGTGTCGGCATACATCCTGTATCTCTACACAGAAGTGTCGGCATACATCCTGTATCCCTACACAGAAGTGTCAGCATACATCCTGTATCCCTACACAGAAGTGTCGGCATACATCCTGTATCCCTACACAGAAGTGTCGGCATACATCCTGTATCCCTACACAGAAGTGTCGGCATACATCCTGTATCCCTACACAGAAGTGTCGGCAAACATCCTGTATCCCTACACAGAAGTGTCGGCATACATCCTGTATCCTTACACAGAAGTGTCGGCATACATCCTGTATCTCTACACAGAAGTGTCGGCATACATCCTGTATCCCTACACAGAAGTGTCGGCATACATCCTGTATCCCTACACAGAAATGTCGGCATACATCCTGTATCCCTACACAGAAGTGTCGGCATACATCCTGTATCTCTACAAAGAAGTGTCGGCATACATCCTGTATCCCTACACAGAAGTGTCAGCATACATCCTGTATCCCTACACAGAAATGTCGGCATACATCCTGTATCCCTACACAGAAGTGTCGGCATACATCCTGTATCTCTACACAGAAGTGTCGGCATACATCCTGTATCTCTACACAGAAGTGTCGGCATACATCCTGTATCCCTACAGAGAAGTGTCGGCATACATCCTGTATCCCTACACAGAAGTGTCGGCATACATCCTGTATCTCTACACAGAAGTGTCGGCATACATCCTGTATCCCTACACAGAAGTGTCGGCATACATCCTGTATCTCTACACAGAAGTGTCGGCATACATCCTGTATCCCTACACAGAAGTGTCGGCATACATCCTGTATCCCTACACAGAAGTGTCGGCATACATCCTGTATCTCTACACAGAAGTGTCGGCATACATCCTGTATCTCTACACAGAAGTGTCGGCATACATCCTGTATCTCTACACAGAAGTGTCGGCATATATCCTGTATCCCTACACAGAAGTGTCGGCATACATCCTGTATCCTTACACAGAAGTGTCGGTATACATCCTGTATCCCTACACAGAAGTGTCGGCATACATCCTGTATCCCTACACAGAAGTGTCGGTATACATCCTGTATCCCTACACAGAAGTGTCGGTATACATCCTGTATCTCTACACAGAAGTGTCGGTATACATCCTGTATCTCTACACAGAAGTGTCGGTATACATCCTGTATCCCTACACAGAAGTGTCGGTATACATCCTGTATCTCTACACAGAAGTGTCGGCATACATCCTGTATCCCTACACAGAAGTGTCGGTATACATCCTGTATCCCTACACAGAAGTGTCGGTATACATCCTGTATCTCTACACAGAAGTGTCGGTATACATCCTGTATCTCTACACAGAAGTGTCGGCATACATCCTGTATCCCTACACAGAAGTGTCGGTATACATCCTGTATCTCTACACAGAAGTGTCGGCATACATCCTGTATCCCTACACAGAAGTGTCGGTATACATCCTGTATCTCTACACAGAAGTGTCGGCATACATCCTGTATCCCTACACAGAAGTGTCGGCATACATCCTGTATCCCTACACAGAAGTGTCGGCATACATCCTGTATCCCTACACAGAAGTGTCGGCATACATCCTGTATCCCTACACAGAAGTGTCGGCATACATCCTGTATCCCTACACAGAAGTGTCGGCATACATCCTGTATCCCTACACAGAAGTGTCGGCATACATCCTGTATCCCTACACAGAAGTGTCGGCATACATCCTGTATCCCTACACAGAAGTGTCGGCATACATCCTGTATCCCTACACAGAAGTGTCGGCATACATCCTGTATCCCTACACAGAAGTGTCGGCATACATCCTGTATCCCTACACAGAAGTGTCGGCATACATCCTGTATCCCTACACAGAAGTGTCGGCATACATCCTGTATCACTACACAGAAGTGTCGGCATACATCCTGTATCCCTACACAGAAGTGTCGGCATACATTCTGTATCACTACACAGAAGTGTCGGCATACATCCTGTATCCCTACACAGAAGTGTCGGCATACATCCTGTATCACTACACAGAAGTGTCGGTATACATCCTGTATCTCTACACAGAAGTGTCGGTATACATCCTGTATCCCTACACAGAAGTGTCGGTATACATCCTGTATCTCTACACAGAAGTGTCGGCATACATCCTGTATCCCTACACAGAAGTGTCGGTATACATCCTGTATCCCTACACAGAAGTGTCGGTATACATCCTGTATCTCTACACAGAAGTGTCGGTATACATCCTGTATCTCTACACAGAAGTGTCGGCATACATCCTGTATCCCTACACAGAAGTGTCGGTATACATCCTGTATCTCTACACAGAAGTGTCGGCGTACATCCTGTATCCCTACACAGAAGTGTCGGTATACATCCTGTATCTCTACACAGAAGTGTCGGCATACATCCTGTATCCCTACACAGAAGTGTCGGCATACATCCTGTATCCCTACACAGAAGTGTCGGCATACATCCTGTATCCCTACACAGAAGTGTCGGCATACATCCTGTATCCCTACACAGAAGTGTCGGCATACATCCTGTATCCCTACACAGAAGTGTCGGCATACATCCTGTATCCCTACACAGAAGTGTCGGCATACATCCTGTATCCCTACACAGAAGTGTCGGCATACATCCTGTATCCCTACACAGAAGTGTCGGCATACATCCTGTATCCCTACACAGAAGTGTCGGCATACATCCTGTATCCCTACACAGAAGTGTCGGCATACATCCTGTATCCCTACACAGAAGTGTCGGCATACATCCTGTATCTCTACACAGAAGTGTCGGCATACATCCTGTATCCCTACACAGAAGTGTCGGCATACATCCTGTATCCCTACACAGAAGTGTCGGCATACATCCTGTATCCCTACACAGAAGTGTCGGCATACATCCTGTATCCCTACACAGAAGTGTCGGCATACATCCTGAATCCCTACACAGAAGTGTCGGCATACATCCTGTATCCCTACACAGAAGTGTCGGCATACATCCTGTATCCCTACACAGAAGTGTCGGCATACATCCTGTATCCCTACACAGAAGTGTCGGCATACATCCTGTATCACTACACAGAAGTGTCGGCATACATCCTGTATCCCTACACAGAAGTGTCGGCATACATCCTGTATCTCTACACAGAAGTGTCGGCATACATCCTGTATCTCTACACAGAAGTGTCGGCATACATCCTGTATCCCTACACAGAAGTGTCGGCATGCATCCTGTATCCCTACACAGAAGTGTCGGCATACATCCTGTATCCCTGATGAACATCAAAATGGTATACAATACCGACAGGTTGTTAGGTAAGACACATATGCAACAGTTAGACAACTTTATTCCGAAACGGTTCCCCGGGCCTGGAAGTTCTTTCCCCAAGTCGGAACATCTAAAGATCGCGACAGTGCGGGCCCAAATACTGTCGGGGAAGTACAGTCGGAAAAGGACAACCCCCGGTTCCCCTACCTTTCATTACCCTGCCCCCCCTGCGGCCCCCCCTTTTTGTTTTTAAAATTTTCCGCGGTATTTCAGGGAGTAAACCCAAAATTTGACTAAATAGGGGATTACATCTTTTCATCTTGTTCCCCCCTCTGATACTGAAAAACTCTACGGTGGGTTTCAAAAATTGTTTTTTTGCTCCCCAACCCTTGTTCCTTTACACAAAAGGGCGGCATGCATCCTTTTCCCACACAAATTAAACACCCTGTTAAAAATGTCGGCCTTGTACCCCTACGGTGTCCTAACCCTTACCCCTACACAGAAGTGTCGGCAAAATCCTGTACCCCTACACAGAAGGCCATACCCTGTACCCCTACAGAATTTCTTTAACATCCTGTATCTCACAGAAGTTGGAAAACCCCTTACCCCTCAGAATGCGCCATCCTGTTCCTAAAAGGGTGCTACACCCTGTTCCCCACAGAAGTGTCGTATACATCCTGTTCTACACAGAAGTGTCGGCATCATCCTGTTCCTACACAGGTTGGTATCACCCCACCTCAATTTTCCATCCTGTATCCTACACGAAGTGCCCAAAATCTGTATCCCTACAAGAGTGTCGGCATACACCCTGTATTTTACACAGAATGCCCCCATCTTACTTCAAAAGCGGTATACATCCTTTTCCCCTAAAAGAAGTGTGGGCATATCCTGTATCCCTACACAGAAGTTCGGCCCTCCTTATCCCACACAGAAGTGTCCTCTCCTGTATCCCTACACAGAAGTGTGGCAAAATCCTGTACCCCTACACAGAATTTGGCATTCCTGTACCCCTACACAGAAGTGTCGGCCATCCTGTATCCTAACAGAAGTGTCGGCAACATCCTGTATCCCTACACAAAAGTGTCGGCATACACCCTTTATCCACACAGAAGTGTCGGCATACACCCTGTATCCCACAGGTGTCGGCATACATCCTGTATCCCCAGAAGTGCCCATACATCCTGTATCCTACACAGAAGTGTCGGCATATTGATCCTAAAGGTGGCATCATCCTGTACCCCCACACGAAGTGTCGGCCATCCTGTATCCTCACCGGTGTGGGCCATCCTGTTCCCTCCCGAATGTGGGCCATCCTGTACCCCTAAAAGAAGTGTCGCCATCCTGTATCCCACAAAGTGTCGGCATACATCCTGTATCTTAACAGAAGTGCGGCCCCATCCTTTTCCCTACAGAAGTGTCCTCTTTTACCCCACACGAAGTGTCGGGCACCCTGTACCCCCAACAGAAGTGTCGGCATCACCCCTTTTCCCTACACAGAAGTGTCGGCATACATCCTGTATCCCTACACAGAAGTGTCGGCATACATCCTGTATCTCTACACAGAAGTGTTTTCCAAAAGGTTTCGAAATTTTTCAAAATAAAGAAGACTCTTCTCTTATCTTCATACAATGCACTACTGACTATGGAAGTTTTACATATTCTTATATGCAAAAATTATCGATATATTTTCCTTTCAAATGGCAACTCCTTGAAACTTTTCAATATATTAACTTACGGAAACATGGTATCAAAAAACCTCAATGCTTCTAGATATAACATTTTAATCCCAATTTTTTTTTAGCTCTTTGTTATATAGAAAGATCATCAGTCTACACTGCACGATCCTCGGGTAGTTGAGTGAACGATGCAGGGGTTTTTTCTCTCGACGTTGGGTGACGGTGGAAAAGAAAAATTTGAAATTTTTTGGGTTATTTAATTTTTTTTTCCCCTGCTGCACCCTTTTTTGGCGGTTTTTTTGGGAAAAAAGGGGGTTTCCCGGGCGGTTTTGGGGTAATGGGGTGTGGAGTAATGGCCCGTCGTGTGATTTCCCCGCGCACCGTGGCAGGGGTGTGGCGGGGCCCGCTGGCAGGGCGTGGTGGAACTGCGCACGGGGGCGGGGTGTATACCGCTGCCTGGCGGGGTGTGGTAAAGCGACGGGGGCGGGTGGGGTAATTGGGGAACCCCCACGTGGCGGTGAGTAATTTTCCCCCGGGGGTTGGGTGGCGGTGGGGGGTGAACGCGCACGTGGCAGTGTGTGTATACGCTGCACCGTGGCGTGTGTAGTACACGCTGCACCCGTGGCGTGTGTGGGGACACCCCTGCCCCAGTTTTGTGACCTTTTCAGTGTTGGGATTTTCACAGTGGAGTTTTGGGCACCCTTTCCGTGGGGTGTGAGTACCGCGCCGTGGCGGGTGTGGGGAACCCCCGCACAGTGGCAGTGTGTGTGCCCCCGCCGTGGCGGGGGTGTGTAACGCCCACCGTGGCGGGTGGGGTCCGCCGTGGCGGTGTGTGAACTGCTGCCAGTGGGTGTGTGTAGAACTGCTGCCGGGGGCGGTGTGGAGTACCTGCTACGTGGCGTGTGTGTTCTGCGCCGTGGCTGGGTGCCCGCCGCACGTGGCGGTGGGGAACGCGCCCGGGCGGTGTGAACACTGCTGCCGGGGCGTGGTGTTAAGCTGCAGGGCGTGGTTATCCCGCCGCACATGGCAGTGGGGGAACGCTGCACGGTGGCAGTGGGGTGATACACGCGCACGTGGCGTGGTGTAGACACGTCCAGGGAGTGGGATCACTGCTGCACCGTGGCAGTGTGTGGTACCTGCTGCCGTGGCGGGGTGTGGCACGCTGCACCGTGGCGTGGTAGACCGCGCAGGGCGGGGTGTTTTGCCCACCGTGGCGTGGTTTTTGGGACACGCTTTAAAGTGGGAGTGGTGTTTGCCCGTGCACGGGGGTGGGGTTTGCACGCCGGGGAGTGGTGTGTGCCGCGCGCAGTGTGTGTAGACACGCTGCCCAAATGGCGTGGTGTGTACCCGCTGGGGCAGTTTTTGTAGTACCGCTGCACAGGGCAGTGGTGTAGCCCGCTGCCAGTCAGTGGTGTAGTACACTGCTGACAGTGGCAGTGGTGAGTACCCTGCTGCACGTGGCATGTTTAAGCCACGGGCGTGGCGTGAACCGCTCCGTGTCAGTGGGTGAGAAAACCCGCGCAGTGGCGGGGTGTACCCTGCCAGTGCGGGATGGTGAGTACCCCCTGCACGTGCAGTGGTGGGGAAAATGCTGGTCGTGGCTGGGCCACTGCTGCCGTGCGTTTGGTCCCCTGCTCCGTGTCGGGGCTGGGACCTGCTGCCGGGGGCGGGGCGGTACCACTGCTGCCCCGTGTGGTTTAGTACCACTGCTGCCGTGCGTGGCTGGAAACACTGCGCCGGGGGGCGGGGGCTTGTACACGCTCCCGTGGCGTGGTTGGGACCCTCACAGTGGTGGGTGGAAACACTGTGCACAGTGGGGTGTGTAATGCTGCCGTGGAATGGTTTTAGTACACGCTGCCAAAAGGGATGTGTAAACCTGCACGGGGCGTGGCTTTGGGGCCCTTGCCGTGGCTTTTTTATCCTGCAGTGACGGGGGGTGTTGCTGCACAGTGGCAGTGGCTGTAGTACCACTGCTGCACAGTGGCAGTGACTGTAGTACCACTGCTGCACAGTGGCAGTGGCTGTAGTACCACTGCTGCACAGTGACAGTGGCTGTTGTACACTGCTACACAGTGTCAGTGGCTGTAGTACACTGCTGCACAGTGGCAGTGTGTGTAGTACACTGCTGCACAGTGACAGTGGGTGTAGTACACTGCTGCACAGTGACAGTAGGTGTAGTACACTGCTGCACAGTGGCAGTGGCTGTAGTACCACTGCTGCACAGTGGCAGTGGCTGTAGTACCACTGCTGCACAGTGACAGTGGCTGTTGTTCACTGCTACACAGTGTCAGTGGCTGGAGAACACTGCTGCACAGTGGCAGTGGCTGTAGTACCACTGCTGCACAGTGGCAGTGGCTGTAGTACCACTGCTGCACAGTGGCAGTGGCTGTAGTACCACTGCTGCACAGTGGCAGTGACTGTAGTACCACTGCTGCACAGTGGCAGTGACTGTAGTACCACTGCTGCACAGTGACAGTGGCTGTTGTACACTGCTGGACAGTGACAGTGGCTGTAGTACACTGCTGCACAGTGGCAGTGTGTGTAGTACACTGCTGCACAGTGGCAGTGTGTGTAGTACACTGCTGCACAGTGGCAGTGTGTGTAGTACACTGCTGCACAGTGGCAGTGTGTGTAGTACACTGCTGCACAGTGGCAGTGGCTGTAGTACCACTGCTGCACAGTGTCAGTGGCTGTTGTTCACTGCTACACAGTGTCAGTGGCTGGAGAACACTGCTGCACAGTGGCAGTGGCTGTAGTACCACTGCTGCACAGTGGCAGTGACTGTAGTACCACTGCTGCACAGTGGCAATGGCTGTAGTACCACTGCTGCACAGTGACAGTGACTGTAGTACCACTGCTGCACAGTGACAGTGACTGTAGTACCACTGCTGCACAGTGACAGTGACTGTAGTACCACTGCTGCACAGTGACAGTGACTGTAGTACCACTGCTGCACAGTGACAGTGACTGTAGTACCACTGCTGCACAGTGACAGTGACTGTAGTACCACTGCTGCACAGTGACAGTGACTGTAGTACCACTGCTGCACAGTGACAGTGGCTGTAGTTTTTTTGCACAGTGACAGTGACTGTAGTACCACTGCTGCACAGTGACAGTGACTGTAGTACCACTGCTGCACAGTGACAGTGGCTGTAGTTTTTTTTATATTTTATTTAAAACTTATCACAATACAGAAATGAATAAAAAAATTATGGCCACAAGCGGTCCATTCACAAAAAACTCCCAATATAGAATCCTCGCAACAATACTACACCAATACTAATGTAACTAACACCCGCTGCACGGCTCATAAATATCACTCAATACCTACAATATGCAGAATTAAGAACCTGTGCTGCAACACAGATGCCTTAACCCCCCCACTCTTGACAATTTGAAAAACATAACCACATTACCTAAAAAACATAACCATAGCACATGGTTTGTCACATGAAGTCAAAAAATTTTCAATCCTTGTTTGTACAGGAATACCAACTTACAAATGCCATAACTGATTCTGTAACACACTGTTAATTTTATATTTCCATGCACTTGTCACGATTACCGATAATTTTGATAGATCTGATCCTGGCAGAAAAGTTTTTACTAAAATATCCCCCTTCACCCCGAAGTAAAATAACTAGTATCACCAACAGATTGGGATATATACAAACTTTTAGCAGAGTTCATCAAATGTTACATTATTATTTTGACAATGGAGTGTCTCACCACCCCAAAAAAAGTTTTTACATTGTTATATTTCCCTAAAAAAACAAATTTACTATACATGACAGTTGTTTAATAACCACTAAATTGTTCATCTGATATATTATGAACTAAACCATAAAGATAAATTAACTCTAGACACCATTTTACTATACATCTTATCATGATTTCCTCATAATAACTCCAAACACAGGGAGCGTTCTTATCTTTGAGAAAATTACATTCACACACCACACACTACATTTGCACACATGCACCTCCATACCCAGAACCATTCACACTTGAACACCCAGGTGTTCTTGTGCCATCCCTGCATCAACACTTGAACACCCAGGTGTTCTTGTGCCATCCCTGCAGCAACACTTGAACACCCAGGTGTTCTTGTGCCATCCCTGTATCAACTAAACGTTGTACCATTACACAAAAGTTAAATAAAACAAGCTATGTGAATACAAAATTAAATATTATCTATAAAACTTTTTACACAGAAACAACGCAACACTTTATTCGTAATTTTTTGTGGGGTATATACAAACTTTTACTATCGTCCATCAGATGTTATATTACTATTTTGACACAGGAGTGTCTCACCACTCCAAAAAGTAGTTACATTATTATTTTCCCCTAAAAAAAAAAATTTACTATACATGAAGGTTTTTTAATAACCACTAATTTGTTCATCTTTTATATTATGAACTGAGCCATAAAGATAAATTAACACTGAACACCATTTTACCTGACATATCATCTTGGTTTCCTCGTAATTACGCCACACACCGGGAGCTTTCTTATGCTAAAGAACATTACTTTTACACACACACACTACATTTACACACATTCACCTCCATACCCAAAGCAGTTCACACTTGCACACAATTTTACTTGTTCCATTCCTGCAACAGCAACGAAACTTTACACCATTACACAAAGGGATTGAAAACAAGTAATGTAAATCCATAAAAAAAAATACACCAAAACACGGTCTCTCTGCAGTGAACATACACTCTATAACATACACTCTATAACATACACTCTATAACATACACTCTATAACATTGGAATCAACCAAAACCTAGGATTGCATACTGCATGTTACTTAGTATTATTAACCTCCTAAGCTTTTACCAAGGCTTTGAATTATGCATTCATAACCGGAAGAAAAAAACCTCACACACTGGAATCAGACAAGTTACCACCCCACCATAATCCGTTACACTTCATACCAGCCACCTATGTCATTCGCTAAAACCATTCCCATACACACTACCACCACTTAAAACCCGTGAAAACCCGACTACCAAAGAAAACCAGTCCCCTACATGGTTATCACTGCACCATTTGCAGGAGACGACTGACTGTAAGCTCTCTGTAGTTCTCTGGAAAACAAGCTCCCCAGTGACTCCCATAAATAAATTTGTTCCTACCAGCAGTCCTGTATATACGCGCTGCAATTGCCTTAATTCGAATCCTACCCCCCAGCATCTCTCATTCCCCAGGAAATATACAGAAAATCCACTACCACATACATAATCGCCCTTTTTACCTCCCTTGATACTCCTTTTACCTCTAATGTTAAAGTTCGTAGGGTCTCTACATTACCCCCACCTATCAGACAAAAAACCCTCGCCAACCACATCCGTACCTCCCTCAATTCTTCACAAAAATAAACCACATGAAATGCCGTTTCCAGCTCACCACACTGACTGCAGGACGGTTCCCTCACCAAACCCATTAAACTCAAAACTGCTTTTGAAGCTAGGATCCCCATCATGAATCTGTATACCAACTCACGTACCCTAGGCATTAACTCGAGCCTTCGGAAGTCTTCCCATATCGTCCCCCAATCATACAATGGATAGACCGATACGCCCTGCAGGATTTCCGTCCTCCCACTCAATGATACCAAACGCCCCACTTTAAGTCGCTCAACATCTTTAACCAATAAAAAATCCCTCAGCATATCTTCACATTCAATTAACTCTTTACCTCCCCACCATCTCTGCACATCCCCCATCACCTTCCCCACTCTAACCTTTCTTTCCCCTCCAGCCCTCACGAATGACTGTTTTACATATATGGCTTTCACCCTCGGCCCCAAAGCTAAAAGACCCACTCCCCCTCTGCGCACATTCGACATCACCACTTCCTTGCTCAGCCATGCCCTCCCAAAACCCCAAACATAACGTATAGCTCGTCTCTGTATTTCTTGTACGTCCTGTGTTCTCAAAGGATACACTTCCGTTAAACCCCAAACCTTACTGTAAACCAGCAAATTAACTATTACCACCCTCTGCTGTAATGTGACATCTCCCGCCCATAAACCCCTTAATCTACTCACTACTTTCTCCACTACCCTCTCTGAATTTACCTGCCTAGCCTCCTGCGCATTCGCCATGTATAAAGCTCCACAAATCTTCAAATTATTCACCACTGCCCACCCAAACTCCAACCCCAAGCCCCCCCCACCCCCACCCAAGCACCCACCTCCAGTAAACACGATTTCGCCCTATATACTCTCATGCCAGACTCCTCCCCAAAAATCCCCAACACCCTCCCCACCATACACAATCCCTCCACCCCTTCTATCAGGATAGTGGTATCATCCACATACCCCACAATGCCTAAGCGCCCTTCCCTCTCCCCGTTTAATGCCCCCACCCCCTCAACGAGCCCATAGAACGGATGTTGAATGCACGCAAACAGAATTTGAGAAAGAGGGCACCCCTGCTGTAATCCCCTCTCCATTTTAACCAGCCTTCCCAATCTGCCATTAACTTGGACCCTGACCATAGCCGATGAGTATAGCATATCGACCCACCGTGCCACTCGCAGTCCAAACCCCAGACACAACAAACAAGCCCTCAAAAATTTTCTATTCACACAGTCATATGCATTCTCACAATCAATACCCAAAAGTCCTCCCCCCTCGCAACCCTCCAAAAAGTCCCTTATGCACCCATGCCCAACTCTCATACTTCGTCCCGGTATACCCATCTGACCCCTATGTACAACCCCACCAATTACCATCTTCATCCTATTACCTAATATCTTTGCAAAAATCTTGTAGTCAGAACACATTAGTGAAATAGCTCTATACGCACTTAAAACACTCCCCACTTGCTTTTTGCAAACCAACACAACCACTCCAATACTTTGTGTCTGACTTACCTTGCCCTCCCACAGCATACAATTCATGACCTCCACCAGACAAGCCTTAAGATGCTCCCAATGAACTCTATAAAAATCATTTGAAATCCCATTGATGCCCGGCGCTTTTCCAGTACTCATGTTAAACACTGCCTCCTGAACTTCCCCCACACCAATCGCTCCTCCCATCTCCATCCCCTCCTCTTTCTGCCCTAACCCACACCACCTCTCCAACACATCCTCAAAAGCATCGCTCTCCCCCTCCCCCTTTCTCCATTTCTCTCGAAACCAGAAATCAGCATAATTACTCATGCCTTCTGTAGTAGTAAGCACCTGACCCTTATGATATCCACCCATATCCTCGCTCACCTCTAATTGCAAAATAGTTGACTCCTCCTGCCTTACCCTAAAACGTCTTAAAACACTTCCCGAAGGTTTATCCCCCCACAATACAGCTTACAATCCTGCCCTCTCATGCACGGCATCAAATCTGTCATTATGTATCTCCGCCAATCTACCTCGAAGTTGCTCCAAGGTCCTATACTGCCTTCCCCCATCCTCCTCATAACACTCGTTCAGCTGACATTCCAAATAATTCTGTAACCCATACCTCCACCTGGCCTCTTCCCGTCCCCTATTTTTAAAGAATCCAGCAATACACGGCTTAGCTCACTTCTCCCACCATTCCAAGACACACGACCCCACATCCCTTGATCCCCAAAAAGAGTGCCACCAATCCCCAAAAGCCTCACACACCCCCTCCCCCTTCACAAGTCTTGCATTTAATTTCCAATAACCAGTGTGTATCCTAACCATACCCTCCCAATCAAGATCTGCAAAAACTGCCCTGTGGTCAGAAAACCCCACATCGAAGGTCCTAACTCCCAGAACGCATATTGCCTCCGTAGCATAGAGCCTATCCAGGCGTGCAGCATAACCTTTTCGTACAAATGTATACTCAATCCTCCAGCCACCTCTCCCCACTACATCTAAAACTCCCACATCCCCCAACACATTGTGTAAAAACCCCAACACACACCCCGCCCCCCCTCGGTTCCATATCACTCTGTCGTATGACACAATTCTAATCTCCTCTTATCACAGTAACTAAAGGCAATCCCCTCAAATAAAAAAGCAAAACATCCCACACGAAAGTTACCTTAACTGTTGCATTTCCATCCGCCAGCATGTATACTCCTATAAAACAAACCCTTGTCTCACCCCACTCTCCCTCTACCCGCACACCCTCCCACCCCCACCATCCTCTCACCCCCACCCTCCTCCCACCCCACCATCCTCCCACCCCAACACACGCAAGGGACTGGTTTCCTTCACAGCCACAGCAACCCCCATTTTAACCTCACAGATCCGCTCACATATAACTTCAACTTCAAATGCAACTCACATCCAAATTTAAAATTATGCTCCTGTATGAAACATATATCCACATCAAATCTCCTCAAAAAACATTCCATCCACACCCTCTTAACCTCAGCTCTCAGGCCGTTAACATTAATGGTGACCACCTTGAATTATTACAATAAAGGCAGCTTCCTCCGCTGCTTTTGAAGGTTGCTCGAAAGACGTGGCTGTTGACTATAGCCACGTTTGCCACTTGGTCTATCCAGACCTCCGATCCCCCCCTTTTCCTTTGACCCTTGCAGTACCACAGAACCGGTGCCACCATTTCCCGGGAGATCTATCACATTCTTCCAAGGTTTCTTTCCAGATCTCTGCCCTGGCGTTAAGACATCTTCCATATCAGACGTCCCAGCTGATTGCTTACGTGAGCCTCCTTCTCCACGCGTTGCCTCAGCATCCATGTCCTCCTGGTGCACCTCAACCATCACCGTGTGCTGCTTACTCTCGTTGGACAAGGTGTCCTCACACTCCTGTACAGCTGCTACCTCCTCCAATGTCCTCCCATCCTTCTCCTCTTCCTGACTGTCTTCCACCTTCCCCAGGAAGTTTTTCAAGACTTTATCCAACAGACCATCCTGTTGTAAGTCACTTCTGTCAACAATTGCATCCGTAGATGTTCGCTCAGACACAGTTCCCACAGGTAACGTGGCACACGCTTCCATCTCCGACTCCGCTCTGTCTACTTCTTCACTCCAACTTCCAGACGCCAGGCTTGCAGCTTCACTTGTCCCAGGTGCCAAGGAGACCAGCTGTCGTTCCACCATTGTTGGCGCCTGTTCCCTCCGTCCCTGCCTTTGATGACATTGGGCCGCCACATGGTCATAAGTCCCGCACAGCCTACATGTTCTACGTTGTCCTGCATAATATACATAAACCTGTGTTGTGAACTCTTCCATCAGAATGTACGATGGTATAGGTTGTCTCAATGTCATCTTCAAGGTGAAAGATCCCTCTGGCAGCCCCATATAAGGCCCATCCTTCCACACTCCCAACTCTGCCGAATGGATCTTGCCATATCTATGGAATACTTCCACAACATCATATTCCAAGGCCTCAAAGGGGATATTTCTCACCTTTACCCACGTTACATAGCTTGATACGTCATGTAGGCAGACCTCCACTGCAGAATTAACAGTCATTCTCTTTTCTTGGAATGCGTCGACTATGCTGGAGTATAACCCAGCACTCTTGAACTTGATGAAGATCCTCGACACTCCATTCACTGCTACACCATACAGCTCGTCGTTTGGTATGCTGTACACATCGCGGATACTTGGCAGAAGCACCTGCATTGTAGAATTACTCAGGGTACCACGTACCAGCTCCACACAGACAGTATTCACCCGGCGTCCATGCCTGTCCACTATTTTGATTGCTCAAAACAGTTAAACTGCGCAGAAAACCAATCATCGGGAGCTACTGAGCAGCCTGTCCACACGGCCCGAGAGTGATGAGGACAATGAGTGGGTGTAGTACACTGCTGCACAGTGTCAGTGGCTGTAGTACTATTGCAACCCCTGAATGGGTCACAATGTATATAATGTATATTTCCTGTTCATATAATTTTATATTGCTTATATTTGCGATATTAGCTAAATCGTAAATATATTGCTTTATATTATTATTTGACTTAGTTATATTATTAGGTAGGATGTAACATTTATATATTATTCAGTGCTCATTGTTCGAGTGTTAAGTAGCTGACAACATTGTCTAACTACCGCTCCGCTTGTTTCCCTGCCGGCTTCTCTGTGTTGCTGGGCAGCAGCAGTCCACGGAGAGTCACTTGATCAGGGTGGGGTGATCACACCTCACCAGGAGTGAGAGTCAAGCTAGCCTGTGCTAGCTATTGTCGGTTTGACGTGCCTTCCAACAACACGGCCTCTCCAGCTCTCCATTGCTGGCCCTTGTTGGAAGATCGTCTCTGTCGCTTTCTTGTTGTTGGTTCTGTGTAACTCTGTTCACAGAACATAGCCTAGACTTAGTGATTTTCGACGTTGTACTGAGGCTGTGTGTCGCATAGACACTATGAGGAACAGGCCATGAGCTGTAGTTTCTGACCTAATTTGTACTGGTATCTGTGTAATGTCACAGTCGGGGATTTTCTAATGCTGAACTTAGATTCAGTAGTATGGGAGTTTTGTGACTTTTGTGGAGGATCTGCAGATGGTCCCTACTTAGCGTCGTTATATTATCTCGTTGTTCCTGATTGTGTCGCTGTTGCTTGTTATATTGCTGTTCGGCTTATCAGTCGTTTTTTTGTTCAAGCAAGCTGGGAAGAAGGGACGATGAATAAGAGCGAGGGAAGAAGAGACGGTGAATCAGAGCGAGGGAAGAAGAGACAGTGAATCAGAGCGAGGGAAGAAGAGACGATGAATCAGAGCGAGGGAAGAAGAGATGATGAATCAGATCGAGGGAAGAAGAGACGATGAATCAGATCGAGGGAAGAAGAGACGGTGAATCAGAGCGAGGAAAGAAGAGACGGTGAATCAGAGCGAGGGAAGAAGACGATGAATCAGAGCGAGGGAAGAGGAGACGATGAATCAGAGCGAGGGAAGAAGAGAAGGTGAATCAGAGCGAGGGAAGAAGAGACGATGAATCACTGTAAACATCAGAAGGAATATTTACAACCCCGGACAACTCTTTTGTTGCGTCAGGAATGAAAGTCGTATTACGAATGTTCTCCATTCCTCCTTTCATTCCCTCTCTCCTTCTATCTCTACTTCTCTTTCCATCCCGCTGCTCTCTCCTTCCCTCATCCTTATTCATCTTGCTTCTCCTGAGTTATCATTAGCATCGCAGCTCTGTTTATGGGATCATGACACAGAACTCGATGCCACAGACCGATACTCTCCCACACTCATGATATCCAGTGTTATCTTACACTGATTTTTTCCTCTTTACTTTGTAAATTTGAGTCTAAAACAAAAATAATGACAACTGCATAAAAACCCACAAGAACAATAACATTAAGAACAATAATAACAGCAGAATCAAACAATATCAGTGACTAGAACAAGAAAAAGAAGAACAAGTGATATAACGATAAACAATAAAACTTTCATCACTGTGAACTCAAAAACAACAACACGAACAAGTACAACAACAAAAATCAAGAACTGGGACATCGAAAACAAAAATATACAATGACAAGAACAAGAAATATAAAGCGAACAAAAACAAGGAGAATAAAATCAGCAGCAACAACAACAAAAAAGATAATAACAAAAAAACAAAACAATAATAATAGCAACAAACAAGGTACATCATCCCTGTCGTCGTGAAGACGCATAAATCTCTATAATTAATAACGACACTTGTTCTTCTCAGCTCTAATTAGTGAAATCATTGCCATTCTAAAGATGGAGGAACATTATTATTATCATAATTATTACTATCGTAATTATTATTAGCGTAATAGTATTTATAAGATTCATCTGATTTCGTAAATGTACACGTACACACATACACACACACACACACACACACACACACACATACACACACACACATACACACATACACATACACACACACACACACATACATACACACACACACACACACACACACACACACACACACACACACGCATACACACACACACACATACACACGCACACACACATACACACACACACACACATACACATACACACACATACACACATACACACACATACACACACACACATACACACACACACACAGAGAAGAATTAAATCGGACGAGGATGAGGTAGGACTGCAAAGAGACCTGGAGAGGCTGGACATGTGGTCCAGTAACTGGCTTCTCGAATTCAATCCAGCCAAATGCAAAATCGTGAAGATTGGGGAGGGGCAAAGAAGACCGCAGACAGAGTATAGGCTAGGTGGACAAAGACTACAGACCTCACTCAGGGAGAAAGACCTTGGGGTGACCATAACACCGAGCACATCACCGAAGGCACACATCAACCAAATAACCGCTGCAGCATACGGGCGCCTGGCAAACCTGAGAATAGCGTTCCGATACCTTAATAAGGAATCGTTCAAGACACTGTACACTGTATGTTAGGCCCATACTGGAGTATGCAGCACCAGTCTGGAACCCACACCTGGTCAAGCACGTCAAGAAGTTAGAGAAAGTACAAAGGTTTGCAACAAGGCTAGTCCCAGAGCTCAAGGGAATGTCGTACGAGGAAAGGTTAAGGGAAATCGGACTGACGACACTGGAGGACAGAAGGGTCAGGGGAGACATGATAACGACATACAAGATACTGCGGGGAATAGACAAGGTGGACAGAGACAGGATGTTCCAGAGAGGGGACACAGGGACAAGGAGTCACAACTGGAAGCTGAAGACTCAGACGAGTCACAGGGACGTTAGGAAGTATTTCTTCAGTCATAGAGTTGTCAGCAAGTGGAATAGCCTAGCAAGTGAAGTAGTGGAGGCAGGAACCATACATAGTTTTAAGAAGAGGTATGACAAAGCTCAGGAAGCAGAGAGAGAGAGGATCCAGTAGCGATCAGTGAAGAGGCGGGGCCATGAGCTGAGACTCGACCCCTGCAACCACAATTAGGCGAGTACAATTAGGTGAGTACACACACACATACACACACACACACATACACACACACACACACACACGCACGCACGCACGCACACACACAAGGTTGAGGGAAATCGGACTGACGACACTGGAAGACAGAAGGGTCAGGGGAGACATGATAGCGACATAAAAGATACCGCGGGGTATAGATAAGGTGGACAAAGACAGGATGTTCCAGAAAGGGGACACAGAAACAAGGGGTCACAGTTGGAAGCTGAAGACTCAGACGAGTCACAGGGAGGAGGCAGGAACCATACATAGCTTTAAGACGAAGTATGACAAAGCTCAGGAAACAGAGAGAGGCCTCAGTAGCGATCAGTGAAGAGGCGGGACCAGGAGCTGAGTCTCGACCCCTGCAACCACAATTAGGTGAGTACACACTTGAAGGTTCTTGCTTTAGGCAGCAGTAAATTATCCATTCACTTTTTTGTATCATAAAAATCCACATCTATGTCTGTTTCCTCTCCTTTATCAGTGCTCATATTTTCTCTCTTTTTTATTAATATCTATATATTTCTTCTTTTTTTTTATTTTTTTATGTATTTCCTAATCTTTATCAATATTTATATATTTCCTCCTCTTTATCATTGTTTACATATTTCCATCTCATTTGTTTTTTTCCTTATTTTCGATTAGTAAGAAGCGATAACGTGATGTTTATATAAGAAAGAATTTCTTATATAACATCTTTAACATTCTCCTAATGTCCTTTAAGAGTTTCTTAAAATTCAAAGTTTTTTAACAATTCCTAAAAGTTTATTTGGAAATTAATAATATTCCCAAAAATTTCTTAGAAGTGTTTTAAAGGTCTTAACTGCCTTAAATGTTAAATGTTTATTCTTTAATTAAAATCTCTGAGAAATGTCTTAGATGCATCTTAAAAGTTTTAAGGAATATCGTGAGACAATTTTTCAGTGTCTTGAAAGTTTCTTTAAAGATATTTGAAAGTTTTCGGAAGAGAGAGAGAGAGAGAGAGAGAGAGAGAGAGAGAGAGAGAGAAAGAGAGTCAGAGAGTCGTGTCGTGCTCGTGTACCGTGAAGTGGACCACGCTGTGACTATTATTCTAGTGATAAGGATGATTTACCTCGTGAGAAACTATCATATCACTTTCCTCCCGGCTGATTGAGATATTAAGTGGGTGTTTAGTAGCTGAGTCCGGCCCACACACTCCTTTGTTTGGTCAGTCAGGGTGAGGGACGCATTCACGACTGCCTGCGAGGACTCCTTGTGATCGAATCCGCCTTGAAACGAATCATTTCACGACTCCCCCGTAGATAGAACTGTTCAATAATTCATCTAAAACGAACCCGTTCACCATTCTTGTTTTGCAACGAATCCGTTAACGACACATTCATAGACAGACCCGCTAAAGAATTCGTCTAAGATGAACCCATTCACGACTTCGCTTTGGAACGAAACCCATTAACAAATCCGTCTTGAAATGAATCCGTTTACGACTTCGCCTTGGAACCGAACCCTTTAACGAATCTCTTTCAAATGAATTAATTCACAACACCCCCATGGCAGATACTCCTTCACGAATCCCACTGTTAGAACCAAACCTTTGTGAATCAGAACTAGAGATCACTTATCGGTATTATCTTTTATCATTTCTGAGCACCTGTTACAGGGGTCTGAGTGGTTTAATTACGTTGTGTTACCCTTCGCTGGTCACATAATCTTGTGCCAATGGTCGAGCATGATGATTCCAATTGGCGTTTCTGATACATTTCTCCTTCTGGACCCGTTATACCAGCATATCTCCTTCTGCGACCCGTTATACCAGCATATCTCTCCTGCGACCCGTTATACCGGCATATATCCTTCTGCGACCCGTTATACAAGCATATATCCTTCTGCGACCCGTTATACCAGCATATCTCTCCTGCGACCCGTTATACCAGCATATCTCCTTCTGGGACCCGTTATACCAGCATATCTCCTTCTGGGACCCGTTATACCAGCATATCTCCTGGGACTCGTTATACCAGCATATCTCCTTCTGCAACCCGTTATACCAGCATATCTCCTTCTGCAACCCGTTATACCAGCATATCTCCTTCTGCAACCCGTTATACCAGCATATCTCCTTCTGGGACCCGTTATATTAGCATATATCCTTCTGGGACCCGTTATACCAGCATATCTCTCCTGCGACCCGTTATACCGGCATATATCCTTCTGCGACCCGTTGTATTAGCATATATCCTTCTGCGACCCGTTATACCAGCATATCTCTCCTGCGACCCGTTATACCAGCATATCTCCTTCTGGGACCCGTTATACCAGCATATCTCCTTCTGGGACCCGTTATACCAGCATATCTCCTTCTGGGACCCACTATAGTAGATTATTTATTATAATCAAAAAGAAGCGCTAAGCCGCAAGGGCTATACAGCGGTGCCCACTATAGCAGAACATATCTTTAAAGATATATTTTATAAGAAAGAATATCCACGGTGAAATATATTAATGATTTTGCTCAGTTTAACTTATAATTGTAATAACTGTGATAATTGTGATAATTGTGTAAAAAGAGCAGAGGGAAAAAAAATCTCAGGGCTCTCTATGCGTGTTCTTTAGTTTGTTCTCGAAAACATATACATGTTCTTTACGTCATTTATAAGGTCCTTTAATTGTACGAAGCTTTATAAAGCTGTACGAAGCTGTATGAAGCTGAATATACTGTGTAAAAGGTATTACAAATTTTTTTTTTTTCAAATGGCTGGACGGGAGGAGGCAGTGGAGGATGGATAAGATGAGGAGGAGGGGGGAGGATGGATAAGGATGGAGGGAGGGATGGAGGAAGAGAGGAATTATTAACAGTTGATACGAACTGGACAATTAACGTAAGCTGGAAGACGCCCGGCGAACAATTCTCACCCTTGATGAGGGTAGCCAAAAGGAGCATTTTTGTCCTGCACCGGTGGCCCCTAAAACAGAAAAAAAAATGCCACGTAACGATAACTCTTCCTGATCAAACTAACTGTCCTTAATAAATCATCACTTTATCGCTAAAGACCTTAATTTATGCCTACACGGCAATTAGTAGAACGAGAGCCCTGAAACATGGGTCAGATTTACCAAGCTAGTAATGGCTTCATGAATCCTTGGCTGCATGACTCCTCCTTGGGTTCATGACTCCTTCTTGGGTTCATGAATACTTCTTGGGTTCACGAATCTTCTTCGGCTTCATGAATTCTTCTTAGCTCCCTGAATCCTCATTGGGTTCAAGAGTCCTCCTTGGATTCATGAATTTTTTTTGGCTTCTTGATTCCTACTTGGCTTCAGGAATCCTTTTAGGCTTCCTGAATCTTTCTTCGATTCAAGGATCCTTCTGGGAACACTGCAGTTCACACTCCACTCAACCACACTGGGAAGACATTAGATCCTTCTTAACATTATCTACAGAAGTTTGATTCAGAATCTCCATTTCAAAGGTTCCAGTGCCGCTCTCGAAACTCTTGATAAATGCCCAACTTGTCCTTGGCTTCTCCTGGGAGTTATTCTGAACCAGAGGATGTGTGTGTGTTGTGATATATATGTTGTGATCCTTGTGATATATATGTTGCGATCCTTTATAAGTAGTGTAAAACCATCCAAGACGTCTTCTGGTGCTAGACTTATATTGTACGGGGTGGACTGGTAAACCAGTGGAATTATCACATGACAGTCCACTGCACGAGCCGTTGTAGCCCTTAATGAGGAACAACAATAACAACATATGACTTCAGGAGAAATGTTCTAATTTTTTCCCTGATGAGGTAAACACCCCAGCATATTTGAATATGTAAATGATCTTGATATTCATGTCCCAATAATAGAAGGTTGTCAAGTTGAAGTTATGCTCTCTCCCACCAGAGGGACAGGACAAAGAGGCACAATACCGTGACTGAAACAATACACAACAAATAACCCGCACACAGTAGAGAGAAACTTAGAGCTTCGTAGATGGTCCAAGTCGGATCGAAACGTCGTCGTAAGATTCTATCTCCTACATGTGGGTTATTTGTGTATTAGACACGCAAGATTGACAGTAAATTATTATACATATGGTTCAAAAACACCTGGAAAATGGAAGGGAGAAAACTGGCTCCAATTTCTTGAATCAGGAACCCTTCACCAGCATTAACGCATCCCCTGTGAAAAAAGTAGTGGGAATAATATCCTCCAAAACTGCATGATAAGGAAAGAAAAAAAATTGAGACAAGAGCTGGTGTGATATCTTCACTAGGATAATAAGTAATAAGTTGACTGAACTGTATTGTATATGCTGATACGTGGGATTAAGTACACACTAATTTCTGTCTATACCAACACTATCAATTAGCAAGAATGATACTAGAATTATAATTTAAGTGGTTTCCTCACTGGAAGCATTTAAAGCTACAAATCACAGGACGTTAATTGGCTGCCCGAAATACCCCAGCATGATAGTAGCTTTCTTTGTACAAACAAATTATAAAATGTAATCACGCATCGTAACCTTTGCAAAGAAATTAACTTTTGTATTTGTATTTTTGTATTTGTATTGTGTACGAATGGTATATAATACCCTAGGTTGAGGGACTGATTACCTCATCTTCTGTACATAGTTCTACTGTCTTCAAGTTATGTCCTAGAATTTGTATTGATAAAGCCACTGGATGGCGAAACGTCTACAATAAAGATACCCAGATGTTGCACATGTGTTGTATTTGTATTGTTAAGATCATCATTATGAAAGGTAACGGCTGCTGCGTCAATATTTTTTTAGTTATACTAGGAGATTTACGTTGCTATTGCAGCTATTTCTGAAGAAAAAACTACTCATGTAGGTACCCTGTGAAAAGAAAGCACAGACAGATAAAAATGAAGAATTATGCAAAACAACGGTTCCCTTACCGAGCCATAACAATCACCAAGAGAATTATTATCGGATCGTGGCACGTTATTCAGCCCACGTATCTGGCGTTTGTTTTAAAAGATGCAATTGATTACCGCATGATTTACCTCTTGGGGAACCCGTTTGTTACTCTTGGAGTAGGGTATCGATGGCGTTAATATCAGGGTAGAGCGGTGGATCGGCCCTCCACGCCCTGGCTGCTCCATTATGTCACTGGAGTGGCAGTGGAAGAATGAGAGTCGTTGGTTGAGCACTGCTTCTTGTAGCCCAGCTTAAGATCCTTATGTTAATGTCTGAATGTATGATGTATGAGTGCCTCATTCATCATGTACATATCTCTGCGTGTAACATACAAACATTTACATGGTTGTACGAGCTTGCATGTCTTTGTGTCGTGTTTTATGGCCAAAAATTGCCGATGACTTACTCAGGAAAAGGTCGTTTTTGCCACAGAAGCCTATTATTTATTATTTTTATAACTGCGGAAGAAAATGGGGGTTAAAACCATGAAATTGACACATTAATGCTAAATAATATTTGTATTATTTGTAACAACCTCCTGAGTTATAGCAGCCGTTCTATATTAGTGGAATAGGATAGATATTTACAGCTATCCATGTTTTTTTTAATGTCTGGTGTATTTGACAGAAAAAAAAATATATACCTGGAGAGGGTTTCCGGGGTCAACACCCCCGCGGCTCGGTCTGAGACCAAGAAAGGGGAAGATGGGAACAGATTGATGCCGGGGAAGAGCTCATAATACAGGGAATTGGAGCTGCTCTCCGTTTCCTTGGATCGAGCCTAATTGTCTGTCGTTCCTCCTTCCACGCGCTGCATATCCCGTACAGGTTTAGTTCTTGCCCATGGAATTAGTAATAATGTTGTATCATGTCTTTGGGTATTTTCTAATGTATGAAATTAGTGCAGAACACTTCCCCTAACTTTCCTCATCCACCCTTAAACCTCCTTCCCTTACTCTTGAACCTCTTTCGCTTACCCTTAAACTTTCCCTTACACTTAAAACTCCACCTCCTTCCCTTACCCTTAACCCTTAAACTGTCCAAACAGATCTACGTTCACATGCGTAGTGCTCCAAACGTAGATCTATATTTTTTTTTTACATATTTTCAAATACAAAAAAAAACGTAGATCAAAGTTTTTTTTACACATTTTCAAATGTAAAAAAAAAAAAGAATGTCTACGTTTTTTTACATTCAAATGTTGAAAAAACGTAGATCTACGTTTGGACAGTTTAAGGGTTAAATCCCCTTCCCTTCCTGCCTCCCCTTTCACCTCTAACACCTCCCCTTACCCCTCTCCACACACTCCCCTTCTTTCTTCAAGCCCATCAACAAGGCTTGGCCTCCACACCCTACCATTAAAAACACACAACAACGAAACAACCCAGTTAGGGTTGCTCCCTGCTGTAACACCCTAGCACCCACGTCATTATAAAATCCCATCCACGGCCTATCTACCTCCGCCATTAAAAAAATAATATAGCCATCTGTAGTTTAGTAGAAAAAAGAGAGGAGAAAAAAGTTAGCTAGGCTGGTGAGATTTCCCGAGCTTGACGTGGGATCGCCCAGAAAAAGTCTGAAAATTATCGAGCCAGTTTTAAGATAAAAAGGCTTGGACATGATGCTACGCATTCATTCTCGATATTAAAAGGGTAAAACTCGAGATTACTGAGCTAAGGCATGGGATTACCGAGCCAAAACTTGAATTTATCGAGCTAAAATTTGAGTTACCGAGCTAAGATTTGAGATTACAGAGCTAAGATTAAGACTGCAGAGCTAAGATTAAGACTACCGAGCTAAGGCTTGAGATAACAAAGCCAAACTTGAACTAATGAAACCAGACTTAAAGAGAACGAAGCCCGACTTGTTATTCCTGAGTAAGACTTACCCAGCCTGACCTCAGACTTTTCTTCAATGTTTCATTAAGACTTACTTTCGGTCCTGACGCTCATTTCACGCTGCCCCCAGGTGGCACTCACCCCAATTAAAAAAAACGCTACGAACCTTAATGAAAATGGTCTGTAATAACAGGTACGAGCAATTTATAAGGAAATGAAATTTGAATATGAGAAACGAGAGAAGAATGAGACCCGGCTTAATTAGGTGCGGACACCATGACAGGTAAAACACAGACGAACGTGGGGAGAGAGAGACGTAAAAGTAGATAAAGTTATAAGTGGGGAGAGAGGTCGTTCATTCCACTGGGGGTGAGAGTATGTGGGAGTACACGAGAGTACATGAGAAACATAGGATGGGACTTGGGAGTCCACACTGAGGCTATTTGCTGAGGAGAACTACATGTATAAACCTCACTCTAAATTAAGAACTATCTTATATATTATCTAGGTGCATAAGTCAAGGAGTGAGAGAGAGAGAGATTCAACAAAATACCCATTTCATCAGAGTCTCATTCCTCTCTAAGGGATGTGCTTCTATGCCGATGAAGGGCTCTAGATTCAAGAAACTGGAGCCACCCTACTTTTCTATGGATCAAACGTGTTTTACTCCTAATTCCCCAGGCGCCTTATGACCTCCCTCCCTACTAAGTTAGCTCTCCCCATAATAATCAGATAATAATAATATTAATAAAAATAATGACAATAATAATAATAATAATAATAATAATAATAATAATAAGGGTGGTATCTAGGCATGAGACTGAAAAAAAAATAAACATTAGGGTTGTAGCCCCAGAGTGGGCAGTAAGAGGCACCCTTCAAGCAGAGATATACGCGGAATGTTTATGGAAAACGTAGCGATATATAAATGTAGATTCTGACACGAAGAAAAAGTTAAATTTACGGGGAGTCGCGTCATATTCATACTTCTACGTCACCCTAAAACCCGGGAGAGTTTATGGCCTCCCTCGCAATAACGAAACAAATTTTAATAAAAGTTGGTCTGTTATGGTATGGTGGATTGTAAATAGTAACGGCTGGAGAAGTATGAAAGAACTTCTTTTGCGATATAAGCAGCAGCAGCAACAACAACAATAAGAGCAACAACAACAGCAGCAGTTGCAGCAACAACAATAACAGCAGCAACAACAATAACAACAGCAACAACAATAGCAGCACCAACAACAACAGCAGAGGCAGTAATATCAGCAGCAACAATAGCAGCAGCAATAACAACAGCATCAACAGCAACAACAACAGCAATAACTGCATCAGCAACAGCAACAACAATTGCAACAGCAGCAGCAGAGTCATTCGGCACCAGCAACAAAAGCAGCAGCTGCCTGTCATCATCAGCAGCAACAACAACAGTAGTGGGCCAGCTATCCGCGGCAACAACAGGAACAGCAGCAGTAGCAGCGATTTCAGAAGCAGCAGCAGCAGCAGCAACAACAGGAACACCAGCGGCAGAGACCAAAACATTGGCCAACTGTACCTACTGACATGACTTGCAGTGTCAGCTATGATATACAACGTGGAGGCGTCCCCTTCAGCCGCAGCACCATTAACAAGCCCCGACCACAGGGACCATCTGTTCAAAACACTCCACCAAGAGCCACCCAATAAATCAAAACAATCAATCATACCACTTGTAAAACCAACAGCTTCACAGGGCTTCCAGCTGATCCAGATAAGGAAGGCCGTAATCTCTTGCTGGATATTTTGAAAGATATCATTCACGACATCGACGTTCAAATATCACACAGAACCCCTCCCCTCCCGAGGTGGGTTCTTTGAGATCCAAACTTTCTCAGTTTCTTGCCCAAGAACCTCTCGCAGATCAGATATGCCATAGTGTCCACGACTCTTTGCATGGAATTTGCATAAATGCATTAAGAACTAGCGTGTATTTTTTCCAGTTATATTACGAAGAGCATGAACCGTCAAATTTAGCCAGTTTTGAAGCATTGAGACTACAGAGAGTTGTGAATAAGCGCAGCAAAGATGCCTCAATTATCCACAGGTTGGCATCCTTCTATCTTGCTGGCTGGTAGTGCCAATCAAAACCCTTGGGAACAGATAATACGGCTGCTGCTACCAGGTGTGATGACTGTTGGTATCTGATTTTACGATTCACAACTGGCTCACCAACTGGAAATGAAAACTGGACGTCGTTTCCATTCTAGGCAGAGGCATCGTCAAATTTTCGTCTAGGATTTGTAGGTTAGTTGATTTGTTCCATTTACGGCATGACATATTTTTTTGATATTTAGTTTGCTAGGAAATGATATTTTGGTTCTCCATGGATCGAGGTTTTGCTGTCATGATGATGCCAAAGAATGTCAGGATATCATTTTATTCAGCGTACACCTCGTTCAATTTTCGCTGTCATAAGAGAGAAAGAGACAGACAGACAGACAGGCAGACAATGATTACAGAGAAGTGGAGATGAAAAACACATAAATATTATAAAGACGTGAGAAACTTCGTAAAATCATCTGAGCCAACATTACTATAAGAAACGTGACCCTTCAAGGGGAAAGAGGGTGTCTTGATAGTGAAGACAGTGACCCTTCAAGGGGGTAAGGGGGTGCCTTGATGCCAATGATATCGTGCCCCTTGAAGGGGAGCCTTGATGCTGAAGACATTGTGACCCTTCAAAGGGGGCCTTGATGCTCAAGGAATTTTAATCCAAATAATTATAACAGTCCTCCCTATCTTTAAATCTCACTCGCCATGTTCTCCGTTAACCATAAGCGTCACGATTAAAAAAAAAATTTTGACTGGAATTACTTGTTTTACGCACACGTTTGCAAATTTTACAAATCCACAGAGGAAACCTTTCGAATTTGCTTAGTTAAAACAATACTAGTCTCGCAGCCCCAAAGGCGACTGAAATCGGCGGAACGAACTAGACTTTAGTGCGTCGCGTGTGCGAGAGTCTGTCATTATCCCCCACTAATGCGTATCCAATATTTATGCACGGGCTCTCATATTCATAAATGCGTATCTAAATCTCGCCTAATATGCCGCTAATTTTCAATTGTGATTTATTAAGTCCCTCCCCAAAACCGCTCGAGCATAATTCCCCACTTTGTGTTAGTGTGGCATTGATTTAGCCGGAGACAAATGCATACACGATGACCCATTAATTCCCAGTGCTGCATTTTGGACCGTGTCTCTCGAGAATTTAATATCTAAGCCCCTAATCTGCCAGCTCCATAAATGTATCCGTCTGAATACAGACATCAGCGCTAATGATAAGAGGAACGAAGAATTCTGACCAAAGGATGTACATGCAAAAAGTTGTCAGGCGCCGCCAGCGCACTCAGTAATGACAGAATATGTATCACTACCTCAACCTGCATACTTGCTGCAATTTATGATTTTCGATTCTGTTTTCTGTACGAAAACATTTTCCTCGATTGACTGTTTATTTATTAATAATATATTTTTTATAAATATTGATTATGTTTTCACCGTTTTCATGTAAGTTTATTTAGGTATAGGTACACATATGTACAATTATCATACATGTTGTAACTTCCCTTGTGGAATAATGGAATATTCAATATTCATGTGTGTGTGTGTGTATATATATATATATATATAATATATATATATATATATATATATATATATATATATATATATATATATATATATATATATATATATATATATATATATATATATATATATATAATTAGTTTTAAATGAGATAAGCAACTTGTAAATCTTTGCTTATCCTTGAGAATTAGACTCCAGGTCACTGCATGAAGGGCTGAACTGGGCTCAAAATGTTGAAGATGTTTCGATGTGGTAGAACTGAAGGGCGGAGAATGCCAAAGCGTGCGTGTGTGCGTGATTGCGTGCGTGCGTGTGTGTGTGTGTGTGTGTGTGTGTGTGTACTCACCTAATTGTACTCACCTAATTGTGGTTGCAGGGGTCGAGACTCAGCTCCTGGCCCCGCCTCTTCATTGATCGCTACTGGGTCCTCTCTCTCTCTGCTTCCTGAGCTTTGTCATACCTCTTCTTAAAACTATGTATGGTTCCTGCCTCCACTACTTCACTTGCTAGGCTATTCCACTTGCTGACAACTCTATGACTGAAGAAATACTTCCTAACGTTCCTGTGACTCGTCTGAGTCTTCAGCTTCCAGTTGTGACCCCTTGTCCCTGTGTCCCCTCTCTGGAACATCCTGTCTCTGTCCACCTTGTCTATTCCCCGCAGTATCTTGTATGTCGTTATCATGTCTCCCCTGACCCTTCTGTCCTCCAGTGTCGTCAGTCCGATTTCCCTTAACCTTTCCTCGTACGACATTCCCTTGAGCTCTGGGACTAGCCTTGTTGCAAACCTTTGTACTTTCTCTAACTTCTTGACGTGCTTGACCAGGTGTGGGTTCCAGACTGGTGCTGCATACTCCAGTATGGGCCTAACATACACAGTGTACAGTGTCTTGAACGATTCCTTATTAAGGTATCGGAACGCTATTCTCAGGTTTGCCAGGCGCCCGTATGCTGCAGCGGTTATTTGGTTGATGTGTGCCTTCGGTGATGTGCTCGGTGTTATGGTCACCCCAAGGTCTTTCTCCCTGAGTGAGGTCTGTAGTCTTTGTCCACCTAGCCTATACTCTGTCTGCTGTCTTCTTTGCCCCTCCCCAATCTTCACGATTTTGCATTTGGCTGGATTGAATTCGAGAAGCCAGTTACTGGACCACATGTCCAGCCTGTCCAGGTCTCTTTGCAGTCCTGCCTCATCCTCGTCCGATTTAATTCTTTTCATCAACTTCACGTCATCTGCGAACAGGGACACTTCAGAGTCTATTCCTTCCATCATGTCGTTCACATATATCAAAAATAGCACTGGTCCTAGAACTGACCCCTGTGGGACCCCGCTCGTAACAGGCGCCCACTGTGATACCTCTTCACGTACCATGACTCGTTGCTGCCTCCCTGTCAGGTATTCCCTTATCCATTGCAGTGCCCTCCCTTTTACATGCGCCTGTTCCTCCAGCTTCTGCACTAATCTCTTGTGGGGAACTATGTCAAAAGCCTTCCTGCAGTCTAGGAAAACGCAGTCTACCGACCCCTCTCTCTCGTGTCTTACTTCTGTTACCTTGTCATAAAACTCCAGGTTTGTGATACAAGATTTGCCTTTGTGTGTGTGTGCGTGCGTGCGTGCGTGTGTGTGTGTGGGTGTGTGAGTGGGTGTGTGAGTGGGTGTGTGAGTGGGTGTGTGAGTGGGTGTGTGAGTGGGTGTGTGAGTGGGTGTGTGAGTGGGTGTGTGAGTGGGTGTGTGAGTGGGTGAGTGGGTGTGTGAGTGGGTGTGTGAGTGGGTGTGTGAGTGGGTGTGTGAGTGTGTGTGTGTGTGTGTGTGTGTGTGTGTGTGTGTGAGTGGGTGTGTGAGTGGGTGTGTGAGTGGGTGTGTGAGTGTGTGTGTGTGTGTGTGTGTGTGTGTGTGTGTGTGTGTGTGTGCTTGCGTGCGTGCGTGCGTGCGTGCGTGCGTGCGTGCGTGCGTGTGTGTGGGTGTGTGGGTGTTTGTGGGTGTGTGTGGGTGTGTGTGGGTGTGTGGGTGTGTGTGGGTGTGTGAGTGGGTGTGTGAGTGGGTGTGTGAGTGGGTGAGTGGGTGTGTGAGTGGGTGTGTGAGTGGGTGTGTGAGTGGGTGTGTGAGTGGGTGGGTGTGTGTGTGTGTGTGTGTGTGTGTGTGTGTGTGTGTGTGTGAGTGGGTGTGTGAGTGGGTGTGTGAGTGGGTGTGTGAGTGTGTGTGTGTGTGTGTGTGTGTGTGTGTGTGTGTGTGTGTGTGTGTGTGTGTGTGTGTGTGTGTGTGTGTGTGTGTGTGTGTGTCAACATTTAACTAATATGTCGTCCTCTTCATAAAGAAGTTAATACGCTATGCGTGCGCTGCGATGCATGTTTATGCGTCTCCGCATGTCTGCTGTCTCACTGTAGTTGCTTGGACATGTTTTCTTTAATTATATTCGTGATTCTAATTACCACTAACCAAGACATGGGAAGGGATAGGGAGGCAGGGTTGGGGAAGGAGAGAACAATTCCTTACATAATTCTCAAAATATTATCGTCTCTGCAAATATTCTCATTCTCTCAGACTTAATTCCTGAGACCTGCCATAAATATGATCACAAAACCCACCTCGATGTAATGCCATTAATGGGTCATTGATGTGCGCCTCAGAGGCTATTACAAATACGAAATTACGAAATACGTGGAGTTTTTATGGGGACAGTTTCGTGTCGAATGAGACATTCGTAAGTCGCTTAACCTCACCTCCAGGTAGTGCTTTCTCTTTCAGGGGCTCTTATTTCTAGGAATCAGAGCTAATTTTTCTTTGAATATAATAATAGTAATAATGATAATAATAATGTCAATAATAATAATAATATAGTATTAATAGTAATAATAATAATAATAATATAGTATTAATAGTAACAATAATAATAATAATAATAATAATAATAATAATAATAATAATATTCATAATAATATTATTATTTTTATTATAAACGTTGTTTTCTTACTGTATATAATTGAAAGCTTGTGAGGTGACCAACACCAGAAAAAAAATCTAACATATAGGGGCATTCTAGCAACCTGGCCTGGTGTCTAAAGCTCTTTCTTCACACGACAAGGTGTCCGGGTTCGATTCCCAGCGAGGGAATGGACAAATGAACAGAGGATGAACAGATAATGCATACAATCATAAGATAAACAGAGCATAAGCTGATGAATAGTGTATAAACGGGGATAAACAGATGATGAATAATGGACGAACAAAATATGTATAGAGGATGAATGAAAAACTTAACAGGGGACGAACAGGAGATAAACAGGTGTTGAATGAGAGACGAATATAGAGGACAAGCAAAAAAAAGGGGGGAAATGTATGGAGAGGAGATAATCAACGGGTGGAAACAGGTAAACTGAAGGTAAACAACAGGACGGGGGGGCAGACGAAGTTAAAATTAAGTGCCGTTATTGTCGAGTAATTAACATTTCGAGCATCACCGAGACAATAATCTACAATTAACATCACAATCTATCAAGCGAGAGTAGAACAATATTTAACTTAATGCAGACGTAAGTGCGTAATTGCATGCAATCACTGACAGCAGTTTCGGAAGGTGAACCGAACGACCACTGCAGCTGCAACAAGGGCCATCCACCTCCCCTCCCTTCCCATGCAATTGGCCGGGGTTATTTGTGTAAAATATGTCTGGCGCTCGTAATAAAGCAATCATAGGGAACCCCCGTGTTTCGCCGCGCTACGCGTTCGTTAGGCACTAAAAAAAATACGGGGATATTTTGCAAAGGGTTTTCGTAATTTATGCCCATCTTTTTTTTTCACCCAGAAAGGGGTATAATCAGCATATTTCGCGATAAGGTATTATTGGTAAAAGTACCCAGTTCGTTAACTGCATCCACACCCCTCGTCTGGTATTATACTGGTTAAGTGGGAGCAAGGTGTTAACTATTTAGGTTTGGGTGAGTGGTGCGTGTGTGTGTGTGAGGGCAGCCTCTTTGGTTCCTCACACAACTGGGTTCATGGGAACACACACAACGTGGTTCATGGGAACTCACATAACGTGGTTCATCGGAACTCATGCAACGTGGTTCATGGGAACTCACATAACGTGGTTCATCGGAAATCACACAACGTGGTTCATCGGAACTCACACAACGTGGTTCATGGGAACTCACACAACACGGTTCGTAGTCCCTCACAACGCAGTTCGTGGTTCTTCATACAAGGCGGCTCATGGTTCCTCACGCAACCCGGTTCTAATAATAATATTAAAAATAATATAACTAATATTAATAATAATAATTAATAGTAATCATGTTTTCACGATGAAATCGTTTAATATTTTCTTCACTTCCAATTCACCTTCACTACGTCCAAGATCTTCCTACTGTAATTCACAAATGAGATGAATTTTTAAGATTCATGATTGCAGCCTCTGCCATTCACCTCTCCATCTCTCAGCCTCATCTGCTACACCCACACCGTCAGATGAAGTGTAGTCGAGGCTCTGGTCGTCGTGAAGTGAACTTAAGTGGTGTATTTTACACCCGAGACAGTGGAAGAGATGTAGGTGTTCAGCCCCCTGAGACATGTTAGGCAGCGCTTAATCGCCCATCCTTAACAGAAGGTAATCAGTCCCTTAGCATATGAGACCGATTACCCTCTGCCAAGGCCGTAGGGACAGGTGGACGAAGCTCAGTTCATAGGAGGTGATCCGTTCCTCAGCCTTGAAAGGTGTTCGATCCCCTCAGCCTTGATGGCAGGCTATCAATCTCTTAGGCTAAGGGACTGACCACTTTCTATCAAGGTTGAGAGACTAAACACCTCATATGAAGGAAACTTCGTCCACCAGTCATCCTATTCTCAATACCTTCAAGAAAATAGTTGTGAATATCCTCGTCTCGTGCAACAGCCTGATCTCTCGATGGAACTATGTTGATGGGATCTGCCTCCTGTCACACTGCAACAATATTTTCAACACATTATATAACCATCAACTTAACCAAATATTTATACGAGATAAAAATATGAGAAATTATTCCCAGGTCGATAGATTCTGATCTCATGCAGATTGTAGTGACTGTAGTGATTGTAGTGACTGTAGTGATTGTAGAGACTAGTGACTGACTTACCTTTTGTAGCAAAGAATGAAAGGATATTTAATTGGATATCTTCGTAGTAATATTAGTAATAGGGTATCTCCACACTTATAAGATAACTAAGTAGTAAGAAGATACCTTTGTAGTAGTAGACCCTTCAAGGGGGGAGGAGTCTTCATGCTGGTAAATGGCTCCTGAACCATGGAATTAAAGCAACTCTCCCCTACTTCGGATCAAACCTGATTACTGCCCATTCCAAGGATGTTCTATTACCCTTATGTGTCTGGCACTTCTATGACTACTACTACTACTACTACTACTACTACTACTACTACTACTACTACTACTACTACTACTAATACTACTACTACTACTACTACTACTACTACTAATACTACTACTACTACTACTACTACTACTAATACTACTACTACTACTACTACTACTACTACTAATACTACTACTACTACTACTACAAATAATAATAATAATAATAATAATAATAATAATAATTCACACAGAGTTTTTTGGAATCTTGTCACATTTTTGCGATCATTTGTTTAACAAAGAATTTCAGATATTGCCATTCTTATGCGGGTAATATATGAGACAAGTATTGTGAAACAAGTATCCTAGATATGAGACCATACGTGAAAGAAACAAGATCTCTGCGCCTCAGGTTATACACACAAGGATAGGTGTATATATCTGTGTACATGCGGTGAGAGTTTACTTTAATCCCTATTTGAGGGATGGAAATATTCTTGACTAGTGGTAGGCAGGTAACATACACTATGACGACCCTTGTGTAGTTGATAGGCTTTAGACTACACTAACCACCCAACATGTCAGCTGAATAAATGACCCCAGCATCAGATTACTTTCATATTAAAGAAGCTAAATCCATTTTTAGGATCTGGAGTTACTACCACATAACCAAGCAGACACTTGGATTATATTTCTCTGATTTTAACATGATGTTTGGGTTTTTACTTGTTTGTTTAATCCAGGTTTTTAAAAAGACTATGGTTACATAAGAATAATTTAAATGGAGAAAGAATAGAAATTCACAGTACTGTGGTTGGAACAAATACACAATGTAGATGCTATAATTAGCCTATCAACCTTGTAGACTGATTACATCTTTATTCGCTACTGTACTTACTGCCTCTATGTTTGACTGAAGAAGCCTACTGTGTAGGCGAAACGTTTCAACAACGAAGATACCCAACTGTTGCACATGTGTCTTACCCATCAATTTGTCAGTATTTTATACTATTTTCAACATGCCCCTGAGGAAGGCTGGAATTTGCGAGTCTTGAATTGTAGGTGAAGTATGATGATCCCTCCAGCACTGAACCACACAACTAAACGAGTTCTTGTATCAAGCTCTGAGATCGATTTCATAAATCCCAAAACCTGAAATATTTGTGAAAAAATTGCAGTGTTGTTGACAATGTGCGCAGCGACCGCCTGTTAAGAACAGTTTTCATGCAGACAGTAGTAGTTGTTGTGATGGCTGGTTTCTTGAGTACTTGCAAGAAGCATCACAGATGCACAGCCTCGTGGTTGTTGCAACAGCTGTCCTCCGAAGATACGATGTATATTGAAAATCCTGCCGGTTACGACCAAAGTCCACCAGAAGAATGCCAGACTGAAGACAGGAAAGTAACAAGCTTTGTCCCTCGTCTGCAGAAGTAATCCTTGTGGTTGCCGGAATCACCTCCTACCAAAATTGGAAAACACGTTTGAGTTTACAATATCTTTGGCATGAAATGTTAAGAAAATGTTGAGTATGCATGTGCACGATGCCAGTTACAGCCACTGACAATAAAGACAACTGTTTATCCAGCAAACTTTGCAGGTTTCTCAGCGTGGTAGATGCGGTCGCTGTGTTCAAGAAATGCAATTCATCTCTATCCATAATTCAACATCAAAACTTAGAAAAAATAGAGGGAAAAAATTAAGCCACATGTGAGAGCTACATGCAGGGAACCAATTAAAGTCATGCAGGAGTTCTTGCCTCCTCCAAGCCCTCCCCCCTCACTCCCTCTTCTCTCACTCCTACGTCCCCCTCCCTAATTCTTTTACCCCTTCAGACTCCCCTTTTCGGTCTCTCCCTTCCTCTCTATCTATCTCTCTCTCCCCAGCCACTTTGCTACTACCCTCCCTCTCTCCCTCTTTTTCTCAATACCCTCTTCCCCTTCCTCTCTCACCCCCTAGCAATCTTCCCAACCTCTTCCTCCCTCTCTCATACCCTCCCAATCTTCCCAACTTCCTCCCTCCTCCTTCATCTTCAAGATGTTGCTAGTCACCTCACGCTGCCAGAACCATGGTAGGCAGCAGCTCCTGTCATATATTTCTCTTAGTATCATTACAAGACACGAAATCGGGTGGGCAGTCTGGTAAGAGTCACACATCAGCGCCACCGTAAGACGTTACTCAGTCTCGTGTCGTGGTGGTTATAATTAAACTCTCCCACAGGTTTCCGAGTGAAAAATAAGAATCTCTTAAACATACTGTTAGATACATGCAGAAATGTCCAGAGAATGCAAGAAAGTGGTGCTCAGGCATGTTTATATCAAACTCAGATTTCTGAAGCCAGACCCATTACGAAATGAAGATTGCAGGAGAAACTTAAGGGAAGCCTTTCGTTCCACATATTAACTCTCCTCATGAGAGTATAAGATTTCCTTAATTTGTTCAAGACTAATATTTAATGTGTGTGTGTGTGTGTGTGTGTGTGTGTGCGTGTGTGTGTGTGTGTGTGTGTGTGTGTGTGCGTGCGTGTGTGTGTGTGTGTGTGTGTGTGTGTGTGTGTGTGTGTGTGTGTGTGTGTGTGTGTGTGTGTGTGTGTGTGTGTGTGTGTGTGTGTGTGTGTGTGTGCGTGTGTCTGTGACCCTAACATTAAAACGTGATACTAATTCCGACAGATTTTTTTGACTGAATTTTGGTTATTTCGAAAATAGAAAGAATAAATCATTATTTAAAAAATGAAATACCGGTAATAAGTAAAAATAACTTCAAAATGTAAATGGTTATAATAATAATTTAGAAAATAAACATTAATTTTCTCATTTATAATCTAAATTCTAAATTAGAAAACACTTGCCATACATAAGCCTACATTTCACCCAGTAAAATTTCGTATAATTCACATCACCTCAGTCCATTTTCTGATATAATCGGACGAAATGGCGCGTATAATTACCAGTATAATTTATCGTCGCCAAAATTATATTGAAAACTATTAGCTCAAATTCTGATTTATTATTCAATAGCTGCATATATTAGAGTGAGAAAAATAATAATAGAAGTATAGAGTCTTGGAGAAATTTGCATAGTCAATGATACGCTTACGAGAATTTCAGCGCTGGGAAGATTTATTCTTTTAATATATAAAAAAAGGAGTTACGTGGGCGCAGCCTAGATTTACTGGTTGTGTTAAGTAGGTTCCCCTGGAAATAGCACTTACTAGGCTCCCTAACAGTGGTATTAACTAGGTTCCCTAACTGTAGTATTTACTAGGTTCTCTAACAGTAGTATTTACTAGGTTCCAGAACAGCAGTACTAACTAGGTTCCCTAACAGTACCAATAAATAGGTTCCCTAGCAGTACTAGGTTCCATAGGCAGTACTAGGTTCCATAAGCAGTACTAGGTTCCCTAACAGCAGTACTAGCTAGGTTCCCTAACAGTAGCGTTAAATAGGTTCCCTAAGAGCGGTACTAATTTCCAAAAGAGTAGAATTAAGCAAGTTCTCTGAGTATTTTCCTTAGATTCTCCAGAAGCACTACTAATTAATTCCCCCCTAAACAGCTATACTGACTAGGTACCCTACTAGCAGTTCTAGCTAGGTCCTTTAACACCAGCACTAAACAGGCACCCTAGCCCCAGGTGTCTGTATTTTTACGCAACGAAATTATTACTTTCTCCAACAAGAAGGAAGAAGGAAAATGTAATACGGGTATTTACCTGGGAAAATAAATCTGCCATGAGAATTTTGGTATATACTAAGTTATACTGTTGATGTACAGCCTATATACTGTTGCATAGAAGTTGAAGAATGTTAGAGGCAGACATGACCTCAGTGGACAAGGAGAGAGACAGCACCACAACAAATTCATCGTCACTAGTACAAACTACAACAAACTCACCAACATCATTATAAGTACCACAACATACACACCCTCACAATCGTACCACAGCAAACTCACCAACATCATTATAAGTACCACAACATACACACCATCACAATCGTACCACAGCAAACTCACCAACATCATTATAAGTACCACAACATACACACCCTCACAATCGTACCACAGCAAACTCACCAACATCATTATAAGTACCACAACATACACACCATCACAATCGTACCACAGCAAACTCACCAACATCATTATAAGTACCACAACATACACACCATCACAATCGTACCACAGCAAACTCACCAACATCATTATAAGTACCACAACATGCACACCATCACAATCGTACCACAGCAAACTCACCAACATCATTATAAGTACCACAACATACACACCATCACAATCGTACCACAGCAAACTCACCAACATCATTATAAGTACCACAACATACACACCATCACAATCGTACCACAGCAAACTCACCAACATCACTATCGTACCACAATCAACACACCAACATCACTATCGTACCACAATAAACACCAGCATCACTATAGTATCACGACAAATTCATCAGTATCATTGTAGTACCACAACAAACACACAAACATCACTATAATTCCACAACAAATACAGTGACAGGAAAAAGCGAATGAAACTGAAAGAAAAAATAATGTATGTGTGTGTGTACTCACCTAATTGTGGTTGCAGGGGTGGAGACTCAGCTCCTGGCCCCGCCTCTTCACTGATCGCTACTAGGTCCTCTCTCTCTCTCTGCTTCCTGAGCTTTGTCACACCTCGTCTGAAAGTTATGTATGGTTCCTGCCTCCACTACGTCACTTGCTAGGCTATTCCACTTCCTGACGACTCTATGACTGAAGAAATACTTCCTAACATCCCTGTGACTCGTCTGAGTCTTCAGCTTCCAATTGTGACCCCTTGTTTCTGTGTCCCCTCTGGAACATCCTGTCTCTGTCCACCTTGTCTATTCCACGCAGTATTTTGTATGTCGCTATCATGTCTCCCCTGACCCTTCTGTCCTCCAGTGTCGTCAGTCCGATTTCCCTCAACCTTACACCAGCATCAAGGGAGAACGTAGAGAAAGTCAATTTCTTTACTTGTTATCCCCCTGCCTAGATAAGATCCGTGGCAGCATCAGAGAGTAGCTGAAGACACTGTTAGTCTCCTCAGGTCTGAGTTTTTTATATGCTATCACATGTCCACTAAAGCTCAAGTGTTGTCATGTGCGTCAGTTCACCTAGCGAATGTATCTATGTAGACTCTTGTGCCTATGAACTCCCATAAGCCTTGTTGCAAAGTCGCTTTCGTCACCTAATTTTTCCCTTGGTGTATATCATAAGACAAGGATAACAGTTTCTCCAGCGGTATTCAGATATTCTGACAACGCAAATCAGGAACCGTGATTTCAAGAACAACATTCCTGGGGTTCAAGCCGCGGCAAGCTTATGCAGACGTAGGTTCGACGCCAGGTCCATGAGAGTCATCTGGAACCGTGGCTGGAAGGGACATGGGTTTCACTCCTAGCCCATGAAAGTCACCTGGGACCGTGGCAGGTAGGGCCCGAAATCTGTTTTGGTGGTGTTAATTGAATATTCATTTACACATAAAAGCTGGCTTCCCGTCAGAAGGAAATTTACCGTCGTGTCGAGGTCCACAATTTGGCTGTGTTATTACTGTTTTATCAGATGGCAGACGAGGTGATCCAAGCAGAAACTCCTGAAGCAGAGCGTATCGGGCTGGTTACGGGAGCAGATTGCCAGGCTCCCGCAGATTCATGGTCAGACAGCGCACTGCTCCAGTAATATGTAATGATATATGCAGCTGCATGCGGGCTAAATGGAAATACTCCGTCATAAAACTTAGCATAAATGCCTTGCAGGGACTGCTTGCTCTGGACCTATTCAGTCTAATACCGTGATAACTACGACCAGGCCATTTATGTGTGAGGCCATCGGCCTCGTGGCCACCTGCTGGACAAACTCAAGGGACCTGCTGGCTTTGGGAGTATGAGGAGAAAACAGTAGTGTCGATTTGAACCTACGATGCACAGGTCTTGAAAAGGAAGACGCATCAGTGGAGCCCAGTGGACATGATAGAAGTTCTCGGAAACATCGATTTACGATGATAAGATATCCGTTTTACAATCCATGGATAGTGGAGGTCAAAACCAATGAGAGCTGGTTCAAGCTCGCATTAATTTTATGCATCAACCACTTCACAACAGTGTAAATTTTCAGTTTCTATTAGTTTATTTTTCTTGAGAAACGCTAAATCCTGGTGGGTTGTTCAGCACAAAGAAAGTCACTTGAATTAGTCTACATACTTGCCTAAGTCAAGTGACCTCTGAAATATTTTGACAGTTAAACACGACTCTGCTGCTCGGTAATACATTCAAAGTTACGATATTTGAAGCTTGTCAGTAAAAATCTCTTTCCCCGAACTCCTTTTAAAGAGAATAATTTTATTGGAAATTACAATATAAAGCTTATTTAATCGATAGTTTTCGTGCATTTTCCTGTCTGGCTACACTCAGGTCGGCTACAACTGAAGAATTATAGCGGGAAAATTCTGCACTAGTTAACTTATATTTGCGACATTACATTGAAAAAGTCTGAACACTGCAGGAGGCCTACTGGCCCGTACTGGGGAGGTCTTTCTCAAACCCAAACTAACAAAAATATTTGCTCAACTAATTTTCAAGGAATAAACTTTGATAACCCTATTAACTCATGTGTAAGTCCCACTCAGATCAAACCCCTCTCACTCATGTAGTTATCTAGCCTGTATTTGAAGCTATCCATGGCAGATGGATCAATGCAGAATGATTAAGGGTGAGGGGCTACCTTGCGTCAGTGTAAAAGGGCCTTAGTGAGAAGCACTTTCCTTGACATACCCACTGAAAGTTCGTAGCGTTGACGCTATAACCTTACTACTCTTCAGGTCGTAGCGTCAACGCTAGAACCTAACTACTCTTCAGGTCGTAGCGTCAACGCTAGAACCTAACTACTCTTCAGGTCGTAGCGTCAACGCTAGAACCTAACTACTCTTCAGGTCGTAGCGTCAACGCTAGAACCTAACTACTCTTCAGGCCGTAGCGTCAACGCTAGAACCTAATAACTCTTCAGGTCGTAGCGTCAACGCTAGAACCTAACTACTCTTCAGGTTGTAGAGTTCTAAAGAATAGTAAGTATCCAATATTTATATTTCAGGTACAGCAAACCTGTCTATTATTTTTGTTCAAAACAAAATAATATTTCTGTTCTGGGTGAGGAAATATTTATTCATTCTTCAAGCAAAGTAACATAATCCAAATTTGTCTATTCTAAATGAAGTAAAGAACCATAATCACAGAGATCAAGACTATTAAATATTTAGTTTCAAAGTGCTTGTAAATTTTTAGCAATAATAATTCTGAGACAGGTGAGTGGAGGTCGTAGTGGCGACAAGTGTGTAAATAAAACACTTGTAACACAAGTGTGTAAATAAAACACATGTAACACAAGTGTGTAAATAAAACACATGTAACACAAGTGTGTAAATAAAACACTTGTAACACAAGTGTGTAAATAAAACACATGTAACACAAGTGTGTAAATAAAACACATGTAACACAAGTGTGTAAATAAAACACATGTAATAAAACAATATTTTTATACAAACTACCTTCAGCTATATGGCAGGTTTGTCCAACCCCATGTATGTACCCCTTGGTGGGTGAGTGGAGCCTCTGCAGTGGTGTATGTACCCCTTGGTGGGTGAGTGGAGCCTCTGCAGTGGTGTATGTACCCCTTGGTGGGTGAGTGGAGCCTCTGCAGTGGTGTATGTACCCCTTGGTGGGTGAGTGGAGCCTCTGCAGTGGGTGTATGTACCCCTTGGTGGGTGAGTGGAGCCTCTGCAGTGGGTGTATGTACCCCTTGGTGGGTGAGTGGAGCCTCTGCAGTGGTGTATGTACCCCTTGGTGGGTGAGTGGAGCCTCTGCAGTGGGTGTATGTACCCCTTGGTGGGTGAGTGGAGCCTCTGCAGTGGGTATATGTACCCCTTGGTGGGTGAGTGGAGCCTCTGCAGTGGGTGTATGTACCCCTTGGTGGGTGAGTGGAGCCTCTGCAGTGGGTGTATGTACCCCTTGGTGGGTGAGTGGAGCCTCTGCAGTGGGTGTATGTACCCCTTGGTGGGTGAGTGGAGCCTCTGCAGTGGGTGTATGTACCCCTTGGTGGGTGAGTGGAGCCTCTGCAGTGGTGTATGAACCCCTTGGTGGGTGAGTGGAGCCTCTGCAGTGGTTGTATGTACCCCTTGGTGGGTGAGTGGAGCCTCTGCAGTGGGTGTATGTACCCCTTGGTGGGTGAGTGGAGCCTCTGCAGTGGGTGTATGTACCCCTTGGTGGGTGAGTGGAGCCTCTGCAGTGGTGTATGAACCCCTTGGTGGGTGAGTGGAGCCTCTGCAGTGGTGTATGTACCCCTTGGTGGGTGAGTGGAGCCTCTGCAGTGGTGTATGAACCCCTTGGTGGGTGAGTGGAGCCTCTGCAGTGGTTGTATGTACCCCTTGGTGGGTGAGTGGAGCCTCTGCAGTGGGTGTATGTACCCCTTGGTGGGTGAGTGGAGCCTCTGCAGTGGTTGTATGTACCCCTTGGTGGGTGAGTGGAGCCTCTGCAGTGGTGTATGAACCCCTTGGTGGGTGAGTGGAGCCCTGCAGTGGTTGTATGCACCCCTTGGTGGGTGAGTGGAGCCTCTGCAGTGGGTGTATGTACCCCTTGGTGGGTGAGTGGAGCCTCTGCAGTGGTGTATGAACCCCTTGGTGGGTGAGTGGAGCCTCTGCAGTGGTTGTATGTACCCCTTGGTGGGTGAGTGGAGCCTCTGCAGTGGTGTATGTACCCCTTGGTGGGTGAGTGGAGCCTCTGCAGTGGTGTATGAACCCCTTGGTGGGTGAGTGGAGCCTCTGCAGTGGTTGTATGTACCCCTTGGTGGGTGAGTGGAGCCTCTGCTGTGGTGTATGAACCCCTTGGTGGGTGAGTGGAGCCTCTGCAGTGGTTGTATGTACCCCTTGGTGGGTGAGTGGAGCCTCTGCAGTGGGTGTATGTACCCCTTGGTGGGTGAGTGGAGCCTCTGCAGTGGGTGTATGTACCCCTTGGTGGGTGAGTGGAGCCTCTGCAGTGGGTGTATGTACCCCTTGGTGGGTGAGTGGAGCCTCTGCAGTGGTTGTATGCACCCCTTGGTGGGTGAGTGGAGCCTCTGCAGTGGGTGTATGTACCCCTTGGTGGGTGAGTGGAGCCTCTGCAGTGGTGTATGAACCCCTTGGTGGGTGAGTGGAGCCTCTGCAGTGGGTGTATGTACCCCTTGGTGGGTGAGTGGAGCCTCTGCAGTGGTGTATGAACCCCTTGGTGGGTGAGTGGAGCCTCTGCAGTGGGTTGTATGTACCCCTTGGTGGGTGAGTGGAGCCTCTGCTGTGGTGTATGAACCCCTTGGTGGGTGAGTGGAGCCTCTGCAGTGGTTGTATGTACCCCTTGGTGGGTGAGTGGAGCCTCTGCAGTGGGTGTATGTACCCCTTGGTGGGTGAGTGGAGCCTCTGCAGTGGTTGTATGTACCCCTTGGTGGGTGAGTGGAGCCTCTGCAGTGGTGTATGAACCCCTTGGTGGGTGAGTGGAGCCTCTGCAGTGGTTGTATGCACCCCTTGGTGGGTGAGTGGAGCCTCTGCAGTGGGTGTATGTACCCCTTGGTGGGTGAGTGGAGCCTCTGCAGTGGTGTATGAACCCCTTGGTGGGTGAGTGGAGCCTCTGCAGTGGTGTATGTACCCCTTGGTGGGTGAGTGGAGCCTCTGCAGTGGGTGTATGAACCCCTTGGTGGGTGAGTGGAGCCTCTGCAGTGGTTGTATGTACCCCTTGGTGGGTGAGTGGAGCCTCTGCAGTGGGTGTATGTACCCCTTGGTGGGTGAGTGGAGCCTCTGCAGTGGTTGTATGTACCCCTTGGTGGGTGAGTGGAGCCTCTGCAGTGGGTGTATGTACCCCTTGGTGGGTGAGTGGAGCCTCTGCAGTGGTTGCATGCACCCCTTGGTGGGTGAGTGGAGCCTCTGCAGTGGGTGTATGTACCCCTTGGTGGGTGAGTGGAGCCTCTGCAGTGGGTGTATGTACCCCTTGGTGGGTGAGTGGAGCCTCTGCAGTGGTTGCATGCACCCCTTGGTGGGTGAGTGGAGCCTCTGCAGTGGGTGTATGTACCCCTTGGTGGGTGAGTGGAGCCTCTGCAGTGGTGTATGTACCCCTTGGTGGGTGAGTGGAGCCTCTGCAGTGGGTGTATGTACCCCTTGGTGGGTGAGTGGAGCCTCTGCAGTGGGTGTATGTACCCCTTGGTGGGTGAGTGGAGCCTCTGCAGTGGGTGTATGTACCCCTTGGTGGGTGAGTGGAGCCTCTGCAGTGGGTGTATGTACCCCTTGGTGGGTGAGTGGAGCCTCTGCAGTGGGTGTATGTACCCCTTGGTGGGTGAGTGGAGCCTCTGCAGTGGGTGTATGTACCCCTTGGTGGGTGAGTGGAGCCTCTGCAGTGGGTGTATGTACCCCTTGGTGGATGAGTGGAGCCTCTGCAGTGGGTGTATGTACCCCTTGGTGGGTGAGTGGAGCCTCTGCAGTGGGTGTATGTACCCCTTGGTGGTTGAGTGGAGCCTCTGCAGTGGGTGTATGTACCCCTTGGTGGGTGAGTGGAGCCTCTGCAGTGGGTGCATGCACCCCTTGGTGGGTGAGTGTAGTTTCTGCAGTGGTGCATGTACCCCTTGGTGGGTGAGTGGAGCCTCTGTAGTGGGTGTATGAACCCTTTGGTGGGTGAGTGGAACCTCTGCAGTGGGTGTATGTACCCCTTGGTGGGTGAGTGGAGCCTCTGCAGTGGGTGTATGTTCCCCTTGGTGGGTGAGTGGAGTTTCTGCAGTGGTGCATGTACCCCTTGGTGGGTGAGTGGAGCCTCTGCAGTGGGTGTATGTACCCCTTGGTGGGTGAGTGGAGCCTCTGCAGTGGGTGCATGCACCCCTTGGTGGGTGAGTGGAGTTTCTGCAGTGGTGCATGTACCCCTTGGTGGGTGAGTGGAGCCTCTGCAGTGGGTGTATGAACCCCTTGGTGGGTGAGTGGAGCCTCTGCAGTGGGTGCATGCACCCCTTGGTGGGTGAGTGGAGCATCTGCAGTGGTGCATGTACCCCTTGGTGGGTGAGTGGAGTCTCTGCAGTGGTTGCATGCACCCCTTGGTGGGTGAGTGGAGCCTCTGCAGTGGGTGCATGCACCCCTTGGTGGGTAAGTGGAGCCTCTGCAGTGGGTGTATGCACCCCTTGGTGGGTGAGTGGAGCCTCTGCAGTGGATGCATGCACCCCTTGGTGGGTGAGTGGAGCCTCTGCAGTGGGTGCATGCACCCCTTGGTGGGTGAGTGGAGCCTCTGCAGTGGGTGTATGCACCCCTTGGTGGGTAAGTGGAGCCTCTGCAGTGGGTGCATGCACCCCTTGGTGGGTGAGTGGAGCCTCTGCAGTGGTGCATGCACCCCTTGGTGGGTGAGTGGAGCCTCTGCAGTGGGTGTATGCACCCCTTGGTGGGTGAGTGGAGCCTCTGCAGTGGGTGCATGCACCCCTTGGTGGGTGAGTGGAGCCTCTGCAGTGGGTGTATGCACCCCTTGGTGGGTGAGTGGAGCCTCTGCAGTGGGTGCATGCACCCCTTGGTGGGTGAGTGGAGCCTCTGCAGTGGGTGTATGCACCCCTTGGTGGGTGAGTGGAGCCTCTGTAGTGGGTGTATGCACCCCTTGGTGGGTGAGTGGAGCCTCTGCAGTGGGTGTATGCACCCCTTGGTGGGTGAGTGGAGCCTCTGCAGTGGGTGTATGCACCCCTTGGTGGGTGAGTGGAGCCTCTGCAGTGGGTGCATGCACCCCTTGGTGGGTGAGTGGAGCCTCTGCAGTGGGTGTATGCACCCCTTGGTGGGTGAGTGGAGCCTCTGCAGTGGGTGCATGCACCCCTTGGTGGGTGAGTGGAGCCTCTGCAGTGGGTGCATGCACCCCTTGGTGGGTGAGTGGAGCCTCTGCAGTGGGTGCATGCACCCCTTGGTGGGTGAGTGGAGCCTCTGCAGTGGTGCATACACCCCTTGGGTGGGTGAGTGGAGCCTCTGCAGTGGGTGCATGCACCCCTTGGTGGGTGAGTGGAGCCTCTGCAGTGGGTGCATGCACCCCTTGGGTGGGTAAGTGGAGCCTCTGCAGTGGTGCATGGACCCCTTGGGTGGGTGAGTGGAGCCTCTGCAGTGGGAGCATGCACCCCTTGGTGGGTGAGTGGAGCGTTTGCAGTGGGTGCATGCACCCCTTGGTGGGTGAGTGGAGCCTCTGCAGTGGGTGTATTCAATTCTTGGGGGAGGTGAGTTGTGCCTCAGCCAAATGGAGATTATTTTTTGTACACTTTTTAATATATATATATATATATATATTTATATATATATATATATATATATATATATATATATATATATATATATATATATATATATATATATATATATATATATATATATATAATAAGATCACAGTATATATATATATATATATATATATATATATATATATATATATATATATATATATATATATATATATATATATATATATATATATATATAATATATATATATATATATATATATATATATATATATATATATATATATATATATATATATATATATATATATATATATATATATGTCGTGCCGAATATGTAAAATTGGTCAATTAGCAAGAACTCATTTAAAATAAAGTTCTTTCTGAAATTTTCTCTTATACGTTTAAAGATATATTTTTTTCATTAATGTTGATGTAAAAAATTATAATTTTGCACCAAAAGGAACTTAGAAAACTTACCTAACCTTATTATAACAAGCGCAATTTATTTTAGCCTAACCCAACTAAATATATTTTAGATTTGTTTACAATAATTTAATACTTAACAAACACAGTGAAATATATTTTTTTCGTTAGGTTCAGAATGATTTTGGCGAAATTATTGCATACACAAATTTTCACTTGTCCTATATGGCAAGATGAGCGTTGCTATTTAAGCCAAGATGGCAAGTTCTACCTATTCGGCACGACATATATATATACTATATATATAACTAGAGTACTTTGATTCTTCAAATGTACAATAAAATATAAATTTAATATATATTGGATGCTAATTCAATACTTTTTTGCTATCGAATTATTTTTAAAATACGGATGCACGTGTTGGGACAAATGTAATTAGAAATACACAAGCTAATAAAGGTCAGACAACACTGCTCTCAGGAGACTGAAAAAACACATTAAAAGCAGAGGTTTATGCTCTTCCCCAAAAAAAATATGATAAAAAACAAAAGATGTTGGTTAATCTAGCACTAAGACAAGCGATTGCCAAGGTACAGTGTGATTATTTTAGTGTGATTATTTTAGTAATTATTGTTGATGACGGGTTTAGGGAGTGTTGCCTTCTAGCGAGGAAGTGTGCAGACTTGTGATGTCTTCATTGTATCCGTAACTGGCTGCCTGACGTACGTGTGCACCACGCATATAACAACACATCCGTAACATACCTGTAGCCAATCTGGGGAGTTGTGCTTTTCAAGTCAAGCGGATGTGTCTATATACCAAGAGATTTCTCAGTAATTCAAGTGTTCATGATGTTAGTGTTCAGATAAAGTGCGAGGTGTATGACCCAGGTGCAGTCCATAAAACTTGCTCAATCATAAGAAACTAACTACAAGAGTATTAGAAGTAGATAAGGGCTTTTCTTAATTAACAATTGTTATGACTTTGATGTCGTAACTTAAATAAAATGATCCTGGCTCCTAAAGGCTGCTTACACTGCTGTCTAGGGGTTATAAAATTATTCTTAAAACACAGCGAACCTTGGGTCAGCATGTATTCATATATTAAACAATATAAATTATTATTAGGAAGGACACAAACTCACCTATACAAAAATATATATAATATTGTTAATAACTTATATACAACTTATAACTACTACAAAAAACCACCACATTCCAGGTCACATTAACTCACCAGCACACTGCTGCTAGTGTGAAACAAAATAAATGAACATTTATGAACAGGGAGGCTCCATGCCACCCCCTTCCTTCCTGCAGGCTACACAGCCTACAGTGGAAACGTTACTCTCCAAAACACAGCCCCCTGCATACTAGGGCCTTACAGGTAAACATGAGAGCAATAAAATAACATATGGTATAAATTTACAAGAAACACCATCTCTACTAAACACACCGTGAGATACTAGGACATCTTGTTACAAGTGTTGTCCTCCACTGACTGACTCACCACACCTCAACTGCTCCTGTCTCCTGGCCACAAGTGTTGTGCTCCACTGACTGACTCACCACACCTCAACTGCTCCTGTCTCCTGGCCACAAGTGTTGTGCTCCACTGACTGACACTCACCACACCTCATCTGCTCCTGTCTCCTGGCCACAAGTGTTGTGCTCCACCGACTGACACTCACCACACATCTGTTCCTGTCTCCTGGCCACAAGTGTTGTGCTCCACTGACTGACACTCACCACACCTCATCTGCTCCTGTCTCCTGGCCACAAGTGTTGTGTTCCACTGACTGACACTCACCACACCTCATTTGTTCCTGTCTCCTGGCCACAAGTGTTGTGCTCCACTGACTGACACTCACCACACCTCATTTGTTCCTGTCTCTTGGCGCCACAAGTGTTGTGCTCCACTTACTGACACCAAACCTCATCTGCTCCTGTATCCTGGCCACTCTAACTGCCCGGGAATAATACGCGTTCGAATTCAGTACAAACCCGGAAAATGACATATGGAGCGTTATTTCTTATATACAAATATTACTGTAGTACACTGCGTAACGCAATAAAAGTATACAATGTGTGCGTGTTTCTGGGGAAGGGGGGCTTACTAGTTGTCAAAGGCACTTGTCGATAGACACATGGTCTGTTTTATTGGTGAATGAATGTGTGTGTGTGTGTGTGTGTGTGTGTGTGTGTGTGTGTGTGTGTGTGTGTGTGTGTGTGTGTGTGTGTGTGTGTGTGTGTGTGTGTGTGTGTGTGTATGTGTGTGTGTGTAAGTGTGTGTGTGAGTGTGTGTGTGAGCGTGTGTGTGTGTGTGTGTGTGTGTGTGTGTGTGTGTGTGTGTGTGTGTGTGTGTGTGTGTGTGTGTGTGTGTGTGTGTGTGTGTGTGTGTGTATGTGTGTGTGTGTGAGTGTTTGTACCTACCTAATTTAACTCGCCTAATTGTGGTTGCGGGTGTCGAATCATAGCTCCTGACCCCGCCTCTTCACTGATCGCTCCATGAGCTTTATTATACCTTTTCTTAAAGCTATGTATGGATCCTGCCCCCACTATATCATTCTCCAGACTGTTTCACTTCCTGACAACTCTATGACTGAAGAAGCACTTCCTAACGTGTGTGTGTGTGTGTGTGTGTGTGTGTGTGTGTGTGTGTGTGTGTGTGTGTGTGTGTGTGTAGAAACATACCACAATGAAAAAATAAACAGTAAAACCTGAGCGCTTTCATGTGCTCACTCATACATCTTCAGAGGAATATAAAAGAGAGGCAAGAGAGGCACTTTGTTACAGAGAGAGAGAGAGAGAGAGAGAGAGAGAGAGAGAGAGAGAATATTATTCGCTTTAAAAATATCTCAGTCCTTCTTGGAGGCAGAATATACGTAAAAATTTGTATGAGAATAAGCTCCTGTGTGGCAATCAGATTTCATAGAGTGAAGTTTACTACATCAGAGGCATAAATTACAGTACCTGCCAAGAATAACTCGCAAATAACCAACAATTTATAGAGGAAACTTCGGACAAAGTTTCAGTTAGTTACGAACCTTAAACGAGTAGCGAATTTCATCTATGAATTGTATTTAAGTTTTGATCTCTTGTTTGTACCTCCGTAAGACATTACATTTAACATCTCTTGAATGTCCACTCGATGAAGCTCTTTCTAGGAATCGTTTTTTTTTTTTTTTTTTTTTTCTGAGATCGCTGTTATAACACTCTCATAACTGTGCTGTGAACAGATTTCTCGTGCATTCTCTCTGTCTTCAGGTCAAGACCTCTTACTCTGACTCGACCCCGTGCCCTTGTAGGGTCAAACACTCCACCTGCAGACGAGGCAGGACCACCCTGAAGAAGGGGGTGGACCTGGGGTGGACCTGGGGCGTCCCTTGATAACAATTACCCCTTTCACTGAGTGTGCGCCTCCGTCTCCCTGGGAGTGTGTCCCGCCCCGCCGACATATAACATTTTGATTGTAGTCTTAAAAGCTCTGATTAGTGAATTAAGAGATGCTACATCATGGCTCGGGGTCGAGGTAATTAAAGAAATGGCGTAGGGCTCCCTGGCGAGGAACTCGTTAATTATCTTTGCGAATTAAAAAACAATTTTATGGGACTATGCTTGTAAATGAATTGAGGAGCGTCGCAGGTGGCTCTTCCCTCTTGATGATTATGTGTTATTATAATGTTTACTAACATTTTGGCAAGACAGGAGTTCTCAGGCTGTATGTTTTGTTGAGAATTGCTACGGTGTGTGGGGGGGAACAGATGCTGTCGGCTTGTGCTTGCAATCAACGTGGGTCTGCTAGCCTTACCTGCGCTAATTAGGGAAGGGGGAGATGTGTGTGTGTGTGTGTATAGATGTGGTTCCGTTCCTCTCTCTATCTGGCCACTAGCACACCTGATGGTTTTCACAAATGGTTCCATCCTTCTACAGGGCCAGAGACATGGCGGTTGGTCTCCGCAAGCGATCTCGCTGATCTCCAGGCCGCTGAGACACCTGATGGTCTCCACAAGTGGTCCCATGGTCCTGCAGGGCCACTGATATACTTGCTGTTCTCAGCACATCCTTAACTCCAGAAGGTCAATTAAATTAAAATCTCAAATTCTTTAAATAAATAACCTAATGAATAATCGTTAATATAAAATACGAAAAACATATTTGAGAAATACACAAATAACCCGCACATTTCGGTCCAAGTCGGACCGAAATGTCGTCGCAAGCTTCTCTGTCCAATGTGCAGGTTATGTGTGTATTGCTCCTGTCACGGTATTGTGACTATGTTCATATCTAAGAAAACACTGATGAATGGTTGTTGGAGTAATGTGAGTGAAAGAGGGGAACACAGAAAAGGAAAAGGGGGTGGGGGAGGAGGAGGAGCAGGAGGGAAATGGGAAGGAAACGAATGCAAAGGGAACTGACAGACAGGTGCCATAGTGAGTATTGATTGTATAATAATCCACATTCGTGTTTTGGGTCTCATAATGATCCACACTAACCATACCACCCCTAAAACAACCACCCAACCCAATACCCCACCCAGTACCTGCCACCACACATACAGCACCCATCACCCATGCGAGGTGCTGCCTTACACCCACCCCAAGCCACCAAAACCCACCACCCACACCCCATTATCTTTATGTTACTTCCCTTCATATTTCCTATCATCCTGCGTCTTCCTCCAAGGGCCATCATTTCCTCCACCCCCGTTCTTCACTCGCATCACTCCAACAACCACCCATCAAAGTGTTTCGTGTTAGTTATCCAATATATCTCGATCAAAGCGAAAACGAACAACGGACAGACCCAGTAATTTCCATGCACGTACAGCTTTCCGCTGCTTGATACTGTAATTCCGCATAAATCACCTTTAACCATAGCAGTGATTGGTTCCACTTGCCGCTGCTGGCCCAGGGCTCCTGTGCTGGTCCAGGGATCCTGTGCAGGTCCAGGAATCTTGTGACGGTCCGGGGATCCTGTGACGGTCCAGGATTCCTGTGCCGGTCCAGGGCTCCTATGCTGGTTCAAGACTCCTTTGACGGTCCAGGACTGATGTGTTGGCCCAGGACCCCTGTGCCGGTCTAGGACTCCTGTGACGGTTCGGGGATCCTGTAACTCTCCAGAACTGTGCCAGTTCAGGACCTCTGTGATGGTCCAGGGTTCCTGTGCTGGTTCAAGACTCCTATGAGGATCCATCACTCCTATGACGGTCCAGCGCTCCTGTGTCGGTCCAGGACTCTTGTGCCGATCCAGGATTTTTGTACCGGTCCAGCATCTTATTTATTTTTTTTAAATTATAAAATTTTACTGTGTTATTTATTGTTTTTTTTTATATCTGAAAATAAATTCTTGTCAAAACGCTTCTCAGATAATAGCGATTTATTACCATTGTTTTAACAAAAATTTTATTTTCTTTCAGAGAAAAAAGGTTACACTCTCTAAAACATCCATTTGTGGTCCATTTTAAAGGTGTTCACTATATTAAACTTGTTCTTGTTTTGTTTTCTAAGTTAGTGATAGGGACGACGATTCTATAAGTATATTAATTTTATTTATTCTCTATCTCATAGGTAGTCATTCTAGGTTTAAATATCTTTTTTGAGACAGAATATATTGACAGAAAACACAAACATGAATACATTGGTACAATATACCAAAGGTTATGAATCTCCTCCAGCTCCTCCGAAGCCGGACGCGAGCCCAGTATACAGCAAGCATTTCCCCTCTGCATGGCCATGCTGAGGCGCTGGAACATGAAAGTGGCCGCCCTTGGGTCCCTGGCGGTGTCAATGAGTCTGGAACCCAGTTCTATAAGGAAATGTGTTGCATTTTTTTCCCCATGATCCCAAGGTCTGTGATCCCACTGGGACAAATTGATACTGTTAGCTTATGTCCCTGTACTTGCTGATCTTGTACTCCTCCCTGTGGTCAGCAGCTCCTCCCTGTCGCCCGACACTGTGATAGATGTAGGTGTCAGCCAGCGTCGACACACAGGTATAGTCCCATATATATATATATATATATATATATATATATATATATATATATATATATATATATATATATATATATATATATATATATATATATATATATATTATATATATATATATATATATATATATATATATATATATATATATATATATATATATATATATATATATATGTTTTCTTAACAAGTCGGCCGTCTCCCACCGAGGCAGGGTGACCCAAAAAGCAAGAAAATCCCCAAAAAGAAAATACTTTCATCATCATTCAACACTTTCACCTCACTCACACATAATCACTGTTTTGACAGAGGTACTCAGGATACAACAGTTTAGAAGTATATACGTATAAAGATACACAACATATCCCTTCAAACTGCCAATATCCCAAACCCCTCCTTTAAAGTGGAGGCATTGTATTTCCCATTTCCAGGATTCAAATTCTGCTATATTAAATAACCGGTTTCCCTGAATCCCTTCACTAAATATTGCTCTGCTCACACTCCAACAGATCGTCAGGTCCCAAATACCATTCGTCTCCACTCCTAACACGCTCACGCACGCTTGCTGGAAGTCCAAGCCCCTCGCCCACAAAACCTCCTTTACCCCCTCCCTCCAACCTTTTCGAGGACGACCCCTACCCCGCCTTCCTTCCCCTACAGATTTATACGCTCTCCATGTCATTCTACTTTGATCCATGCTCTCTAAATAACCAAACCACCTCAACAACCCCTCTTCAGCCCTCTGACTAATACTTTTATTAACTCCACACTTCCTAATTTCCACACTTCGAATTTTCTGCATAATATTTACACCACACATTGCCCTTAGACAGGATATCTCCACTGCCTCCAACCACCTCCTCGCTGCAGCATTTACCACCCAAGCTTTACACCCATATAAGAGTGTTGGTACTACTATACTTTCATACATTCCCTTCTTTGTCTCCATAGATAACATTTTTTTGTCTCCATATACACCTCAATGCACCACTCACCTTTTTTCCTTCATCAATTCTATGATTAACCTCATCCTTCATAAATCCATCCGCTGACACGTCAACTCCCAAATATCTGAAAACATTCACATCTTCCATAATCCTTCTCCAAAATTTGATATCTAATTTTTCTTTATCTAAATCATTTGATACCCTTATCACTTTACTCTTTTCTATGTTCACTTTCAACTTTCTACCTTTACACACACTCCTAAATTCGTCCACTAACCTTTGCGATTTTTCTTTAGAATCTCCCATAAGCACAGTATCATCAGTAAAAAGTAACTGTGTCACTTCCCATTTTGTATTTTATTCCCCATAATTTAATCCCACCCCTCTCCCAAGCACCCTAGCATTTACTTCTTTTACGACCCCATCTATAAATATATTAAACAACCATGGTGACATTACACATCCCTGTCTAAGACCTACTTTTACTGGGACGTAGTTTCCTTCTCTTCTACACACCCTAACCTGAGCCTCACTATCCTCATAAAAACTCTTTACAGCATTTAGTAACTTACCACCTATTCCATATACTTGCAACGTCTGCCACATTGCTCCCCATCCACTCTATCATATGCTTTTACTAAATCCATAAATGCAATAAAAACTTCCCTACCTTCATCTAAATATTGTTCACATATATGCTTCAATGTAAACACTTGATCTACACATCCCCTACCCACTCTAAAACCTCTTTGCTCATCCGCAATTCTACATTCTCTCTTACCTGTAATTCTTTCAATAATAACCCTACCGTACACTTTTCCTGGTATACTCCATAAACTTATTCCTCTATAATTTTTACAATCTCTTTTGTCCCCCTTCCCTTTACATAAAGGGACTATATATGCTCTCCGCCAATCCCTAGGTACCTTCCTCTCTTTCATACATTTATTAAACAACAATACCAACCACTCCAACACTATATCTCCCCCCTGTTTTAACATTTCTTTCATGATCCTGTCAGTTCCAACTGCTTTACCCCCTTTCATTCTACGTAATGCCTCACGCACCTCCCCCACACTCACATCCTGCTCTTCTTCACTCCTAAAAGATTGTATACCTCCCTGGCCAGTGCATGAAATTACCGCCTCCCTTTCTTCGTCGACATTTAAAAGTTCCTCAAAATATTCTCGTCATCTACCCAATACCTCCATCTCTCCATCTACTAACTCCCCTACTCTGCTTTTAACTGACAAACCCATTCGTTCCCTAGGCTTTCTTAACTTGTTTAACTCAAATTTTTTTCTTATTTTCATTAAAATTTCTTGACAGTGTCTCTCCCACTCTATCATCCGCTCTCCTTTTGCACTCTCTCACCACTCTCTTCACCTTTCTTTTACTCTCCATATACTCCACTCTTCTTATAACACTTCTGCTTTGTAAAAAGCTCTCATAAGCTACCATTTTCTCTTTTATCACACCCTTTCCTTCATCATTCCACCAATCACTCCTCTTTCCTCCTGCCCACACCCTCCTATAACCACAAACTTCTGCCCTACATTCTAATACTGCATTTTTAAAACTATTCCAACCCCCCCCCCCACTACTCATACTTGCACCAGCCCACCTTTCTGCCATTAGTTGCTTATATCTCACCCGAACTTCCTCTTCGCTTAGTTTATACACTTTCACCTCCCTCTTGCTTGTTGTTGCCATTTTCCTATTTTCCCATCTACCTCTTACTCTAACTGTAACTACAACTAAATAATGATCCGATATATCAGTTTCCCTCTATAAACGTGTACATCCTGGAGCCTACCCATCAACCTTTTATCCACAAATACATAATCTAACAAACTACTTTCATTACGTGCTACATCATACCTTGTATATTTATTTACTCTCTTTTTCATAAAACATGTATCACTTATTACCAAACCTCTTTCTACACATAGCTCAATTAATTGAAGGCTCCCCATTTTCATTTACCCCTGGCACCCCAAATTTACCTACTACTCCCTCCACAACATTTTTACCCACTTTAGCATTGAAATCCCCAACCACAAGTACTCCCACACTTGGTTCAAAACTCCCCACGCATTCGCTCAACATTTCCCAAAATCTCTCTCTCTCTCCTCTACACTTCTCTCTTCTCCAGGTGCATATACACTTACTATAACCCACTTTTAACATCCAACCTTTATTTTACTCCACATAATCCTTGAATTTATACATTTATAGTTCCTCTTTTCCTGCCATAGCTTATCCTTCAACATTATTGCTACTCCTTCTTTAGCTCTAACTCTATTTGAAACCCGTGACCTAATCCCATTCATTCCTCTCCACTGAAACTCTCCCACCCCCTTCAGTTTTGTTTCACTTAAAGCCATGACATCCAGCTTCTTCTCATTCATAACATCCACAATCATCTCTTTCTTATCATTCGCAAAACATCCCCTCACATTCAGACATCCCCCTTTGATAGTTTTCTACTTCTTATTCTTTTTAGTAATTATTACAGGAAAAGGAGTTACTAGCCCATTGTTCCCGGCATTTTAGTTGACCTTTTCAACACGCATGGCTTACGGAGGAAAGATTCTTATTCCATTTCCCCATGGATATAAAAGGAAAAGTAATAAGAACAAGAACTATTAAGATAAAATCAAAGAAAACTGAGATGAGTGTGTATAAATAAATGTGTACATATATGTGTAGTGTGACCTAAGAGCAAGTAGAAGTAGCAAGACGTACCTGTAATCTTGTGTGTGTGTGTGTGTGTGTGTATATATATATATATATATATATATATATATATATATATATATATATATATATATATATATATATATATATATATATATATATATATATATATATATATGTGTGTGTGTGTGTGTGTGTGTGTGTGTGTGTGTGTCAAGTGTCATGCAGCCTTAATGACCCTTGTGTACTTGACAGGCTATAATCCCAGTTAACCCATCAACCTTTCTTTCAATTTTTTTTTTTTTTAAATAACATATGAAATTAGACACGCAGAGACGAAAATCACTAAGAAACAATAACACCTCGGCCAAGTCTGCTGGCATCCCTGCCCTCTGCGACGCCAGGCCCACAGGCGGTATATATTGATAATAACTTCATTATAAACTTAATTACAGGTGCTGCCCATGACTGGAAAATAATGCCCATGGTAAGCTGAGTATGCGATCCATTAGTAGTATCAGTGGCATGAGCCAAAGTATCGATTTTATACCATATTTCACCTTTGTGTAGAGGTTGAATTTCTCGTACAGCATCCAGAAAGAATGTCATTCTTTGCCTGATCTGGGGGAGGCAGACAATCCGCTGCCACGGTGAGATATGACTTGGATGACACGGCAGTCTGGGAGTATGTTGTTATGTGGTAATTATATGCTACAGTATTATGTTGGAAGCAGTGTCTGTATCCCGCGGCTATAGCAACCATAACTTTTTGTCCATAATAATTAAGGTTTCCCAGTTTTTTTATCTGTGTGATTAAAAGACTATTGTTCATCCAGGCTCGTGTTTAAGCTTATTTCTTTTCTAATATATCTATTAGCTTTGGTGATTATTAAGATTATGATAAACTCGTGTAAGTTGCGACAGCGAGGTTAAAATTCTTTTTGAAGACACTTTTTTTTTCTTGATTCGCTGGGATTTTTCAACGTAGCGGATTGTGAGTTTTTTTGAGGTGAATGGAAGGTTGGATTCAGAGTATAGGGAATTAGGTCTGTCCCCTGTGTTTGTGTATTGCTCTTTTAAAACATTCACACACACACACACACACACACACACACACACACACACACACACACACACACACACACACACGCGCGCGCGCGCGCGCGCAGAGCCAGGAGACGCAGAAGGTATGGCCATTGTAACGTCTGCAACATCGAGCCAAGAGTCCGATCATGTCAAGTATTTTGTGATAACATAGATGTTTGTGAAGAGCAATGTGCGTCCTATTAAAATAACGTTATGCAAGGTTCTTTTAGAATGTTTCGGGAGCAAAGCAGGATGTAGGAAGAACAGAATGCGGACAGAGACTGAAGATGAAAAAAAAATAAGAAAAACTGCACCAGGATAGAAACAGAATAAGGCCTCCAAGGAAAATAGGACAAAAGCAGCCCATCTCCCAAGGTTAGGCATTACATATATTCTGGAAGCCAACAGGATACAGATGGGAAATATCCACTTGATCCTCCCAGCATCTCTCATCTCAACCCACACTCATTCTTCTCTACCTGCCCCAGAGTATTTTTCTGTCTCTCGTTACCTCCCACCCCCAACCCTCCCAACACTTCTTCAGCCTCTCCAGACACTTACGTCCGCCTTAATAGCACCCAGGACATGTGTTTTCCTTCCACTTGCAACTTTCACCAACCAAACCCCATATCGGTACAATTTCTTCACAGGACATGAGAGACCGAGGACCCTTACAAAAAGAAAAAAATATCAGACTTCTCTCCCACCCTTAGACAACCCGATCCTGCCATGTCAAGCAGCTGCTGTCTAGAACAGAGGTGTGTTATCGTAATTAGAAACCTGATTAGCTAGTTCCAATCAGACCATTAGTTCAATCCAATCCAAGAACCTGCCATCCCATCCCTAGATAACATAGGATTTCTTACCTCTATCTAGACAAGGGCAGTTTGTGTTCCGGATGTAGACGTATCTCCGGTCTCTTGAAGGTTTGAGTGGGTGTAACCTGTCCATGGGGCATTAGTTAACATTAACGTACCGATTGGAATACATTCAATTTGTGCAATTAACAGGGACTTACCGCCTTGATGTGTGGGTGTGCTAGGTCTCTAAATCCGTCGGAATACGGCAGAATAACGAATATTGAGTCACAATTTATCACCTGGAATAGTGAGACAAGAGGATATTGTCTTGTCATTGTGGTTTTATGTACATGACGGGTCAGGAAAAATCCTTTCCTGTCCACGCTTTGTGATGTGACTGAAGATTCTGGAATAGATAGGCTGTGAACTGCTTGCCCTCCGAGCCAGTATCTGGCACTGTCTTGTAATTATGGAAGCCTATTTGAACATTACAGTATATTCTAGGCTACTTAAGTTGAACTAAGCATAATCATATAATCTACATTCTTAGCTAAGTATGTAGATTAAGTAATTATGCTCTAGACTCAGTATTAATTCACTAAATTAACGTACACTTACGAGCTTAGTAGTAAAAGGTGTTACAACAGTGTATGTGCATACGTTAATTATGTTTGTGTTTTCTATCAGTGTATTCTGTCTATTAATAAAGTTCACATAGAATATAAAATAAAGGTGATGGTAGGAGAAGAAAATATTCAAACAGCTCCGGGGAGAACCTTGAGTTTTCCCTGAGGTACGTTTATTGTCTTCTCTGAGGATGAGGGTCCCCAGTAAAGTTCTAGAAGTGGTGCCTATACATACATACATACATACATACATACATATATATGTATATATATATATACATATATATATATATATATATCTATATATATATATATATATATATATATATATATATATATATATATATATATATATATATATATATATACATATATATATATATAACAGGGATATATATGTACATATATATAGTTAGTGAGTGTGTGTAGCAATTTATGATGAAATTCATCCGGGGAGAACCTTGAGTTTTCCCTGAGGTACGTTTATTGTCTTCTCTGAGGATGAGGGTCCCCAGTAAAGTTCTAGAAGTGGTGCCTATACATACATACATACATACATACATACATACATACATACATATATATGTATATATATATATATATAATATATATATATATATATATATATATATATATATATATATATATATATATATATATATATATATATATATATATATATATATATACATACATATATATAGTTAGTGAGTGTGTGTAGCAATTTATGATGAAATTCATAATTTTTCTCGTAGGTGTTTACATAAGAAATAGGCAATTTTTATTGCATCCGATGAAACAACTAATTTCTGTCTTCCGTGATGATTTTTCCCCGCAGAATGACCGGCTTTTCTTCTTCGCTTCTCTTCGCTTGCTTTTCTGAATTCCTCGTTTACGGCTGTTCTCAATTTTCTCGTGTGCTTCCCTTCGACTTATATTATTTCTCTTTTTTCCCCTAGGATCTCTTTGTTTACTTGTTTCAGATAAGTAACCTCTGGTTCATTATCTTCATCTTCATCTCTTCCCAGTCTTCTACGGGTATTTCTTTAAATAATTATTCCCCCTAACTAATCACATTGAGAATAACTACGTGTTTAGAGAAGCTTGATAAAAATAAAAAAAATATTTACTAAACCTGAAACAAAATAAAAAAAATAGAAAGTGACTTTCACAAAAACTTTTACAAACGACAAAGTTCATTGAAGTGAAAGGATCATGAAGTAAAAAAAATAAGAGATGATAAAGGAAAGCTGGACGTGAGGTAATAAAGTGACTTATATCACCAGGCGACAGCGGAAGGAAGAGTTAAGAGGGCGGTGGACCACTGTAACAGATTATTGGTGATCGTGGCAGTAAGTGGAACAATGTATTAGGAAGTCAAGCAGATTAACCACGGAGCGGCGGCGGCATTGTGGAGGGTCCGGAGCTACTGCCTGAATTGTTCCCTTGATGTTTACGCTGTAGACAGTTCGAATTGTGCTTGCTTCATTTTAATTTTTGTAGTAGACAGCCCTACTTCGGTTTGCTGAATTTTATTACTGTTGTAGACGGCCTTCCTGTTTGCTGCATTTTATTACTGTTGTGGACGGTCCTCGTCCTGTTTGTGGAATTCTATTACTGTAACTGCAGCTCCTGCTGTCTCTGCTGCTGCTGCCACCTTAAGTTCTTGTGGCAATTGAGTTGAATTATTGCTATTGCAAACTGCAACATTCGTTGGTGTTAGTTCGCGTGTGTGGCTGCTACTGATATTGCTCCTGATATTACTGCTGACACTGATGTTGCAATACGAGCCCACCTCTCCTAGCTACTGTTGCTCCATGGTGCCAATGTTGATCATCTTCATTTTGCAACTCAAAAAAATATAATTTGACTTTATGTTTTCCAGTACAATATAGCATTAGATATTTGCTTACTTGTCGTACGCAAATTTTCATAAGTCGGAAGGACGACCAATTGGTCTGAAATATACAATAAAAGTTTTTGTCTCCAGAGTTGGGTTATTCAGTGGCGGATGATTCGACAGTTGTGATGCGTCTTCACCTGCTACTACGGCTGATGTTACTGGCATTTCCGTCTGACAGCTCTTTCACCATAACAGTGATCTATTATTGACACGCAGACCACTGAACGCGGAATTTTATGTATAAAGATAGAGAAGCCCTATCAGCTGACGCAGATGAATCGTTCCTCTCTCTCTCTCTCTCTCTCTCTCTCTCTCTCTCTCTCTCTCTCTCTCTCTCTCTCTCTCTCTCTCTCTCTCTCTCTCTCTCTCTCTCTCTCTCTCTCTCCTAATAAGCAATACAATCTCACCAACTACTGATGAACATTCTATGTTTGAATGAGTTTCTATATACAGTTACGAGTTTTACATTTTCTTCTCTCTTAATAAGTATATATATTGTGTATATTACTTTCTTAATTAAAACACTAAATATCTCTTGTAATACAAATTTTATGCAATTATAGAGGAAGCGACATTTATTTTCCAATTGTTTTTTATTTCATGATTTAGATGGAATTAATTATAAATGAATTTCAAATGCAAAAATTGCAATTTATAATGATAATCAAAATAACTAATAATATTAAAAAGAATAAATAAATAAATAAATAAATATATATGTATATACATATATA
>NC_091300.1:16060398-16090398 GCF_038502225.1 Cherax quadricarinatus
TGTTTAAGCGATCAAAAGAAAGTAATCTGTCCAACTTTAGTGTTGGAGACGGGAATAAAGACAGGCGCCTTTGAAGCTTCTTAGGGATGTTATTGAGAATAAATAAGCACAAAACCGTGAATTACTTTTAGGTAATTGTTTGAAGAAATGTATTAGTTTTATCCTGGAAAGACAGGTGTTGCGATCCAGAGAGGAAATGCCTGCAGCATTCTGGGCACGCGGCCCACAGCCTGGGAGCTGGACGAAGTATTCGAGATGTAGCTCTGAGTTGTTATCTATGTTTTTTTTGCTTTCTATTGTATTTTTGTGAATGTTTTGTCAATGTATTTTGTCTTTAAATAAAATATTCATTATATCTATATATATATATATATATATATATATATATATATATATATATATATATATATATATATATATATATATATATATATATATACACACACACACACACACACACACACATACATTTAGAAGCTTTATTTTCTACTAACATTCTTGTAAACGCCAGCCTTAGGGAAATTTAAGTATAATTAAACTACAGGGCTTTAGCTCTGTGACTGACACCTTCTAGTCATAGGTTAGAATTTGAAAGCGAACCCCAATTTGGCTCCCATTTGAACCAGGTTTCACAAGCTCAATCCGCAGAGATAAGCCGTCGACAAACATCCTCGTCAACATTCTAACGTATTACGACCACCATGTCGGTACATACTTAATGAATATAATTCGGCCTTGTTCTACTAGCCTAAGCGTCAATTATCATAGATTTAGCTGTCAGTTCCCAAAGTGGAACTTTGCGAAGCCGGTGAAGCGAAGCCGATGACAGGTGGACGAGAGGCCAAGACGGGCCAGGCCCTGGCCAGCCAGGATCCTGGCCAACACAGGTCCATCCCAGGCCAGCCTGAGGTGTGGCTAGAACAGGCTCAACAATGGCCAACTGCAATATAATTAATCTCTTTTTTTCCGTAATATGCTAACAGAACTTTCTTCACGGTAATTTTTCTGTTTTAGTATAATAATTTAACACATTTTTAGGATAATTAAGATCCTCTCACTATATGTCTATTGAGGCTGCCAAGCTTCACCAGGAAGATTTATGATGAAACAGAGGACTTGAAGGAAGAACAGAGAACAATTCCATCATCATACTTTACCTGTTAAATTTTAGCATGGATTCCACTGATTCCAAAGTTTATAAAACAAATTTGGACAATGAATAATTTACTGGCACATATGTGTGGAAGCCTCTGTGTGTGTGTGTGTGTGTGTGTGTGTGTGTGTGTGTGTGTGTGTGTGTGTGTGTGTGTGTGTGTGTGTGTGTGTGTGTGTGTGTGTGTGTGTGTGTGTGAGTGTGTGTGTGTATAGTGTTAAAGTGGCTTTAAAAAGGTGATAAATCAAATGGAACCAACATATTCCTAATAATTTCCCCTGCCGCACATTCCACGTGTTAAATTAATATATTTAACGTGTTAAACCACTATACTAGAAGTGTTAAATCAGTACAGTTTCAATAGTTAAATAGCGAACTAAATCAGCCTTCTCGTTAGGTGCTGAACAAACTCACACGAAAACGCTAAACTACCACAGTTTACCTGTTAAGAGACTAAACTACAGGAGATTGCGACTGCTACGAAACTACAACAGCTGACGTGTTACGAAACTACAACAGCTGACGTGTTACGAAACTACAACAGCTGACTGTTACGAAACTACAACAGCTGACGTGCTACGAAACTACAACAGCTGACTGTTACGAAACTACAACAGCTGACATGTTACGAAGCTACAACAGCTGACTGTTACGAAACTACAAAAGCCGACGTGTTACGAAACTACAGCAGCTGACGTGTTACGAAACTACAAAAGTTGACGTGTTACGAAACTACAGCAGCTGACGTGTTACGAAACTACAATAGTTGACGTGTTACGAAACTACAATAGTTGACGTATTGCGAAACTACAATAGTTGACGCATTGCGAAACTATAACAGCTGACGTTTTACGAAACTACAACAGTTGACTTATTACGAAACTACAGTAGTTGACGTGTTACGAAACTACAATAGTTGACGTATTACGAAACTACAATAGTTGACGTATTGTGAAACTACAACAGCTGACGTGTTACGAAACTACAGCAACTGACGTGTTACGAAACTACAGCAGCTGACGTGTTACGAAACTACAACAGGTGACTGTTACGAAAATACAACAGCTGACGTGTTACAAAACTACAAAAGTTGACGTGTTACGAAACTACAATAGTTGACGTGTTACGAAACTACAATAGTTGACGTATTGCGAAACTACAACAGCTGACGTGTTACGAAACTGCAACAGCTAACTGTTACGAAACTACAACAGCTGACGTGCTTCGAAACTACAACAGCTGACGTGTTACGAAACTACAACAGCTGACATGTTACGAAGCTACAGCAGCTGACTGTTACGAAACTACAAAAGCTGACATGTTACGAAACTACAGCAGCTGACGTGTTACGAAACTACAACAGCTGACGTGTTACGAAACTACAGCAGCTGACGTGTTACGAAACTACAACAGGTGACTGTTACAAAACTACAACAACTGACGTGTTACGAAACTACAAAAGTTGACGTGTTACGAAACTACAATATGTAAAGTAAAAGGACACAAGTGCAACTAATGTGACATTTATTGTGGCAACGTTTCGCTCTCCAGGAGCTTTATCAAGCCATTACAAACAATACATGGACACAGAGGGTATATAAAGGCTCAGAGTGAGGTGAATACTAGTGAGGTACCATTCCGATGTTCACTAGTGGTAGTAGTAGTAGTAGTAGTGGTAGTGACAAAAGCAATTAATTCGTACATGAGTAAAAGGATATAAAAGCTATTACTTGGGTAACATAAAAATAGGTTGGACAAATATAAACTGGAATGAGGCAGGTTGTTTCAGTGTTCACTCTCTGTGCTTTGTGTAGTATAACAGGAGAGACTATGTGATGGCAGGGTTTACAGTTTTCAGGAGGATTCTTGCTAAGACTTCGGAGATGGTGAAGCTGCCGTTGTTTTGTTTAATTGTATTCGAAACAGCGATCAGTGCTGATTCAAGGCATTTGCGTGTGCGGAAATTAGTTTCTTTTATCACTAATTGGGCGTCTCTGAATTTCATAAGATGATTGGTGGAATTTCGGTGTTGTACACAGGCGTTGTTTATGTTGTCGTTCCTACATGCGTATATGTGTTCATTGAGGCGGGTGTCGAGGTTTCTTGCTGTTTCACCTACGTAGATCTTGTCACAGCCTCCACAGGGTATAGTGTAAACTCCTGCATTGACTGGTTCGTGGTGCTTGGGTTTTGTCCTGGTTAGATCCTTTATTGAAGTGGTAGAAGCGATGGCGACTCTGGTGTTAGCTTGTGAAAGTACTTTTGAGACGTTTAGTGCAACCTGGCTGTTGGGAAGAATTATAACTTTGTTGGGAGCGGTGTTGATGCGTGGAGAATTGATGATCTGAAGAGCTCTTTTCTTGCAGTCTTTGATGAAAAAAGAAGGAAATTGTAACTCAGTGAATGTTTGGTGAATGTAAGTACATTCCTCGTCAAGAAACTCAGGACTACAAATTCGGTATGCTCTTAGGAAAAACCGGATGATGATGCCTCTTTTGGTCTTGGTATCTTGACTGGAAAAGAAGTCAAGATACCAGTCAAGATACCAAGACCAAAAGAGGCATCATCATCGGGTTTTTCCTAAGAGCATACCGAATTTGTAGTCCTGAGTTTCTTGACGAGGAATGTACTTACATTCACCAAACATTCACTGAGTTACAATTTCCTTCTTTTTTCATCAAAGACTGCAAGAAAAGAGCTCTTCAGATCATCAATTCTCCACGCATCAACACCGCTCCCAACAAAGTTATAATTCTTCCCAACAGCCAGGTTGCACTAAACGTCTCAAAAGTACTTTCACAAGCTAACACCAGAGTCGCCATCGCTTCTACCACTTCAATAAAGGATCTAACCAGGACAAAACCCAAGCACCACGAACCAGTCAATGCAGGAGTTTACACTATACCCTGTGGAGGCTGTGACAAGATCTACGTAGGTGAAACAGCAAGAAACCTCGACACCCGCCTCAATGAACACATATACGCATGTAGGAACGACAACATAAACAACGCCTGTGTACAACACCGAAATTCCACCAATCATCTTATGAAATTCAGAGACGCCCAATTAGTGATAAAAGAAACTAATTTCCGCACACGCAAATGCCTTGAATCAGCACTGATCGCTGTTTCGAATACAATTAAACAAAACAACGGCAGCTTCACCATCTCCGAAGTCTTAGCAAGAATCCTCCTGAAAACTGTAAACCCTGCCATCACATAGTCTCTCCTGTTATACTACACAAAGCACAGAGAGTGAACACTGAAACAACCTGCCTCATTCCAGTTTATATTTGTCCAACCTATTTTTATGTTACCCAAGTAATAGCTTTTGTATCCTTTTACTCATGTACGAATTAATTGCTTTTGTCACTACCACTACTACTACTACTACTACCACTAGTGAACATCGGAATGGTACCTCACTAGTATTCACCTCACTCTGAGCCTTTATATACCCTCTGTGTCCATGTATTGTTTGTAATGGCTTGATAAAGCTCCTGGAGAGCGAAACGTTGCCACAATAAATGTCACATTAGTTGCACTTGTGTCCTTTTACTTTACATATTGTCGGTAATTCTACCAACTTTATTACGAAACTACAATAGTTGACGTGTTACGAAACTACAGTAGTTGACGTATTGCGAAACTACAATAGTTGATGCATTGCGAAACTACAACAGCTGACGTGTTACGAAACTACAAAAGTTGACGTGTTACGAAACTACAATAGTTGACGTGTTACGAAACTACAATAGTTGACGTATTGCGAAACTACAACAGCTGACGTGTTACGAAACTACAATAGTTGACGTGTTACGAAACTACAATAGTTGACGTATTGCGAAACTACAACAGCTGACGTGTTACGAAACTACAACAGCTGACGTGTTACGAAACTGAAGCACTACAGTTTCTGCGGTGAACGACCAGGCTCTTCACGTGAAGAGCAGCAGTTTAGATACCTTCATCACAATTTGGTGTCTGTTTATTTTAATGCTTGGCCAAGAAAGCATCTCCCCAAAAAAACAACCTTGGTTATATTCTCAGTAATTATGGTCCAACTTTTTTATATCAGCGTCGGAAATAATACGTATGGCGGAGGTTCAATTATTTGATCGCGTCTCCGGCGCCTCCTTAATGTTCTAAAGGCTGATGATATCTGTCAGTACTCTGGCACAAGGTAAAGAAATCTTAAGGAAACAGTAGTTATTTTATATATTTATTTGGACCATCTTTATTTTTTCGGGGAGGGGAAGGTATCAGATTTCTACATGCAGTGACCGCCTTTATACGCTGTGTTGCAGTGGCCACCTTAATATGCAGTGTTGCGGAGACTGCCTTAATATGTTGTGTTGTGGAGACCGCCTTATTAATCTGTTTTGCAGTGACCAGTTTGAATACACTGTTGTAGTGACCGGTCTGAATACACTGTGTTGCAGTGACACCTCTGAATACACTGTTGCAGTGACCGGCCAAATTCTGTAAACAAACATACCTGTTCATTATTTTCAGCTGTACACAAACCGGTTGGAAAACTGAGCCGGCCTGAAGGATGGAGGCGACCAGGTGTGAACAAACTGCTGTTGCTGGGGCTTCTGTTGCCGGGGCTACTGTTGCTAAAATTTCTGTTGCTGTTGCTACTGTTACTGGGTCTGTTGTTGCTAGGGCTTCTGTTGCTAGGGCTTCTGTTGCTAGGGCTACTGTTGTTGGGGCTACTGTTGCTGGGGCTACTTCTGCTAAAATTTGTTTCTGGGTTTATTTTGTTGTAGCTGCTGGTGTTGCTGTTGATGGGCTGGCTGTTGCTGTGGCTTCTGCTGCTGGCTCTGCTGCTGCTATTGTTGTTTTTGTTGAAGGTAATGAATGTTGATGCTGTCCCTGGTAATTATATTTGTAACAGTCGCATTTCTGTTGCTGCTAATGCCCGGTGTTGCAAGTGATGCTCCTAAGTGTTGCGTTGCTTTTATTTTTGTTTAGTTTTTGCTTCCAATAATGTTTCTCTTGTTGATGCGTCTGCTAGTGGGGATTTTTTTTAAGTTGTACTGCTGCTACTTGTGTTTCTTTTGCTTTCTATTATGCTTTTGTTCCTGTTAGCTACACTGACACACACACACACACACACACACACACACACACACACACACACACACACACACACACACACACACACACAACACAGGACAATTGTAAATAAACATGTTAATCTATACATGCAGATTATAAACTAGTGTCACAAGGAGGAACCAGGAGCTGCATTCTTCAAGAAGACATGCGATGAGCTGTTTGAAGTGTAAAACACGACTTCGGAAGCTGACTCCATCACAGAACCCAGCAGGAGAAGCCCTAGCTGTATCGACACCCAGCAGGGAAGCCCTGGGTTTATCGACACCTAGCTTCCACCCCCCCGTCCAACGCCTGGACTAATCACCTCTCATCACGCTCACAACCTTCACACCAAATTAGCCGAGGAAACGGAATTGCATGTCTGTGTAAGGCTCACCACAGCCCACTTTGTATATATTTTAACGAGCGCATCTCTCTTGAGGTGACTGCGCCGAGAACAGCAGTGTGTGTACACTTGGAAGTGTGCATATCTCAGTATCTCCATTCGGAGTTCGCTTTAATCTCTATATTATTATTATTTAAAGTACCCTTGACTAATGGTGCACAGACGACATGCAGCCTTAATGACCTTCGTGTAGTCGACAGGCTTTAATGCTGAAATACTGAACACTCAAATGTAACCCAATCAACAGTAGAGTGAAATTACTTTTCAAGCGGCACCTATCAGATAAAAACTCATAAACAATCACTTACCAAAACTCGCAACGAGCCCACAAGTTATGGATGAAACTAAATCTTTCGGTCCGTCTTGAGCCATTATTAAGACTCGGGATGGACTGAAACCTCGTCTAGTGTCACTTGCAACTGGTGGGTTGTGAGCAGCTTAGCCACGGTATTATGACTTTCATTATTATTACCACTTCCCTCTCGGCTATCACCATTACCATCACCTCCTCTTGACTATAAGACCTAGCAGGACCACGCCCATAACCAGTGTCCAAATTGGGCGGCGCCACGCCCGTCCCACCCCCACTCTCCCCTAAGCGCTACTCGCCAGATAGACGCCACTTTCATCACCCTGACGACCTCTGGGACGCAAATATGTGTGTTAATTCGAAGACGAAGACCCGCGACCCGTGAAGCAAAGGCGCCTCGTAAGGTAGGAAGATCAGCTCATTGCAAAGATGTTTGGGCGGGGTTGAAGATTGTAAATACACACACACACACACACACACACACACACACACACACACACACACACACACACACACACACACACACACACACACATACACACACACCTAACTCTTTTAACAGACTGCTGCTATAAACATCAGATACGATTTTAACACAGCGTAGGACGGGAGAGCCCGATTAGAAGTCATCTTGCTTATCCAGTGTTTTCTTCCCGGTGAGGAGAAATAACGTCTTGAGGACCCGTTAAGACGACGCCTCCTACACGTAGACCACCTGATCAACCGCCTTCTTGTAGACGGTGACCTTTCACTTGAACCGTCAATTAGCTCTGATAATTTTCACCTTGCTATCAAACCAAGCTATTGTCTGATTTTGTTTTGTTGTTACGGTCTTCTCTAAAGCGTCGTATTAATGCCTAAGGATCACTTATGAAAATTATAGAAGGGAAAAGTCTGAATGATCTTCGTGATTTGCGAGGTTAATATTCATTCTCTGGAGGCCGTAAATCTCAGAGATCATTGGTTTGAGCTGAGTCTTGCGTCGACAAAGGCCATTTAACATACTTTGGATGAGAGGGGGAAATGTATGGCGAATATCCAGCTGAAGTCGCGTATTGAAGGTCTGAACAACGTCGAGTAGTAAACGCTGGTCAAGCAAAAAAAAAAATAGTAAAGTCTGCCGAACATCGATCAATAAACATCTGAAGAACGTCGAGTACTGAACATCTGTCGAACCAGGAACAGTGAATGTCTGCCAAACAAGTAATGAACGTCTAAAGAAAGTCGAGCAATGAACGTCTGGCTCACGTTGATTAACCTGTCATAGTCTCCAGTGAGAGAGAGAGAGAGAGAGACAGAGGCGTGATTTACAAAATATATACAAGTAACAGTTTGAAAAAAAAAACTAAGAGTTTATACATTAAATCGATGTGAGTGTTAAGAAAGGATCAGCGTAGCGTGCATGTCTTAATCTTCTCTTAGTGCGAATTATTCTTTCTTATATGCAGATGAAAGATGACATGAAAGTGTCGAGGATGTACCAACCCCGCCAAGGAGAGAATCTGGATAATGAGCAGTGTCAACCAGTGTGTTATATATACATATATAATATATATATATATATATATATATATATATATATATATATATATATATATATATATATATATATATATATATATATATATATATATATATATATATATATATATATATAGGTTAAGAGAGTGGTAAAGCAATGTAAGAAGAGAGCAAATGAGAGAGTGGGTGAGATGTTATCAACAAATTTGGTTGAAAATAAGAATAAGTTTTGGAGTGAGATTAATATGCTGAGGAAGCCTAGAGAACAAATGGATTTGACAGTTAAAAATAGGAGAGGAGAGTTATTAAATGGAGAGTTAGAGGTATTGGGAAGATGGAGGGAATATTTTGAGGAATTGTTAAATGTTGATGACGATAGGGAAGCTGTGATTTCGTGTATTGGGTAAGGAGGAATAACATCTTGTAGGAGTGAGGAAGAGCCAGTAGTGAGTGTGCGGGAAGTTCGTGAGGCAGTGGGTAGAATGAAAGGGGGTAAGGCAGCTGGGATTGATGGGACAAAGATAGAAATGTTAAAAGCAGGTGGGGATATAGTTTTGGAGTGGTTGATGCTATTATTTAATAAATGTATGAAAGAGGGTAAGGTACCTAGGGATTGGTAGAGAGCATGCATAGTTCCTTTGTATAAAGGCAAAGGGGACAAAAGAGAGTGCAAAAATTATAGCGGAATAAGTTTGTTGAGTATACCTGGTAAAGTGTATGGTAGAGTTATTATTGAAACAATTAAGAGTAAGACGGAGAGTAGGACAGCAGATGAACAAGGAGGCTTTAAGAAAGGTAGTGGGTGTGTAGACCAAGTGTTTACAGTGAAACATATAGGTGAACAGTATTTAGATAAGGGTAAAAAGGTTTTTGTGGTATTTATGGATTTGGAAAAGGCATATGACAGGGTGGATAGGGGGGCAATGTGGCCGATGTTGCAGGTGTATGGTATAGGAGGTAGGTTACTGAAAACAGTGAAGATTTTTATGAGGATAGTGAGGCTCAGGTTAGAGTATGTAGAAGAGAGGGAAATTATTTCTCAGTAAAAGTAGGCCATAGACAAGGATGTGTGATGTCACCATGGTTGTTTAATATATTTATAGATAGGGTTGTAAAAGGTGTTGATTTAAAAGATAAAGAATCAAACACAAAGTGGGAGTTGTCACAGTTGCTCTTTGTTAATGGCATTGTACTTTTGGGAGATTCTGAAGAGAAGTTGCAGAGGTTGGTAGGGTATGTAAAAGGAGAAAATTAAAAGTTAATATAGGAAATAGTAAGGTGGTGAGGATAACAAAAAGATTAGATGACGAAAGATTGGATATCAGACTAGAGGGAGAGAGTGTGGAGGAGGTGAATGTATTCCGATAGTTAGAAGTGGACGTGTCAGCGGATGGGTCTATGAAAGATGAGGTGAATCATGGAACTGACTTCGAGAGTGTATAAATCTGTAGTGGAAGGAAGGCGGGGTAGGGGTCAGCCTAGGGAAGGTTGGAGGGAGGGGATAAAGGAGGTTTTGTGTGTGAGGGGCTTGGACTTCCAGCAAGCATGCATGAGCTTATTTGATAGGAGCGAATGGAGACAAATGATTTTTGATACTTGACATGCTGTTGGAGTGTGAGCAAAGTAACATTTATGAAGGGATTCAAGGAAACCAGCAGGCCGGACTTGAGTCCTGGAGATGGGAAGTACAGTGTCTGCACTCTGAAGGAGGGGTGTTAATGTTGCAGTTTTATAACTGTAGTGTATAGCACCCTTCTGGCAAGACAGTGATGGAGTGAATGATGATGAAAGTTTTCTTTTTCTCGCCACCCTGCCGTGGTGGAAATCGGCCGATGTGTTAATAAAATAAATAAATAAATAAATAAATATATATATATATATATATATATATATATATATATATATATATATATATATATATATATATATATATATATATATATACATATATATATATATATATACATATATATATGCAATAAGATCACAGTAAACAGGTGATTTCAGAATATGCAAAACAACCACTCTGAAAGAATAGAGAAATTCCAAGCGCTTTCGTGACTACTCACATTATCAAGGAACTATGAGAGTAAAGCATCCAAGGAAGCTATATAAGGGGTCTGGTCGGCACCTCACTATCAGATCCCACAACGGTTTAAACACGTGACGCGCGGCGAGCCAACTTGGAAAGGTCCTTGGCACAACTCACCCCACAAACTATTCTACCCAAGAAATAAGAAATTTTAAAGATTATTTGTCCAGTGTATTATTAAATTCTTCCCAAATTCTATTAATTATAAATGGATCTAATTTATATAAACCAAAGGAAATATTCATATTATTGTCAAAACTGCTTTTTATGAAACAAGATTCAATTATATTCCTGTCGACCATGGACTTGCTTGATACTACTTTCTCAACTTTTTGAAAATCAATTGGATGGTTAAAATCTCTTACATGAATAAATAGAGCATTGGAATCTTGTCCAGTTCTAATGCTATATTTATGTTGTTTTAATCTTAGTTCGAGATTTTTACCAGTTTGACCGTAATAAACTTTATCGCAAATTTTACAAGGAATCTTATAGACACATCCATCAGCATTTTGGGGGGAATTCTTTATCAAAAGTTTTTTTACTGTATCGAGATTTTTGAATACAACTTTAATATTAAAAGTCTTAAGAAGAGAAGGCATATCAACCAAGTTTTCATGGTAAGGGAGAACCAACATATTTTTATTTGAATAAGGCTGGTTGTCCCTTTTTGGATTGTAAAAAGTATTTCTGGCAACTTTAAAAGATTTATCAATTACATTTCTTGGGTATTTTAAATCATTACCTATTTCATAAATTTTGGATATTTCCTCATCTATGAACTCAGGACTACAAATTCGTAAAGCTCTCAGAAACATTGATGAGAAAACAGACAGTTTGACTCTATCTTGATGCGAGGAATAATAGTGGACATAGGAACAGTTATTAGTAGGTTTTCTGTAAATTTTAAATTTGAATTCATTATTACCCTTAATAATTAAAACATCTAGAAAAGGCAATGAGTTGATAAATTAAGCTCCTTGACTGACCTAAATGATTTTAACATGGTTAGTTTTATTGTTACTTCCTTGTTTACGAAAGTTCCTGTTGATGATTTATTAAGTTTCTTATCTGAAGAACTCGTTAACTATGATTTACCATTGCCAGTTCCTACTATCATTAAACTTATTAAACTTTGCATTGTTGATGCAAAATTTGTATTTAATGATAAATTTTACACTCAGAAGTTTGGTATGGCAATGGGAAATCCTCTTTCACCTGTTCTTAGTAACCTATACATGGAATTTTTTGAAACAAGGTTACTTAACACAATCCTCCCTAATAGAGCTAAATGGTTCAGATATGTTGATGATATTTTGTGTCTTATGCCCAAAAATGTAGATATACACCATTTCCTTGGAAAATTAAATAGCTTAGCCCATTCAATAAACTTTACTGTTGAGTTTGAAGAAAATAACTCATTGCCTTTTCTAGATGTTTTAATTATTAAGGGTAATAATGAATTCAAATTTAAAATTTACAGAAAACCTACTAATAACTGTTCCTATGTCCACTATTATTCCTCGCATCAAGATAGAGTCAAACTGTCTGTTTTCTCATCAATGTTTCTGAGAGCTTTACGAATTTGTAGTCCTGAGTTCATAGATGAGGAAATATCCAAAATTTATGAAATAGGTAATGATTTAAAATACCCAAGAAATGTAATTGATAAATCTTTTAAAGTTGCCAGAAATACTTTTTACAATCCAAAAAGGGACAACCAGCCTTATTCAAATAAAAATATGTTGGTTCTCCCTTACCATGAAAACTTGGTTGATATGCCTTCTCTTCTTAAGACTTTTAATATTAAAGTTGTATTCAAAAATCTCGATACAGTAAAAAAACTTTTGATAAGAATTCCCCCCAAAATGCTGATGGATGTGTCTATAAGATTCCTTGTAAAATTTGCGATAAAGTTTATTACGGTCAAACTGCATCTTTTTTTCTTTTGTATAAATAAATTGGCCATTTAATTTCAGTTTTCATTCAGTGTTTTATTTTTTTTAACTAGCATTGGCCTTTTTAGAACCACTTTGTATGAACCATTATGGATTGTAGATTACTTTTAATTATGAAGAGATAATGTTGTGTAACTTGTGGGTGATGTTACATAGACTGCAGAGCACGAGTGTCCAGCTAAATCAATCCCCAGACTGCAATTATTCTCATCCAGTTAAAATTGGTAACACAAAATTTTACATAAGTTGTAGAATCATTATGGTACACAGAATTCTAATGACACACACACTCTATAATATACATAATATATATATATATATATATATATATATATATATATATATATATATATATATATATATATATATATATATATATATATATATATATATATATATATAGATATATATATATATATAGTGTGTGTGTGTGTGTGTGTGTGTGTGTGTGTGTGTGTGTGTGTGTGTGTGTGGATGTGGGAGAAAGAGAAAAGAGAGAGAGAGAGAGATCTTAATAATAATTTATATTACAAATGTGTTAAATGGGAAAGAATACTAAAACGTTTGATAGGCTAATGCTTAAACTGACAAGAAAAAAAAAATTTGCTCTTGGTTGCTGCTAAACGTTTACCACAAAAAAGTCACAATCAGATAACCAGAGGAGAATATATTTGTCCGTCAGGAACACAGACAGACTGAGTGCTTCAAGATGGAAAGCTCAGTGATGGATCCTCAGCAAGATGTATGCAAATTTTACCCAGGCTCCTTGGAGGTGTTTTGTTGCTCCCTTCGTTAAACCAACATTCATAATGATTATATTCCCTTGCTGTGACTAGGTCATTTATAAGTATCACCACGTCATAAAGTATGTTTTGTATGTAAGACTGGTGTAGGATTTACCACCTTCAAATTTGCTCAGTGTACAAAGAAATTTTTTGGCTCAACATCGTCGCATAATAAATCAAAGTGCGTAAAAGGATAAAAAATAAAAAATAAAAAATCGGCGAAACTCTTGAAGAGAATTCCTCCAGCAGTAGTTTCTGAGAGTGTTCAAGCAGGACCTCCATGAACGGAACTTCCTCCGAGGTGTTCATATGTTCATGTTGATGAACATCTCGCAGGAACTTCTGTCAACTTAATATTGATGAGAAAATTTTCTAACCATCAGTGATAACTGCTTAACGTCCATTGACCCCGAAGACGAAATTTTTTAAACGAATTCGCCTTTCCCATCCTTCAAGAGACAGGTGTTCACTATCAGTGATTGGAAGCAGTTGAGGAATATCAACCGTTGAATACAAACTTGAACCTCGTCACTTCTGAGGATAATACATCTCTAGCAATCAGCGAGCAAGTTGCAGTAAGTCAAGGTGGGTCGTAGCTTGGTAGTGACAGCGTTTGGATAATAACTGCAAAGTCCTGGGTTCGAATTCAGCGATACACATAGGCCAGTTTCCAAACACTCACCCCGTGACCCAGTAGTTAAATTAAGTATAGGATGTTAGTTCACTATCATGAAATAATAGTAAACTAACATGAAACTAACATGAAAAACTTTAAACCATCTGGAAAAATTCAAGTGTTGGGTAAAAGATGTCCAAACACTGCGCTTAATGTGTTGAGGTTAATTAAATAATAATCTGGGAATTAATCAGTATTACTTCAAGTCATAAGACAGTGCAAATTTTTCCATCAGACGTGATCATCCCTTAATCAGTATTATAAATCCTTTAACATAACTTTGTAGTGGTAGTACATGAAGCAAATTAAATCCTTAAGCGGCACGATTCACACTTGTTCTGACCATCAACAGCGGAACAGAGGCATTATTAACCAACTTCATACCAACGAGTCTAGTATCAGATCGACGAAGAACACTCTGACCCTCCAGTAAACTGCCAATGGCTTTAATCTATACTCATATCCTGATGATCTTTATGATATTTTAAGTATTCCTTATCAACATCTTCAACACTTTACAAGGGTTTTAAAGTATGAAGATATGCAGCTGCTTCAAGAGACTTGCTGTAAAGGTAAGCAGATTTAAGCAGGAGATAATGAAAAGAGAATCACACTAGTGGCAGAAGGAGCAGGAGGTTCGTGTCATCTGCCACGAGAGATAAGAGTATTGGACGTGTACAACGAGCTCCCCTTAGACGACCACCCTGTCCGGGGCTCTGTGTGACGACAAAGGGGTCACGACGAAGGCTAAATAAACATCCAGTAGGCGTGTAGGTGACCCCGATAGGTCTTTGGACCCATGTGAACCATAATATTATTGGAAAATGGTATAAAATAATGAGTTGATGATTAAGACACAACAATAAAGATGCCCAACTACTACACGTCTCTTACTCATCAACTGATGAGTAAGACACGCAAAAGAAGCACGTGACCACATTCAATGCACGTCCCTGTGGCGTGTGAGTATACAACATATAAAAGCATACCAGTTCATTTATGCTTTATATTTACATGTATTCATGGTATTCAGAACCGACAAGAAGGTGAACAAGACACATGTGCCACACTTAGGCTGCACATACGTTGCTCATGTATCTTTTGCGTATTGTGGGATTGAACTCTCACAGTTCGAGAGAGAGAGAGAGAGAGAGAGAGAGAGAGAGAGAGAGAGAGAGAGAAGGAGAGGGAATGGCGAGCAGGAAGCCTGAGTGGAAGTGAGAGCTGAATCAGCCTCATTAAACTGAATGTTTCAAGGACATTGAAGGTGACGGGTTACTCACAGGTGGCTGAAGGTGACTCAGGAGTCTGAAGGTAATGCAGATGTGGCTGAAGGTAACTCAGGAGTCTGAAGGTAATGCAGATGTGGCTGAAGGTGACTCAAGAGTCTGAAGGTAATGCAGATGTGGCTGAAGGTGACTCAAGAGTCTGAAGGTAATGCAGATGTGGCTGATGGTGACGCAAGAGAGGCTGAAGGTGATTGGAAAGTTAAGTAGGTGAAATAATTATTTTAACAGACATAGATATAGACACAAAAAACTGATTTCGAAAAATAATCACTGATTCATCTACCAACATTCTAAAAATTGATGAGATTAAGACACATGTGCAACATCTGGGTATCTTTATTGTAGACGTTTCGCCATCCAGTGGCTTTATCAATACAAATTCCAGGACATAACTTGAAGACAGTAGAACTATGGTGCTCTTCGCACCTACTCCTAGGTTGAGGGACTGATTACCTCATCTTCTGTACTTAGTTCTACTGTCTTCAAGTTATGTCCTAGAATTTGTATTGATAAAGCCACTGGATGGCGAAACGTCTACAATAAAGATACCCAGATGTTGCACATGTGTCTTAATCTCATCTTGTCGGTATTATATACCATTCGTACACAACTTGTCAGACACTGCAACATCATGGAATCTTAATTCTGAGGACATGTACATAACCTTCACGACTACGACAACTACTACTACAACTAACCCATCTCTTTGGGAAGGACCTACTTCCACTGGGGAATCCCGCCTACCAGTGAATATGCCCTCGTCTGCTACACCTGACGTTACTATATAAGCGCCAGGCTCCTGTCTTCTGCTTCAGAATCTCCACGACTATGGTGCTCTTCGCACCTACTCCTAGGTTTAGGGACTGATTACCTCATCTTCTGTACTTAGTTCTACTGTCTTCAAGTTATGTCCTAGAATTTGTATTGATAAAGCCACTGGATGGCGAAACGTCTACAATAAAGATACCCAGATGTTGCACATGTGTCTTAATCTCATCTTGTCGGTATTATATACCATTCGTACACATTCTAAAAATTGTTAGTTACGTTTAACCCCTAAATTTTGTTGCGAGGAAATTTTGAATGATTTAAAAAATAATTTTAAAATTATTTAGAGGGGGTTAAACCATTTCAGAGTTTAAAACCTTCTAGATTAAATTAAAATAATTTAAACTGGTTTAAAGGTTACTTAGAGGGAAAAAAAAACTTTATTGGTTTGAAATCCTTTTAATTATTAAAAAAAAAACAGTGTGTTTAATTATTTAGAAAAAAAAATCAATGGTTTTAAAAGTCTTGTTATGATGCACGAAGAAAGTCTAGTGTTATATTATTATATTTGTGAGGTGAAATTTGAACATGCACAGAAAGGTAACTGTTTAAGAGAATCCACAGGAAGTTTTTGAATCTAATTAATTCCATGGATGATTGTTGGTAACTAGAGAATAAAGTACCAACACTGTCACTAGAAAATACCCGCACTTAGAACACCAAGTTTATGACGACGTATCAATCCGCTAAATTGTCACGTGACACTGAGACGACTTGGCACTGGCCCAAGACGGATCAAAACGTCGTCTTTAGGTTTCTCCCCTGTTTACGGATTTTTGGTGATTTGTGTTTTTAGTTGGAAGCACACTAGCAAACACCGTAGTATTAAGAAGTTAGGGAATTTACAATGTCTTGTCAACTACTCACTTAAAAAGATGCTTCAGGGGTTGGACAAATTCCCTCACACCCGCTGCCCTTGTTCAACCAGCAGTAAATAGTTGAACAGGGGTGTCAAGGCTTTACAAGTAGCTGAGGTTAGATTTTTGTTGAACAATCTGGCTGTATCCCACCGAGGCAGGGTGACCTTAAAAAACAAAAGTTTTTCTTTTTAAATTTAGTAAGTTATACAGGAGAAAGGGTTACTAGCCCCTTGCTCCCGGCATTTTAGTCACCTCCTACGAAACGCATGGCTTACGGAGGATGAATTCTTTTCCACTTCCCCAAGGAGAACGATTTTTTTATTTAGCAAAACTGGAAACATCAGCGGCGTGCTGATGTCCTTTTTGTACGATAGTTACACGGTAGGAACAAAACCTAATTACGTTTCCCATTCTTATTCCATCATGCAGGATAGGTCACATAAATAGTGTTGAAATCTGTCAGCTTCAGCTGGGGATTTTGGTAGAGCAACTAGGATATCGTCAAGTATTCCATTAAAGGTTCGCCAGTTACGGGAGCTTCACAAGTTTCGTAAAAGCAGAGCTGGAGTCACTATTACTCGGGAATTACCAGCCGATGTAGTATAACAGCTCTAAGTATGTAAATTCACTGGCGTAAAAAAAAATATGATTATGTCCTGACGGAATTTGGATACGTAAGAGGACGGTACCAAGATTCGAGTCTGAGGAAGCACGAAGATTTGGCTTTTCCCAACAGGCAGTTACGGTACTGAGATACGCTCGGGTGGTGGGAAGGCGGCTTTTCACAAGTTAAAGGAAAGTCATTAACTCATTTGTTGCAGCTCGATTGCATGTGAAAGGGATTTATTATTGACTATGAAAGACTCATTTTGGCTTTGTTGATTGTGCATTTACATTGATTTTGTGTCGTAATGCGTAGGTAGTGAGCCTCTTTGTTGGCGTTAATGTCTTCAACATAAGAGTTACGTGTATGTTGTATAGTGTGTTGACCGAGGGGGCTCACCAAGCTGCCCTCTGACCTCTGACCTCGCTTTCCCCCCGACGACTCTCTTCTTGAGACTCTCACAAGATGGGGAAAGATCTTAATCTTGGGTGAGAGAAATCCTAAATCCGTTTGCAGACATCCAGGCGAGGACAGTTATGTCTTTCTCCACCTTAAAGAACGGAGGATCGAGGCTGAACGGCCGCCCTGGTTTTATAACCAAAGATATAGAAACGTAAACAAACGTCCCAGGGGTCGTTTCATTAATAATTTTTTTTATATTTCTGTTCGGATAATTGTGATACCCAACGTTAACCAGATCCTCCCGGCAGCTGCTCTGCATCTGTTTTGCAAAATATTGCACCGATAAAAAGCATTGATCAAAGAAATTATACCAATTTTTCGTGTGTTTTTTAAAAGTCATCCTTCAACTTTCAGTGAGATGAAGATCTTCAACTAGTAATCCTAATATTTATCTTCTACGATAAGTGATGGTCATTGACGTTAATTCCTTTAACGTTTCTACAGAAATGTTAAAACTGCGATATAGGACTGTTTATTTGTCGAATAAAAATGGTTTATATTACTTGTTATTGTGTTAACAAACCAGAATGTTTATCCTGAATATTTGTTATGAATATTTACATGTTGTTGTTTTTTTGTAAACTCTACGGTTTTTGCACTTTCATTTTCAATAACAGAACTTCTCGTTCAGTTTTTTAGATATTATATAGTATTAGAGAGTTACCATGCTGTTACGCATCTACGCAAGTGACTGACCTCACTGATAGGCACAAACGCAAGTGACTAACCTTCTTGTTAAGCACTTACGCAAGTGACACTGACCTTCCTGTTAAGCACCTACGCAAGTGACTGACCTTACAGTTAGGCACAAACGCAAGTGACTGACCCTCTTGTTAAGCACTTACGCAATTGACTGACCTTCCTCTTAGGCACCTACGCACGTGACTGACTGTCTTGTTAAGCACTTACACAAGTGAATGACCTTCCTGTTAAGCACTTGCGCAAGTTACTACTAACCCTCCTGTTAAGTATCTAGGCAAGTGATTGACCTTTCTGTTAAGCAACTACGCAAGTGACTACTGACCTTCATGTTAAGCACCTACGCAAGTGACTAACCATTCTGTTAAACACCTACGCAAGTGACTGACCTTCCTGTTAAGCACCGACGCAATTGACTAATGGCCTTCCTGTTAAACACCTACGCAAGTGACTACTGACCTTCCTGTTAAGCACGACGCAAATGACTACTGGCCTTCCTGTTAAGCATGACGCAAGTGACTACTGACCTTCCTGTTAAGCACGACGCAAATGACTACTGACCTTCCTGTTAAGCACGACGCAAGTGACTACTGGCCTTCCTGTTAAGCACCGACGCAAGTGACTACTGGCCTTCCTGTTTAGCACCGACGCAAGTGACAACTGACCTTACTGTTAAGCACGACTCAAGTGACTACTGGCCTTCCTGTTAAGCACGACGCAAGTGACTACTGACCTTCCTGTTAAGCACCGACGCAAGTGACTACTGGCCTTCCTGTTTAGCACCGACGCAAGTGACTACTGACCTTCCTGTTATGCACGACGCAAGTGACTACTGACCTTACTGTTAAGCACGACTCAAGTGACTACTGACCTTCCTGTTAAGCAACGACGCAAGTGACTACTGACCTTCCTGTTAAGCAACGACGCAAATGACTACTGACCATCCTGTTAAGCACGACGCAAGTGACTACTGACCTTCCAGTTAAGCACGACGCAAGTGACTACTGACCTTCCTGTTAAGCACCGACGCAAGTGACTACTGACCTTCTTGTTAAGTAACGACGCAAGTGACTACTGACCTTCCTGTTAAGCAACGACGCAAGTGACTACTAGGGCTCTGGTGGCCTGGTGGTTAACGCTCTCGCTTCACACGGTGAGGGCCTGGGTTCGATTCCCAGCCAGAGTAGAAACATTGGACGTGTTTCTTTCCACCTGTTGTCTATGTTCCCCATCAGTAAAATGGGTACCTGGGTGTTAGTCGACTGGTGTGGGTCGCATCCTGGGACACTGACCTAAGGAGGCCTGGTCACAGACCGGGCCGCGGGGGCGTTGACCCCTGGAACTCTCTCCAGATAAACTCCAGAAACTACTGACCTTCCTGTTAAGTAACGACGCAAATGACTACTGACCTTCCTGTTAAGCACGACGCAAGTGACTACTGACCTTCCTGTTAAGCAACGACGCAAGTGACTACTGACCTTCCTGTTAAGCACCGACGAAAGTGACTACTGACCTTCCTGTTAAGCACGACGCAAGTGACTACTGACCTCCTGTTAAGCACGACACAAGTGACTACTGACCTTCCTGTTAAGCAACGACGCAAGTGACTAGTGACCTTCCTGTTAAGCACGACGCAAGTGACTACTGACCTTCCTGTTAATCACCGACGCAAGTGACTACTGACCTTCCTGTTAAGCACCGACGCAAGTGACTACTGACTTTCCTGTTAAGTAACGACGCAAGTGACTACTGACCTTCCTGTTAAGCAACGACGCAAGTGACTACTGACCTTCCTGTTAAGCAACGACGCAAGTGACTACTGACCTTCCTGTTAAGTAACGACGCAAGTGACTACTGACCTTCCTGTTAAGCAACGACGCAAGTGACTACTGACCTTCCTGTTAAGCACCGACGAAAGTGACTACTGACCTTCCTGTTAAGCACGACGCAAGTGACTACTGACCTCCTGTTAAGCACGACACAAGTGAATACTGACCTTCCTGTTAAGCAACGACGCAAGTGACTACTGACCTTCCTGTTAAGCACGACGCAAGTGACTACTGACCTTCCTGTTATGCACGATGCAAGTGACTACTGACCTTACTGTTAAGCACGACTTAAGTGACTACTGACCTTCCTGTTTAGCACCGACGCAAGTGACTACTGACCTTCCTGTTATGCACGACACAAGTGACTACTGACCGTACAGTTAAGCACGACTCAAGTGACTACTGACCTTCCTGTTAAGCAACGACGCAAATGACTACTGACCTTCCTGTTAAGCACGACGCAAGTGACTACTGACCTTCCAGTTAAGCACGACGCAAGTGACTACTGACCTTCCTGTTAAGCACCGACGCAAGAGACTACTGACCTTCTTGTTAAGTAACGACGCAAGTGACTACTGACCTTCCTGTTAAGCAACGACGCAAGTGACTACTGACCTTCCTGTTAAGTAACGACGCAAATGACTACTGACCTTCCTGTTAAGCACGACGCAAGTGACTACTGACCTTCCTGTTAAGCAACGACGCAAGTGACTACTGACCTTCCTGTCAAGCACCGACGAAAGTGACTACTGACCTTCCTGTTAAGCACGACGCAAGTGACTACTGACCTCCTGTTAAGCACGACACTAGTGACTACTGACCTTCCTGTTAAGCAACGACGCAAGTGACTAGTGACCTTCCTGTTAAGCACGACGCAAGTGACTACTGACCTTCCTGTTAATCACCGACGCAAGTGACTACTGACCTTCCTGTTAAGCACGACGCAAGTGACTACTGACCTTCCTGTTAAGCAACGACGCAAGTGACTACTGACCTTCCTGTTAAGCACCGACGAAAGTGACTACTGACCTTCCAGTTAAGCACGACGCAAGTGACTACTGACCTTCCTGTTAAGCACCGACGCAAGAGACTACTGACCTTCTTGTTAAGTAACGACGCAAGTGACTACTGACCTTCCTGTTAAGCAACGACGCAAGTGACTACTGACCTTCCTGTTAAGTAACGACGCAAATGACTACTGACCTTCCTGTTAAGCACGACGCAAGTGACTACTGACCTTCCTGTTAAGCAACGACGCAAGTGACTACTGACCTTCCTGTCAAGCACCGACGAAAGTGACTACTGACCTTCCTGTTAAGCACGACGCAAGTGACTACTGACCTCCTGTTAAGCACGACACTAGTGACTACTGACCTTCCTGTTAAGCAACGACGCAAGTGACTAGTGACCTTCCTGTTAAGCACGACGCAAGTGACTACTGACCTTCCTGTTAATCACCGACGCAAGTGACTAATGACCTTCCTGTTAAGCACCGACGCAAGTGACTACTGACCTTCCTGTTAAGTAACGACGCGACTACCGACCTTCCTGTTAAGCAACGACGCAAGTAACTACTGACCTTCCTCTTAAGCAACGACGCAAGTGACTACTGACCTTCCTGTTAAGTAACGACGCAAGTGACTACTGACCTTCCTGTTAAGCAACGACGCAAGTGACTACTGACCTTCCTGTTAAGCAACGACGCAAGTGACTACTGACCTTCCTGTTAAGTAACGACGCAAATGACTACTGACCTTCCTGTTAAGCACGACGCAAGTGACTACTGACCTTCCTGTTAAGCAACGACGCAAGTGACTACTGACCTTCCTGTTAAGCACCGACGAAAGTGACTACTGACCTTCCTGTTAAGCACGACGCAAGTGACTACTGACCTCCTGTTAAGCACGACACAAGTGAATACTGACCTACCTGTTAAGCAACGACGCAAGTGACTACTGACCTTCCTGTTAAGCACGACGCAAGTCACTACTGACTTTCCTGTTAATCACCGACGCAAGTGACTACTGACCTTCCTGTTAAGCACCGACGCAAGTGACTACTGACCTTCCTGTTAAGCACGACACAAGTGACTACTGACCTTCCTGTTAAGCACGACGCAAGTGACTACTGACCTCCTGTTAAGCACGACACAAGTGACTACTGACCTTCCTGTTAAGCAACGACGCAAGTGACTACTGACCTTCCTGTTAAGCATCGACGCAAGTGACTACTGACCTTCCTGTTAAGCACGACGCAAGTGACTACTGACCTTCCTGTTAAGCAACGACGCAAGTGACTACTGACCTTCCTGCTAAGCAACGACGCAAATGACTACTGACCTTCCTGTTAAGCACGACGCAAGTGACTACTGACGTTCCTGTTAAGCAACGACGTAAGTGACTACTGACCTTCCTGTTAAGCACCGACGAAAGTGACTACTGACCTTCCTGTTAAGCACGACGCAAGTGACTACTGACCTCCTGTTAAGCACGACACAAGTGACTACTGACCTTCCTGTTAAACAACGACGCAATTGACTACTGACCTTCCTGTTAAGCACGACGCAAGTGACTACTGACCTTCCAGTTAATCACCGACGCAAGTGACTACTGACCTTCCTGTTAAGCACCGACGCAAGTGACTACTGACCTTCCTGTTAAGCACCGACGCAAGTGACTACTGACCTTCCTGTTAAGCACGACGCAAGTGACTACTGACCTTCCTGTTAAGCACGACGCAAGTGACTACTGACCTCCTGTTAAGCACGACGCAAGTGACTACTGACCTTCCTGTTAAGCAACGACGCAAGTGACTACTGACCTTCCTGTTAAGCAACGACGCAAGTGACTATTGACCTTCCTGTTAAGTAACGACGGAAGTGACTACTGACCTTCCTGTTTAGCACGACGCCAGTGACTACTGACCTTCCTGTTAAGCACCGACGCAAGTGACTACTGACCTTCCTCTTAAGCAACGACACAAGTGACTACTGACCTTCCTGTTAAGCACGACGCAAGTGACTACTGACCTTCCTGTTAAGCAACGACACAAGTGACCACTGACCTTCCTGTTAAGCACGACACAAGTGACTACTGACCTTCCTGTTAAGCACCGACGCAAATGACTACTGACCTTCCTGTTAAGCACGACGCAAGTGACTACTGACCTCCTGTTAAGCACGACACAAGCGACTACTGACCTTCCTGTTAAGCAACGACGCAAGTGACTACTGACCTTCCTGTTAAGCAACGACACAAGCGACTACTTACCTTCCTGTTAAGCAACGACGCAAGTGACTACTGACCTTCCTGTTAAGCAACGACACAAGTGACTACTGACCTTCCTGTTAAGCACGACGCAAGTGACTACTGACCTTCCTGTTAAGCACGACACAAGTGACTACTGACCTTCCTGTTAAGAACCGACGCAAGTGACTACTGACCTTCCTGTTAAGTACCGACGCAAGTGACTACTGACCTTCCTGTTAAGCAACGACGCAAGTGACTACTGACCTTCCTGTTAAGCACGACGCAAGTGACTACTGACCTTCCAGTTAAGCACGACGCAAGTGACTACTGACCTTCCTGTTAAGCACCAACGCAAATGACTACTGACCTTCCTGTTAAGCACGACGCAAGTGACTACTGACCTTCCTGCTAAGTAACGACGCAAATGACTACTGACCTTCCTGTTAAGCACGACGCAAGTGACTACTGACCTTCCTGTTAAGCAACGACGTAAGTGACTACTGACCTTCCTGTTAAGCACCGACGAAAGTGACTACTGACCTTCCTGTTAAGCACGACGCAAGTGACTACTGACCTCCTGTTAAGCACGACACAAGTGACTACTGACCTTCCTGTTAAACAACGACGCAAATGACTACTGACCTTCCTGTTAAGCACGAGGCAAGTGACTACTGACCTTCCAGTTAATCACCGACGCAAGTGACTACTGACCTTCCTGTTAAGCACCGACGCAAGTGACTACTGACCTTCCTGTTAAGCACCGACGCAAGTGACTACTGACCTTCCTGTTAAGCACGACGCAAGTGACTACTGACCTTCCTGTTAAGCACGACGCAAGTGACTACTGACCTCCTGTTAAGCACGACGCAAGTGACTACTGACCTTCCTGTTAAGCAACGACGCAAGTGACTACTGACCTTCCTGTTAAGCAACGACGCAAGTGACTATTGACCTTCCTGTTAAGTAACGACGGAAGTGACTACTGACCTTCCTGTTTAGCACGACGCCAGTGACTACTGACCTTCCTGTTAAGCACCGACGCAAGTGACTACTGACCTTCCTCTTAAGCAACGACACAAGTGACTACTGACCTTCCTGTTAAGCACGACGCAAGTGACTACTGACCTTCCTGTTAAGCAACGACACAAGTGACAACTGACCTTCCTGTTAAGCACGACACAAGTGACTACTGACCTTCCTGTTAAGCACCGACGCAAGTGACTACTGACCTTCCTGTTAAGCACGACGCAAGTGACTACTGACCTCCTGTTAAGCACGACACAAGCGACTACTGACCTTCCTGTTAAGCAACGACGCAAGTGACTACTGACCTTCCTGTTAAGCAACGACACAAGCGACTACTGACCTTCCTGTTAAGCAACGACGCAAGTGACTACTGACCTTCCTGTTAAGCAACGACACAAGTGACTACTGACCTTCCTGTTAAGCACGACGCAAGTGACTACTGACCTTCCTGTTAAGCACGACACAAGTGACTACTGACCTTCCTGTTAAGAACCGACGCAAGTGACTACTGACCTTCCTGTTAAGTACCGACGCAAGTGACTACTGACCTTCCTGTTAAGCAACGACGCAAGTGACTACTGACCTTCCTGTTAAGCACGACACAAGTGTCTATTGACCTTCCTGTTAAGCACCGACGCAAATGACTACTGACCTTCCTGTTAAGCACGACGCAAGTGACTACTGACCTCCTGTTAAGCACGACACAAGTGACTACTGACCTTCCTGTTAAGCAATGACGCAAGTGACTACTGACCTTCCTGTTAAGCAACTACGCAAGTGACTACTGACCTTCCTGTTAAGCACCGACGCAAGTGACTACTGACCTTCCTGTTAAGCATGACACAAGTGACTACTGACCTTCCTGTTAAGCAACGACGCAAGTGACTACTGACCTTCCTGTTAAGTATCGACGCAAGTGACTACTGACCTTCCTGTTAAGCACGACGCAAGTGACTACTGACCTTCCTGTTAAGCACCGACGCAAGTGACTACTGACTTTCGTGTTAAGCAACGACGCAAGTGACTACTGACCTTCCTGTTAAGTACCGACGCAAGTGACTACTGACCTTCCTGTTAAGCACGACGCAAGTGACTACTGACCTTCCTGTTAAGCACCGACGCAAGTGACTACTGACTTTCGTGTTAAGCAACGACGCAAGTGACTACTGACCTTCCTGTTAAGCAACGACGCAAGTGACTACTGGCCTTCCTGTTAAGCACCGACGCAAGTGACTACTGACCTTCCTGTTAAGCAACGACGCAAGTGACTACTGACCTTCCTGTTAAGCAACGACGCAAGTGACTACTGACCTTCCTGTTAAGCACCGACGCAAGTGACTACTGACCTTCCTGTTAAGCAACGACGCAAGTGACTACTGGCCTTCCTGTTTAGCACCGACGCAAGTGACTACTGACCTTCCTGTTAAGCAACGACGCAAGTGACTACTGACCTTCCTGTTAAGCAACGACGCAAGTGACTACTGGCCTTCCTGTTAAGCACGACGCAAGTGACTACTGACCTTCCTGTTAATCACTGACGCAAAGTGACTACTGGCCTTCCTGTTAATCACCCACGCAACATGACTACTGACCTTCCTGTTAAACAACGAAGCAAGTGACTACTGACCTTCCTGTTAAACAACGACGCAAGTGACTACTGGCCTTCCTGTTAAGCACCGACGCAAGTGACTACTGACCTTCCTGTTAATCACCGACGCAAGTGACTACTGACCTTCCTGTTAAGCACCGACGCAAGTGACTACTGATCTTCCTGTTAATCACCGACGCAAGTGACTACTGACCTTCCTGTTAAGCAACGACGCAAGTGACTACTGGCCTTCCTGTTAAGCACGACGCATGTGACTACTGACCATCCTGTTAAACACCGACGCAAGTGACTACTGACCTTCCTGTTAAGCACGACGCAAGTGACTACTGACCTTCCTGTTAAGCACGACGCAAGTGACTACTGGCCTTCCTGTTAAGCACGACGCAAGTGACTACTGACCTTCCTGTTAATCACCTACGCAGAGTGACTACTCACCTTCCTGTTAATCACCGACGCAAGTGACTACTCACCTTCCTGTTAATCACCGACGCAAGTGACTACTGACCTTCCTGTTAAGCACCGACGCAAGTGACTACTGACCTTCCTGTTAAGCACCGACGCAAGTGACTACTGACCTTCCTGTTAAGCACCGGCGCAAGTGACTACTGACCTTCCTGTTAAGCACGACGCAAGTGACTACTGGCCTTCCTGTTAAGCACCGACGCAAGTGACTACTGGCCTTCCTGTTAAGCACCGACGCAAGTGACTACTGACCTTCCTGTTAAGCAACGACGCAAGTGACTACTGGCCTTCCTGTTAAGCAACGACGCAAGTGACTCCTGACCTTCCTGTTAATCACCGACGCAAGTGACTACTCACCTTCCTGTTAATCACCGACGCAAGTGACTACTGACCTTCCTGTTAAACAACGACGCAAGTGACTACTGACCTTCCTGTTAAGCAACGACGCAAGTGACTACTGACCTTCCTGTTAAGCACCGACGCAAGTGACTACTGACCTTCCTATTAAGCACGACACAAGTGACTACTGACCTTCCTGTTAAGCAACGACGCAAGTGACTACTGACCTTCCTGTTAAGCACGACACAAGTGACTACTGACCTTCCTGTTAAGGAACGACGCAAGTGACTACTGACCTTCCTGTTAAGCAACGACGCAAGTGACTACTGACCTTCCTTTTAAGCACGACGCAAGTGACCACTGACCTTCCTGTTAATCACCGACGCAAGTGACTACTGACCTTCCTGCTAAGCAACGACGCAAGTGACTACTGGCCTTCCTGTTAAGCACGACACAAGCGACTACTGACCTTCCTGTTAAGCAACGACGCAAGTGACTACTGACCTTCCTGTTAAGCACGGCACAAGTGACTACTGACCTTCCTGTTAAGCAACGACGCAAGTGACTACTGACCTTCCTGTTAAGCACGACGCAAGTGACTACTGACCTTCCTGTTAAGCACCTACGCAAGTGACTACTGACCTTCCTGTTAAGCACCGACGCAAGTGACTACTGACCTTCCTGTTAAGCACGACACAAGTGACTACTGACCTTCCTGTTAAGCAACGACGCAAGTGACTACTGACCTTCCTGTTAAGCACGACACAAGTGACTACTGACCTTCCTGTTAAGGAACGACGCAAGTGACTACTGACCTTCCTGTTAAGCAACGACGCAAGTGACTACTGACCTTCCTTTTAAGCACGACGCAAGTGACCACTGACCTTCCTGTTAATCACCGACGCAAGTGACTACTGACCTTCCTGCTAAGCAACGACGCAAGTGACTACTGGCCTTCCTGTTAAGCACGACGCAAGCGACTACTGACCTTCCTGTTAAGCAACGACGCAAGTGACTACTGACCTTCCTGTTAAGCACGCCACAAGTGACTACTGACCTTCCTGTTAAGCAACGACGCAAGTGACTACTGACCTTCCTGTTAAGCACGACACAAGTGACTACTGACCTTCCTGTTAAGCAACGACGCAAGTGACTACTGACCTTCCTGTTAAGCAACGACGCAAGTGACTACTGACCTTCCTGTTAAGCACGACGCAAGTGACCACTGACCTTCCTGTTAATCACCGACGCAAGTGACTACTGACCTTCCTGTTAAGCACAACGCAAGTGACCACTGACCTTCCTGTTAATCACCGACGCAAGTGACCACTGACCTTCCTGTTAATCACCGACGCAAGTGACCACTGACCTTCCTGTTAATCACCGACGCAAGTGACCACTGACCTTCCTGTTAATCACCGACGCAAGTGACCACTGGCCTTCCTGTTAATCACCGACGCAAGTGACCACTGACCTTCCTGTTAATCACCGACGCAAGTGACCACTGACCTTCCTGTTAATCACCGACGCAAGTGACCACTGACCTTCCTGTTAATCACCGACGCAAGTGACCACTGGCCTTCCTGTTAATCACCGACGCAAGTGACTACTGACCTTCCTGTTAATCACCGACGTAAGTGACCACTGACCTTCCTGTTAATCACCGACGCAAGTGACCACTGGCCTTCCTGTTAATCACCGACGCAAGTGACTACTGACCTTCCTGTTAATCACCGACGTAAGTGACCACTGACCTTCCTGTTAATCACCGACGCAAGTGACCACTGACCTTCCTGTTAATCACCGACGCAAGTGACTACTGACCTTCCTGTTAATCACCGACGCAAGTGACCACTGACCTTCCTGTTAATCACCGACGCAAGTGACCACTGACCTTCCTGTTAATCACCGACACAAGTGACCACTGACCTTCCTGTCACGTGCTTCATCAACAAAATTATCATTAAATTTGTAAAAAAAAAAAATAACCTTTCGTTGTGATCACTGAACGACGAGAGTAATCACTGTTTTCTCTAATTAGGAAATATTCTGTCTATTATTTCCGTGATCAGTGTTAGAAATATTTCTAACCATTACCTCTGTTCTTAACGTGTTTTTTTTTAATGGGCCAGTAGGTTACGAAAAGAATATAGCAAAATGATAATTATCATTACGGACACAGGAACGATGATAATTATCATTACGGACACAGGAACGATGATAATTATCATTACGGACACAGGAACGATGAAAAGTATCATTACGAACACAGAAACAATGATAATTATCATTGCTTCTGTGTCCGTACAATTAGAAGGCGTATGATACCTGACTGTAAGACGGATTACCAGAAAAAGGAGCTATCAAGGAACTTTAAGGCAGAGTCTAATACCGAAGATTATTATTGAGTATCATTATATTCCCACACCAACACTAGATTCAAGTTCGAACAATATTTACAGCGTGTGCAACGAATTTAGCAACGTAATAGGAGAGTACGAATGAGTACGCTCACTGCCATTGATTTATATTCTCAGACAGACGGAACAGAATATGTGTTAAATCACCTCAAAGCTAGTTACAGACTGACCTTCAGTCAAGGGTGGGGGTATGAAGTCAACAAGTCTAGAGGTCAACTCTCCCACCTTGGTTGGTTGACGTTCGCAACTGGTGGTGTACCCTTGGTATGGGCGTAATGGTCCTGACTCCTACAGTGGCAATGAGACGCCTGGCTTTTGGTTG
>NC_091300.1:16095398-16147898 GCF_038502225.1 Cherax quadricarinatus
CTTTCTAAGCCTGTATGTACTGTGTGTCTCACGATTAAAGAAGTACGATCGAGTTCCCACCAGCATCATCGCATTTCAGGTTTATATGTGTCTACTACACCGTCGCATATAGAAATTATTTCACGCAGGAGTTCTTCAGAATCTCCACCTCACTCACAAGTATCATTAAGAATAGATACAAGGTTAAAACACTTGGAGATGTCTACTTCTCAGTGTGAATACACTGAGAGTTTAATCATTACCTTAGAAATTAAAGTGTTCTTGACTGATAGTGTACAGTTGAATTTCAGCCTTACTGACCCTTGTGCAATTCGCTGACTTAAGATTAACATACCGACTCAGGACGCTTTATCTTTCAGCTTTAACAGAAGCTTGTTAAATATAGCTCCATCTACGCAAGTTTCTGCAACTTTAAATAAGATGTGCATTAGACATAACGCCGTCAATGTACTCTCCCCGCTTTTTTACGCAACTAGACACATGTGCAAACCATACCACGGGTGGGGATAGAACCCGCGATCAGAGATGTGAGTTTTGAGACTCTGATCGCGGGTTCTATCCCCGCCCGTGGTATGGTTTGTTTGCAATCGTGTCATTACGATTTCGTGAGTCACATGTGCAAGATGTGTCTAGTTGAGGAAACGTTTCGCCACACATTGGCTTCATCTGTCCGGTACTGAGAAGACTGGTGAAGGTCAGAAGGAGTTCGACGTAATCATTCCCTTAGCCTGGAGTCGATTACATCGACTTCATGTGTCTAATTTATCAACATGTCGGTTCTCTGAGCCCTTTATCTACAGGTTCTCCAATCTACCAATTGTTCCTCGCTTGTTTCGTCTCCTGAAGACGGTGCACTTTTAGCTGCTCTCCTTATTATCTCGCTCATTTACCTCAATAAAAACACTAATAGCTTAGCTGTCGCCACATAACTTTAATGAACTCCTCCACAAATCAGTGTTCAGCTGCACCTTACGCTGAGGATCGCCTCTTTAGCGCCATAACTTCACTTCGTGCATACCTGTAACGCACGCGACGAAGTGGGGTTGCTGGGGAAGGTAGAGGATGGGAGATGGTAAACAAGAAGGGGGAGAGGAGAGGAACAGGAGCGAAGAGAGAAGGTAAACAGATAATCAGGAAGAAAGGAAAGTGGAGGAAGGAGTTGTAAAACAGTGAGACAGGGAAGAAGTGAAACGGATACTGAAAGAGGTGGAAGAAGAGGGTGAGAAAAGGGAAGCAAGAGGAGGCTGAAGAAGTTGATGTTAAAAGAGAGGTAGGATGAAGGGAAATGAAGAAGTGGAAAAAAAGGAGAAAAAAGTGTTGCTTGTAACATGGAAACTAATGGTATATTCACTGTATTTCCCCCTTTTGTTTGCAGAGCATTTGTGGTTGGTGGAAGTATCTGAAGTTCCTTATGTTTTGGTAGCAAAGTCGCTATTAAAGTAGCAAAAATGAATCTTGGTATTCCTTTAAGTAGCAGGGATAGTGTTCACAGATAGCAAGCCTTGATATCGGTGTTCCTTGGAGAGGCGGTGATTGTTTTTCTCAAGTAGCAAAAGTGAATCTTGGTGTTCCTTGAAGTGGCAATGATGGTGTTTTTAAATAACAGAAGTGAACTTTGTTGTTCTCTGGAGCAGCTGTGATCGTGTTCTTCAGTAAGAGGTGAGAACCTTCCCGGTCTTTGGAGCGGTAGTGATTGTGTTCTTAAGCAGCAGGTTGTGTGAGAAAGGGAAGTACTGTGCTCGTAATTGCGGTGATTGTGTTGACGCCACATGCAGAGAGAGAGAGAGAGAGAGAGAGAGAGAGAGAGAGAGAGAGAGAGAGAGAGAGAGAGAGAGAGAGAGAGAGAGAGAGAGAGAGAGAGAGAGAGAGAGACAGACAGACAGAGAGAGAGACAGAGACAGAGACAGAGACAGAGAGACAGAGAGACAGAGAGACAGAGAGACAGAGAGACAGAGAGAGAGAGAGAGAGAGAGAGAGAGAGAGAGAGAGAGAGAGAGAGAGAGAGAGAGAGAGAGAGAGAGAGAGAGAGAGAGAGAGAGAGAGACAGAGAGAGAGAGAGAGAGAGAAACAGAGAGAGCTGGTACTCCACTCAATGGCGGTGAATGTATTTGCGTAGCTAGTGTACGCAAGCCTGGTCTGCGTTTTTCCTTTAAGAATACCAGGTACACTCACCCCTTCTGTCAGTTCTTCATAGTAACGATATATGCATAAAAATCAGCGTAACTATGCCTTTAACAGCCTCAACAAATAATAATCCACAAAATACCGTTCTTTGGCAATGTGGTTCTGTGGCAGCCTTGCTTTAGTAACGGTGGCAACAGAGAGAGTACTAACGGCGTTGCGTGACCAATGGAGACATTTCGGAACCGTTCAGAACACTATTAGTGACACGGAAAATTTCGTAGCTGTGCAGATTTGTTTTCGTAATCAGTGTAAGCACACTTTTGCAAAGTCATAACTGCTCTCTTTGAGCAATATCTTCCGTAACCAGTTAGGAATTTTCCTAACGAACCCAAAAAAAAAAAGATGTGTAACCAAACAAAACGTTCAGTAAGCAAGCAAGAAGTTCTGAAAATAAGCAAGAAGTTATGAAAATAAGCAAGAAGTTATGAAAACAAGGAAGAAGTTATGAAAACAAGCAAGAAGTTATGAAAACAAGGAAGAAGTTATGAAAACAAGCAAGAAGTTATGAAAACAAGCAAGAAGTTATGAAAATAAGCAAGAAGTTATGAAAATAAGCAAGAAGTTATGAAAATAAGCAAGAAGTTATGAAAATAAGCAAGAAGTTATGAAAGCAAGGAAGAAGTTATGAAAATAAGCAAGAAGTTATGAAAACAAAGAAGAAGTTATGAAAATAAGCAAGAAGTTATGAAAACAAAGAAGAAGTTATGAAAATAAGCAAGAAGTTCACTAACCAAACTAAAGTGGTTCCATAACGAAGAGAAATAAGCTCCGTAACCAAGAAGTTCTATAACGAAACAAGAAGCTCTGAAACAATGCAAGAAGTTCCTCAAGCAAGTCAGAAGTTCCGTAAGAAGGAGACCAGAACCCCAGGTGACTTAGACAAAAGCAGATCCTGGACACGTCCTCCACTGAGACAAATAACTAATATAACCTTCAAGAATTCCTCCTCACTTTTTTCCCTCTCACAAACACAAACATGCAGAGAAAAAAAAATATTTTTACGTCGACCACAATAGTTCCGGAATGAAGACGTTGAGAGAGAGAGAGAGGGAGAGAGGGAGAGAGAGAGAGAGAGAGAGAGAGAGAGAGAGAGAGAGAGAGAGAGAGAGAGAGAGAGAGAGAGAGAGAGAGAGAGAGAGAGAGAGAGAGAAGGGGAGAAAATACAAGTGCCTCCAGTGAGAGTCTTGGAGACGGGTACCTAGCAAGACAACCTCAGGACCAGTTTTTGTTGAAACACCTGCATCCCCTGACGCGTCAAGTACCACCACCACCACCTCCAGTACCACCAGAACCCCCACCACCGAAGTACCAGAGCCACCACCACTGGTACCACCTCGTCCAGTACCACCACCACTGGTGCCACCTCCTCCAGTACCACCAGTACCACCAGCACCACTACCATTAAAAATACCACCACCACCACCACCAGTATCACCACCATCAGTAGTACCACTGGTACCACCACCTCTAGTACCACCGGTACCTCCACCCCTAGTACCACCGGTACCTCCACCCCTAGTACCACCGGTACCTCCACCCGTAGTACCACCGGTATCTCCACCCCTAGTACCACCGGTACCTCCACCCCTAGTACCACCGGTACCTCCACCCCTAGTACCACCGGTACCTCCACCCCTAGTACCACCGGTACCACCACCACCACCACCACCAGCTCCAGCACCAACCCTATCACCACCAGTACCACCACCAACACCAACACCAACACCACTACTTCAGAAAAATATATACAAACATGTAATTAAAAGCATTATTATTATTATTATTATTATTATTATTATTATTATTATTATTATTATTATTATTATTATTATTACTATTTATAGGGAAGCTCTAAACCCGTAGCGGTAAACACACTGCCTGAGGGGGGTGAAGAATATGAAGCAATCAGGTTTGAACCAATGAAGTGGATGACAGGTCTAATTCCTTGGATCAAGAGCCCACCACTGGCATCAATGAGCCTCTCCATTAAGGAGGATTAAAAAAAACATATAATACATTCTTGTATAAATCATAGAGAGAGAAAGAGAGAGAGAGAGAGACAGAGAGAGAGAGAGAGAGAGAGAGAGAGAGAGAGAGAGAGAGAGAGAGAGAGAGAGAACATTTAGATGACACATTGGTGATACAAAATATATAAATATATAAATATATAAATACGATCTCATAGTAACACCATCTTCACGGACTTTGTTTATTATTCATTAAAAAGTTCCTCTTTACCATGTTGCTGTTCACAAGTTTATGATCACCTGTATATGTAAATCAATATATGTAATGCTGTATTTCATTCATTACGTCTAAATGATGTCTGTGGCGTGCGCCGAGTATGTTACATTTTATTCGACGTTCGTCACACAACCATTCGACTCGCACTTTCCACTAGTGAACTGACAATTCTGAGTGTAGCAGTTCTAGGGCCCCCACTGCTGCGCTTATTGCCCAGTTCAAACCCGCCAATCAAGTGAAAGTTGACTACTTCAGCCACTCAGCCAAGGAAGCCGAAGTGAAGCCACTTCGGCTTCCCTGGCTGAGTGGCAGACTTCCACTGACACTGGTCGTGACATCTACTGCTTTGAGTAGCTTTGATTCGTACCATTTCAGCCTTATTCTCTCATTATTAGTATTATCAATGGTGTATATATTGGTGAAGGAATACCTGGATAAAGAAATTTACCTCTGCTTGTTTGCCCTGCCCCGCCCTGCTGAGTATCATGTTTGCCCCGCCCTGCTGAGTATCATGTTTGCCCCGCCCTGCTGAGTATCATGTTTGCCCCGCCCTGCTGAGTATCATGTTTGCCCCGCCCTGCTGAGTATCATGTTTGCCCTGCCCTGCTGAATATCATGTTTGCCCCGCCCTGCTGAGTATCATGTTTGCCCCGCCCTGCTGAATATCATGTTTGCCCGCCCGCTGAGTATCATGTTTGCCCCGCCCTGCTGAATATCATGTTTGCCCCGCCCTGCTGAATATCATGTTTGCCCAGCCCTGCTGAATATCATGTTTGCCCCGCCCTGCTGAATATCATGTTTGCCCTGCCCTGCTGAATATCATGTTTGCCCTGCCCTGCTGAATATCATGTTTGCCCTGCCCTGCTGAATATCATGTTTGCCCTGCCCTGCTGAATATCATGTTTGCCCTGCCCTGCTGAATATCATGTTTGCCCTGCCCTGCTGAATATCATGTTTGCCCTGCCCTGCTGAATATCATGTTTGCCCTGCCCTGCTGAATATCATGTTTGCCCTGCCCTGCTGAATATCATGTTTGCCCGCCCTGCTGAATATCATGTTTGCCCTGCCCTGCTGAATATCATGTTTGCCCTGCCCTGCTGAATATCATGTTTTCCCTGCCCTGCTGAATATCATGTTTGCCCTGCCCTGCTGAATATCATGTTTGCCCTGCCCTGCTGAATATCATGTTTGCCCTGCCCTGCTGAATATCATGTTTGCCCTGCCCTGCTGAATATCATGTTTGCCCTGCCCTGCTGAATATCATGTTTGCCCCGCCCTGCTGAATATCATGTTTGCCCCGCCCTGCTGAATATCATGTTTGCCCCGCCCTGCTGAATATCATGTTTGCCCCGCCCTGCTGAATATCATGTTTGCCCCGCCCTGCTGAATATCATGTTTGCCCTGCCCTGCTGAATATCATGTTTGCCCTGCCCTGCTGAGTATCATGCTTGCTGACTTAGTTACCTCCAGGTGCTGCAGGCCTTTAGACTTCCACCTCTCTTTGTAATAATTTCATTCTGCAGGTGATTAGCGTTACAGGTTCTTATTCTCACTCTTACTATCGAGTCATTTTGATAACTTTCAACGTTTAATTTACATTAATTGTTTGATTCAGCGAAGAATTATTGTCATAAAGTTGGTAGAATTACCGACAATATGTAAAGTAAAAGGACACAAGTGCAACTAATGTGACATTTATTGTAGCAACGTTTCGCTCTCCAGGAGCTTTATCAAGCCATTACAAACAATACATGGACACAGAGGGTACATAAAGGCTCAGAGTGAGGTGAATACTGTGAGTACCATTTCGATGTTCACTAGTGGTAGTAGTAGTAGTAGTAGTGGTAGTGACAAAAGCAATTAATCGTACATGAGTAAAAGGATATAAAGCTATTACTTGGGTAACATAAAAATAGGTTGGACAAATATAAACTGGAATGAGGCAGGTTGTTTCAGTGTTCACTCTCTGTGCTTTGTAGTATAACAGGAGAGACTATGTGATGGCAGGGTTTACTGTTTTCAGGAGGATTCTTGCTAAGACTTCGGAGATGGTGAAGCTGCCGTTGTTTTGTTTAATTGTATTCGAAACAGCGATCAGTGCTGATTCAAGGCACTTGCGTGCACAGAGAGTGAACACTGAAACAACCTGCCTCATTCCAGTTTATATTTGTCCAACCTATTTTTATGTTACCCAAGTAATAGCTTTTATATCCTTTTACTCATGTACGAATTAATTGCTTTTGTCACTACCACTACTACTACTACTACTACCACTAGTGAACATCGAAATGGTACCTCACTAGTATTCACCTCACTCTGAGCCTTTATATACCCTCTGTGTCCATGTATTGTTTGTAATGGCTTGATAAAGCTCCTGGAGAGCGAAACGTTGCTACAATAAATGTCACATTAGTTGCACTTGTGTCCTTTTACTTTACAAGAATTATTGTCACTGAATAATATCGTCAACCCGGTATGTGTGTGTGTGTGCTTTTGTGTGTGCGCTCGTGTGTGTGTGTGTGTGTGTGTGTGTGTGTGTACGCTCGTGTGTGTGTGTGTGTGTGTGTGTGTGTGTGTGTGTGTGTGTGTGTGTGTGTGTGTGTACTCACCTAATTGTACTCACCTAATTGTGGTTGCAGGGGTCGAGACTCAGCTCCTGGCCCCGCCTCTTCACTGATAGCTACTAGGTCCTCTCCCTCTCTGCTTCCTGAGCTTTGTCATACCTCTTCTTAAAACTATGTATGGTTCCTGCCTCCTGTGTATGTGTGTGTGTGTGTGTGTGTGTGTGTGTGTGTGTGTGTGTGTGTGTGTGTGTGTGTGTGTGTGTGTGTGTGTGTGTGTGTGTGTGTGTTTGTGTGTGTGTGTGTGTACACCTTGGGTGAACTTTGCCTTATTTTAAATTTTTGTATTTTTGTTACTTATGCTATTATTTTATTTCGGATTATTCTTTTAGCGGTAATAATTTATACTTTATTATTACTATTATTATTATTATTATTATTATTATTATTATTATTATTATTATTATTATTATTATTATTATTATTATTATTATTATTATTATTATTATTATTATTATTATTTCATTATTTGTAATAGACAAACGGTGAAATGCAATACAAGTCATAATACCGTGGCTAGAGCATTTAGCCGATGTTTCGGTCGCTCATAGATCATTATCGAATTGTAAGTGAGAGAGAATATCGAATATAGCTCGAAGTTAGATGAAACTCAGACGTATCACTGAAACAGTCAGCTGGAGATATGGCTGTCAGCTTCAGTATAAAAAAAAAAGAGAAAATACATAAGTCAAGCATACAAGCAAATGGCAACAGCATCGTCTCTAAAAGATCAGAAACTCTAGGCTTGGTGGGTAAGAAACCTCCAGTACTCGTATATATTCAGTAGCTGGGATCGCTTGAAGTCGTTCAAGCTATACTCTCTGGAAAGTAGGCGAGAAAGATACATACAGCATAATTTACACCTGGAAAATTCTGGAGGGAATTGTATTAAATCTGCACATGGTAATTACTTTTTACGAAAATGAGTCTTGGTAAATGGGACAAAATACTTCAAGTGCATTAAGAAACAGCTTAGTAACTGCAAAGGGACCAGGATTCTTCAACACCCCCTTCACGTGTCAGGAGAACTGCCGACAAATCTTTAGCTGTCTTTAAGAAGGAACTTGATAAGTCTTCAAGTCAGTTTCTTATCAATCAGGCTATGTTGTGTACGTTGAACTGTGTATAGCTAGCACCAGCAGCCTGGTGGATCCAGTAAGCAGCCAGACGGCTTCCTCTGAGAATGGGCCGCAGTAGCAGTAGCCCCGAAAAAAATTTACTAGGAAAACAGAGGATTCATGAGTAGTTATTTTCTTGCTCAGCTTCTGAGTGTTGCGATCCTGAGGTAATTCTTACATCACTGGCTCCCACTACCTCTGACGACTGAGAGACACAACTATTGACATAAACAAAACAAAATACGGGTGGGGTTACAACAATGGCAAGTGAGTCGTATCTAGGCCGATCGTCTTATTACAATTTCGTGAGTCACTGACGTAAGCAGTGTGACAAACACAAGCTCACAACAGCCAGAAGAGAAATTAGTTTTGAGTAAAACATGTTTGCCCAGGAGTAACATAAAAAAATAAGGGATGTTTAGGAAAAAATGCTCACATCTTTTCCGAATAGGTAAAACTTGGGATTTTGGCTTAAATAGCAACGCTCTTCTTGCCGAATAAGGCAAGCGAAAATTTGTGTATGCAATAATTTCGTAAAAATCATTCTGAACCTAACAAAAATAATATATTTCATGGTGTTTCTTTATTATTAAATTATTGTAGTAAGCTTATCCATACATTCAGTTGGATTAGCCTAAATTAAATTGTACTTGTTATAATAAGGTTAGGTAAGTTTTCTAAGGTTCTTTGGATACAAAATTTTATTAACGTTTACATTAACATAAATGAAAAAATATATCTTTAAAAGTATAAGAGAAAATTTTGGAAAGGCCTTAATTACCTGTCTATATATATATATATATATATATATATATATATATATATATATATATGTATATATATATATATATATATCTATATATATATATATATGTAGGTAGTAGGTTGGTAGACAGCAACCGCCCAGGGAGGTACTACCGTCCTGCCAAGTGAGTGTAAAACGAAAGCCTGTAATTGTTTTACATGATGGTAGGATTGCTGGTGTCTTTTGTCTGTCTCATAAATATGCAAGATTACAGGTAAGTCTTGCTGCTTCTACTTACACTTAGGTCACACTACACATACATGTACAAGCATATATATACACACCCCTCTGGGTTTTCTTCTATTTTCTTTCTAATTCTTGTTCTTGTTTATTTCCTCTTATCTCCATGGGGAAGTGGAACAGAATTCTTCCTCTGTAAGCCATGCGTGTCGTAAGAGGCAACTAAAATGCCGGGAGCAAGGGGCTAGTAACCCCTTCTCCTGTATATTACTAAATTTAAAAGGAGAAACTTCAGTTTTTTCTTTTGGGCCACCCCACCTCAGTGGGATACGGCTGGTACGTTGAAAGAAGAATATATATATATATATATATATATATATATATATATATATATATATATATATATATATATATATATATATATATATATATATATATATATATATATATATATATATATATATATATATATATATATATATACATACACGTGTGTGTTAATTTTTATCGTGTTATAATGTAGACTTGAGGTAGAACACTTGAATCATGTAGATTAATGTGAACTTTATGAAGCTGAGCAAATGAAGCTTCCAGCCCGACAGCTCTATATTAAAGAGCATTTTTCCCACCTCAGAAGCAAGTACAAGGACTTCATTTTTTCCTTGTTAGCCCCATGATAAGGTTGACCTTATTAACCTGCCTCCCGACGGGGCGAAAAATAATTTTCTCGCATAGAGAGATGATGAATTACTTGAGTTCATTGTTCGCTGTGACTCACAGGAAGCAGCAGCAGTACTGTGCTGCACGTTCCTCACAGGAAGCAGCAGCAGTACTGTGCTGCACGTTCCTCACAGGAAGCAGCAGCAGTACTGTGCTGCACGTTCCTCACAGCTGCATAAGTGAAGCCAAGTTACATTAGAAACAAAGAGCAATAATCTGAGTGAAATATATCTTGTGTTAGAGTTCACGCACACACTGTATTGTTCGTGCGGTCACTCTCTTCTCTCTCTCTCTCTCTCTTCTCTCTCTCTCTCTCTCTCTCTCTCTCTCTCTCTCTCTCTCTCTCTCTCTCTCTCTCTCTCTCTCTCTCTCTCTCTCTCTCTCTCTCTCTCTCTCTCTCTCTCTTTTTTTTTTTTACACAGGGTTTGACAAGGTTAAGGATCCCTAGCTTTATTGACAAGCTAAGAGCTGTTACCTACATCATCTCTCTGTCTCTCTCATATATATATATATATATATATATATATATATATATATATATATATATATATATATATATATATATATATATATATATATATATATATATATATATATTCCTGTGTCCTAAATCGATGAACTTTTGTTTAAAAATAATCAAAAAGTCCCTAATTCCTCAAAGTTTTTAAAAAATGTCACCCCTAAATAAAAACTATGAATCACCATGTATCTACGTTACCACTCGCATGTAGCAACTCAAGAAAGTATTAATTGGCAACTCAAATTAACGAAAAATATTAATCACTATATATTTACGTTACTACTCGTAAGTAGCAACTCAGAAAATTACTAATTGACAACTGTATATACGAGCACAGCTTGACAAGGTGATGAAGACTTAGGATGAATGTATCAGGAAGGGAAAATATGATGCCCTGAATGAACTTTTTGATATCACAAAAGTAAATGGCCAATGGTTATCCTCTGAAGACAAACATCTGTACCAGTTGCAAGTGGAAAAAAACTATTCATCCTTCAAAAAGACGGAAACTGCCTGCTGAATCAGCTTCAGCATCAACATCTTACGATCATGCGTCGAGTGACAGTGGTACTGAATCTGAAGGGAGCGAGTATGAAGATAAAGATGAAAGTACTACTCCACCAACCAGAAAACACAACAAAAGTAAAGTTACAATCAATTAGGTGACATCCACAAAAGTATCAGCAAACCGCCAAGATATGCACTTTCCTTCGATGAACTTTCAGAAAATTCCAAACATCAGCAAGGTGAGGTGGAACTCAAGAGCCATTCTAGGTAATCTTGCATTCATTCTTATACCTACAAGACAGAAGACTTTGGAGAAGATATGAAGATTCATTCCATACACTTGGGCAGATTATTGGATTACTTATGTTCTTATGATAGAGGATTGAATGTAACAAGGACAGACCGTTGTAAATAAGTCACGCTGGCATGAGAAGACATAGATGGAGGATAATTATGCATGTAAGTCAAAAGAGAAATGCGTAATCAGTCTCAGTTTTATTAGCAGTTGGAATAACCTGTATGAGGCCTGGAGCTGGGTCTCAAACTCAATATGGCTCATTGAACACACTGCTAATGAAACCATTAATTTTTTCGCAAAACTATAATAACAATATCATAAAAAAAATCTTGAAAATTAGTAATTTCTCTGCCAAAATAATTTATATCGTAATTATGCTAAATTCATTATCAATTCGACATGAGAAAGTTCACGGAAACTTAGTGAATATTGTGGGCTGCATGACAATCATGCAGTCTACGTAAATGCAGTGAACGACATATACCGAAATGGCTCAACTTTTACCACCAGTGAAACGGCGAAATATTAAAAAAAAAAAAAAATGCTGCGAAAGTGAAATTTAAAACGTTACTGCCGCTAACACAGAAAAGAACGAGTGGTAAAACGATCAGGATTTTTTTTTTTACTGGTGTTATTTGCAGCCAATAAAGTGCGCTGAATGAGAGGTGCGGAGACCGGCACCGGTCGAAGGTCCCATATTGTCGGTAGGAGTTTGCTCGTATAAGGATAGACAGGTTTATTTGGAGAGCCCCTCTATCCCTTGTAAATCTATACCTGATATGATCTGATGCCTCTCGATTTATTCTCACTTTGCTTTTTTTTTTCCTTACTTTCCCGATTATTTTCAAAACAAGTTTTAGCAATATAACCATATATGTACTGACCCCTAATAAACCAGACTAGTTTTCAGGGTAGTTGATTATACGTAGTGATAGCTTCGATCAGAACTAAGCACCAGATATTACTTATCACTTAACTACATCTTTCTCCCTTCATTAAGTGATTTTCACGATAAACATCGGATGTTTGCTCGTTACGGGCCATATGGTCGAGTAAATATACTTTTTTATATTTCAAACGAGTTTTAATAGTTAAAAATATAATAATTAAACACTTGGATCGCATTAGTCCATGAAATATTGTTAAAATGGTAAAAAACAAGGTTATGCATACACAAATTCTCGCTTGCCCTGTTCGGCAAGAAGTACGTTGCTATTTAAGCCAAAATCGCAAATTTTACTTATTCGGCACAAAATATATATATATATATATATATATATATATATATATATATATATATATATATATATATATATATATATATATATATATATATATATATATATATATATATGCAAAACAACCATTGTGAAAGGATAGTGAAGTTCCAAGCGCTTTCGTGACTTCTCACATTATCAAGGAACTATCATAGTTCCTTGATAATGTGAGAAGTCACTATCCTTTCACAGTGGTTGTTTTGCATATTCTGATATCATCTGTTTACTTTGATCTTATTGCATACACACACACACACACACACACACACACACACACACACACACACACACACATATATATATATATATATATATATATATATATATATATATATATATATATATATATATATATATATATAAATGTGTGTGTGTGTGTGTGTGTGTGTGTCGTGCCGAATAGATAAAACTGGCCAATTAGCAAGAACTCATTTAAAATCAAGTCCTTTCTAAAATTTTCTCATATACATTTAAAGATACATTTTTCATTGCTGTTCATATAAAAATTAATGATTTTGTACCAAAAGAACCTTAGGAAACTTATCTAACCTTAACATAACAAACACAAATTAACTTAGCCTAATCCAATTAAATATATTTTATATAAGTTGATAATAATTTAATAACAAACTCAATAAAACATGTTTTTTAGTTAGGTTCAGAATGATGTTGTGAAATTATTGCATACACAAATTTCCGCTTGCCTTATTCGGTAAGAAGAGCGTTGCTATTTAAGCCAAAAGCGCAAGTATTACGTATTCGGCACGACATTTATAATACACCTCTATGTACATATACCCACCCTTCCCCGCTGAATAATTACACTATATACACAAGTATAAACACCTCTAATTAATGTATACATAAACATCATGCACATTTCTAATGTATCCACATATATATCATACATAAAACAAATAAATGTCTTCATATCTGCGAAACTCATATAAAAAAAACACTTTGGAAAAATTATTTTTCTCTTCATTAGGTTTCCTCCTGAGTCGTCGCCGCCACGACAGCTGTCCAAGATTCTTTAATGCTCTGCAAATTAGTTTCTTGGCAATAAAGATGGTCAAGATTGGCAAAATAGCGAACTTGTCCGGTAATAAAGAAATATTACCTATTATTACCTGGACGCTGTTTATGTTGCAGTAATGTAAGAATTAATGCAGTGGAGATAATAAGGACTAACCTTGTATTAGTTTTTATCATTATTTATTATAATTATTATTAGTAGTAAATTATTTTTATTTTATTTTATTATTTATTAGAATTATTAATATTATCGTTATTATTATTTTATTATTAATAATTTATTAGTATTAGTATTAGTTTCATTATTATTATTATTATTATTATTATTATTATTATTATTATTGTCCGTCTTGCCACGAATATAGCAGAGAGTCGCTATTCGTTTATTCATTTCCATATAAAAGTTTCTTTCTGCACAGTGTACCCTCACGGGAGGTTCCTTGACGCTGGGGAAGGGCTCTTGATTCAGAGAAATGAAGCTACTGTTCATTTCCAATAGATCAAACCTGATTGCCCTCCAGTCCCATATTTCTTAAGGTGATTGTATGACCCCCTTAGTCAAGAATACTTTAAACCAGAAAATACTGATTAAAGTAGATTTTCAATATATATATATATATATATATATATATATATATATATATATATATATATATATATATATATATATATATATATATATATATATATATATATATATATATATATATATTAGATCAGTTTTGTCCCAGGATGCGACCCACACCAGTCGACTAACACCCAGGTTCCCATTTTACTGATGGGGAACATTCAGACAACCGGTGTAAAGAAACAGGCCCAATGTTTTTACCCTCGCAGGGAATCGAACCCTGACACTCGCCGTTTGAAGCGAGAGCTTCACACGTGTGCCTATGCGTGTGTGCCTATTAATTATGTCTACCCTCAAGATCGCTGTTAAAAAACAGAGGTGTATGTTATGTATATAATGTCTAAATGAAAACTTATTAACAAACGTAACTTAGTTGCACTCAATATAGTTTAGTTAACCCAGAAACTATGACGTTTAATTCGTTTTCTATAATTCCACTCGTTCTCTAATACAACCAGCATATTGTGAGAACAGGTTCAGTATTGTATTTAAGTTGGCATATTTCCCAGGAATGTCGCTGAAAAAAAATACATTCTGTCGCTGCTGGTTTCGTAAATAGTGCATAAAAATGCAGCAACGACGCCATGAATCTCGGCTTTTTAAAATTCTACCCCAGCGTACATGAGACACTCCTCAGCACGGTTCTTCAATTCAATTCAAAAGTTTATTCTCTATAAGGATTACAATGCTGAGTTTACAGAATTTGGTTATTGTGTGGTTTACATGTAGTAAAATAATGATTACAGAGTGTACCACTAGAACACCTAGCATGGCTAGGCATTTCGGGCAGACTTAGTTTAATTCTTAATTTTAAAATATTACAAATTATGAGGTAAGTTGGTATTATGGCTAAGTGACTAAATACTAGTTTGTGAGTTTAGCAATGTGAATGCTTTTGTTTTGGCACAGTACATAGTTTTAGTATTGGAGTATCACAGGATTCATTATTTTAAGATTGAGATTAATATTTCTGTTTATGGTCAAATGGGTGAGTGAGTGTAAGTGTGAACCACCAGGTGGTATTCGTGTAGTTAGTTGACGGGGTGTATCAGGGAGATAAGATGTTTTCTAATTATAGTTTTGAAAGTGATGAATGTGTCTGCAGTTCTAGAGTTCTCAGGTAGGGTGTTCCAGATTTTAGGGCCTTTGACATACATTGAATTTTTGTAAAGGTTTAGTCGGACACGGGGAATGTCGTAGAGATGTTTGTGTCTGGTGTTATGCCTGTGGGTTCTGTCACAACTATCAAGAAAGCGTTTTAGGTCAAGGTTGATATTGGAGTTTAAGGTCCTGTAGATGTAGACTGCACAGTAGTAAGTGTGGATGTACTGAACAGGGAGTAAGTTTAGATCTATGAAGAGTGGGGGGGGGTGTTGCCAGGGATGGGATTTAGTGATTAATCTTACTGCAGCTTTTTGTTGGGTTATTATTGGCTTTAGGTGTGTTGCTGCAGTTGATCCCCAAGCACAAATAGCATAGGTGAGGTATGGATAAATAAGTGAGTGGTATAGTGTGTGAAGGACATTTTGTGGCACGTAGTATCGTATCTTGGAGAGGATCCCAACCGTTTTGGATACTTCTTTGGTTATGTGTTGGATATGGGTGCTGAAATTCAGGTTGTTGTCAAGGTATAGGCCTAGGAATTTGCCCTCATTATGTCTGGTAATTAGAGTGTTGTCGATCTTAATGTTAATTTGTGCATCTCCTGCTCTGCTACCAAACATAATATAGTAAGTTTTGTCAGTGTTAAGCGTAAGTTTATTGGCTGTCATCCAAGTCGATATTTTGATCAGATCATCGTTAACAATGGTGTTGAGGGTGGCAAGATTAGGGTGAGAGATGACATAAGTCATGTTGTCAGCAAAGAGAATGAGTTTCAGGTGTTGGGATACGTTTGGAAGATCATTGATGTATATGAGGAAGAGCAGGGGACCAAGGACACTTCCCTGCGGAACTCCAGTATCAAGTAGCCGTGTTGTTGATGCTGTGTCTTTAATGGTGACATACTGATACCTATTAGTAAGGTAAGATTTAAAATAAGCAAGTGCATGGCCTCTTATACCGTATTAGTCATGTTTGTGGAGTAGGATGTCGTGGTCTACTGTGTCAAAAGCTAGTGGATATTTCTTATTTTCCAATGCTGTGTAAAGCAGATCTAGCATTTTTATGATTGCATCATTAGTGCTTTTATTTTTCCTGAATCCAAATTGGCAGGGGTTGAGTATGTTTTGTGCCGTTATAAATGAATATAGTCTCCTGTGCACGAGTTTCTCAAAGATTTTGGATAGCAATGGTAAGTTCGATATTGGCCTATAGTTGTTTAAGTCTGTAGGGTCACCACCTTTATGTATTGGTGTAACCCTTGCCATCTTGAGTAGTTTCGGGAAGGTGCTAGTTTCTAGTGACTTATTAAAAAGTAATGAAATAACATGCGAAAGGACATGGCCGCTCGCTTGTACAGTAATGGTGGGACATGAGATAGATTCCCTGAGTTATTTTTAAGTGACTTTATAATCTCGGTGACTTCTGTGGGCTCAGTTGGTGCAAGATAGAAGGAATTTGAGAAATCCCCATCTAGGTAGTTCCCGGCATGGGCATTGGTATGTGGGATTTTATTGGCGAGATTAGATCCTATGGTTGAGAAGAAGTCGTTTATCTTGTTAGCTGTGTCAGTGGGATGCAGTGGTGTTTCATTAGGTTTAGTTGGGACAATATTCTTGGTTTTTTTTTCAGTTTGTTGGTCCCTAGAATCTGAAAGAGTGTTTTCCAGGTCTTTTTTTTATATCTCCTCTAGTGTCTGTGAATCTACTGGAGTAGTACAGTTGTTTGGCTTTCTTTATTACTTTGGTGAGAACTGATGAATAGTGTTTAAGAATATCTTTGTGTATTAAGCCTGTCTATATTGCTTTTCATATTGGTGTTTCTTGTCAATGGATTTCAGAATGGTGCTGGTTAGCCATGGGCAACCAAGCCGTTTGTTTGTGATCTGTTTCGCTTTTATAGGACAATGTTTGTTTTATAGTCTAAGTAATTTGTTAAGAAAAATGTCTGTCCAGTCATCAATACCATTGGCCTTGGAGAATTCTGTAGGCCAGTCAACAGTCTCTAGGTCAGCTGTGAACTTCCTTATTGAGGCCTCGTCATGGAGTCTAAATGAGACTTTGTTGTATTCAAGTGGTGGTTTACTAATGTTTGTCAGGAGGAAGGTAAGGTAGTGGTTTGTAGTGTTATCTGTGATTATCCCCGATAATCATTTCATATATCAGTATAAATTTAATTTCAGACTTTTTTCATATATATATATATATATATATATATATATATATATATATATATATATATATATATATATATATATATATATATATATATATATATATAATAAGCTTGACATATGCGGATTCAGCGCTTCCTGCGAATACAAAATCAAAGTCACTAATAACATTACTAATAACAGCTGTTTTTATTAATGTTTACTCGTATTTCTTTTCCTGCTCTTTTGTCTTTTGCTTGCTGTTACTCACGCTTTTAATTGGTTCATTAATTGGGGTTTCATCTTGTTAGTTGCACCGAAGTCAATAAGGTTGCATGTCACCTGGTCCTCACTACTTAAGAATACTCACACATTGAGGTCCGTGGTTCGATCATTTTTACGGGTGGAAACAATGGGGTGTGTTTCTTTACAACACCTAGTACTAAATACGTACCTGGGTGTTAGGCGACTGGTGTGAATCGCATCCTGGGGACAAAATTAACCTAATTTACCTTAAATGCTCTGCATAACAATGGGCTTTCTATAAAGTATGTCACTGATGTTAGCTATGGTCTGTATACATTGTACCTGTAGAATTCAATATTATTATTATTAAAAAAGTGATTAAGTATACTCTTAGCATATTCAATGAGACATACACCTGTTGATATATATATATATATATATATATATATATATATATATATATATATATATATATATATATATATATATATATATATATATATATATATATATATATATATATATATATATATATATATATATATATATATGGTTTCAAAAGTGGTGAATATTTGTTTTATATGGGGCCTGGAGAACCTGCCATAGGACGTTGATACTTAATTAGTCAGCCAGTAGGAAGCCTCAGTAATATGACTAGAAACTCTGTGGAGGGTTTCAGTGCTTGACTGAGAAGCCCATCGTCAAGATTTGCTTCGTTGGCAAGAAGGGACACTCATCGGATTTTACAAGTTATCCGTTCTTCAGTTTCGTAATTGTCGGTAATCATCTGAAAATTTAAGTTAATTTGCATTATCCCGGTCTAACTTAATTTAACCTAGATTAGCTTAAATTAACGTAGTTTTGCCTAACATGACCAAACATAACAGGCAATGACTGCTACTAAAATTTCTGAAAATTTCGAGAGTACAGAAATTATTAAAAAGAAAAAAAAAAAGAGTTTGGAAGAAAACGAAGCTCAGTTGGAGAATAGGTTAGACCAAGTGAGGAGAAATGTTCCCATTTTTCCTGAGTAAGAAAACACCATCACCTATTATTGAGATACTATTTTCACACACACACAAACAAAGAAGGGTCTTGGGGTGAGTATAATACCGAGCACATCTCCTGAGGCGCGCATCAAAGATATATCTGCTGAATTATACGGGCGCTTCACAAACATAAGAATAAAGTTTCGACACCTCAGTAAGGAATCGTTCAAGACTCTGTACACCGTATACATCAGGCCTATATTGGAGAATGCAGCACCAGTTTAGAACCCACACATGGTCAAGCACGTCAACAAATTAGAGAAATTACTAAGGTTTGCAACAAGACTAGTCCCGGACCTAAGGGGCGAGGTTAAGGGAAATCAACTTGAAGACAATGGATTACAGGAGGGAAAAGGGGGACATGATAACGACATATAAAATACTGAGAGGAACTGATAAGGAGGAACACAGCAACAACGGGTCACAACTGGAAACTGAAGACTCAGATGAGTCACAGGGATGTTAGGAAGTATTTCTTCAGTCATAGAGTAGTCAGGCAGTGCAACAATCTGGAGAGTGATGTAGTGGAGTCAGGATCCATACATAGCTTTAAAAAAAGATATCATGAGGCTCATGGAGCAGGGAGAGAGTGGACCTAGTAGCGACCAGCGAAGGGACGGGGCCAGGAGCTGTGACTCGACCCCTGCAACCACAAATATTTAAGAACAATTAGGGAAGAACACACACACACACACACACACACACGGGGCCAGGAGCTAGGACTAGACCCCTGCAGCCTCAGCTAGGTGAGTAACTAGGTGAGTACACACACACACTTTTTTTTATGTTATTATCACACTGGCCGATTCCCACCAAGGCAGGGTGGCCCGAAAAAGAAAAACTTTCACCATCATTCACTCCATCACTGTCTTGCCAGAAGGGTGCTGTACACTACAGTTTTTAAACTGCAACATTAACACCCCTCCTTCAGAGTGCAGGCACTGTACTTCCCATCTCCAGGACTCAAGTCCGGCCTGCCGGTTTCCCTGAACCCCTTCATAAATGTTACTTTGCTCACACTCCAACAGCACGTCAAGTATTAAAAACCATTTGTCTCCATTCACTCCTATCAAACACGCTCACGCATGCCTGCTGGAAGTCCAAGCCCCTCGCACACAAAACCTCCTTTACCCCCTCCCTCCAACCTTTCCTAGGCCGACCCCTACCCCGCCTTCCTTCCACTACAGAATGATACACTCTTGAAGTCATTCTGTTTCGCTCCATTCTCTCTACATGTCCGAACCACCTCAACAACCCTTCCTCACCCCTCTGGACAACAGTTTTGGCAATCCCGCACCTCCTCCTAACTTCCAAACTACGAATTCTCTGCATTATATTCACACCACACATTGCCCTCAGACATGACATCTCCACTGCCTCCAGCCTTCTCCTCGCTGCAACATTCATCACCCATGCTTCACAACCATATAAGAGCGTTGGTAAAACTATACTCTCATACATTCCCCTCTATGCCTCCAAGGACAAAGTTCTTTGTCTCCACAGACTCCTAAGTGCACCGCTCACCCTTTTCCCCTCATCAATTCTATGATTCACCTCATCTTTCGTAGACCCATCCGCTGACACGTCCACTCCCAAATATCTGATTACATTCACCTCCTCCATACTCTCTCCCTCCAATCTGATATCCAATCTTTCATCACCTAATCTTTTTGTTATCCTCATAACCTTACTCTTTCCTGTATTCACTTTTAATTTTCTTCTTTTACATACCCTACCAAATTCATTCACCAACCTCTGCAACTTCTCTTCAGAATCTCCCAAGAGCACAGTGTCATCAGCAAAGAGCAACTGTGACAACTCCCACTTTATGTGTGATTCTTTATCTTTCAACTCCACGCCTCTTAAGAGCCAACACCCTCGCATTTACTTCTCTTACAACCCCACCTATAAATATATTAAACAACCACGGTGACATCACACATCCTTGTCTAAGGCCTACTTTTACTGGGAAATAATTTCCCTCTTTCCTACATACTCTAACTTGAGCCTCACTGTCCTCGTAAAAACTCTTCACTGCTTTCAGTAACCTACCTCCTACACCATACACTTGCAACATCTGCCACATTGCCCCCCTATCCACCCTGTCATACGCCTTTTCCAAATCCATAAATGCCACAAAAACCTCTTTAGCCTTATCTAAATACTGCTCACTTATATGTTTCACTGTAAACACCTGGTCCACACACCCCCCTACCTTTCCTAAAGCCTCCTTGTTCATCTGCTATCCTATTCTCCGTCTTACTCTTAATTCTTTCAATAATAACTCTACCATACACTTTACCAGGTATACTCAACAGACTTATCCCCCTATAATTTTTGCACTCTCTTTTGTCCCCTTTGCCTTTATACAAAGGAACTATGCATGCTCTCTGCCAATCCCTAGGTACCTTACCCTCTTCCATACATTTATTAAATAATTGCACCAACCACTCCAAAACTATATCCCCACCTGCTTTTAACATTTCTATCTTTATCCCATCAATCCCAGCTGCCTTACCCCCTTTCATTTTACCTACTGCCTCACAAACTTCCCCCACCCTCACAACTGACTCTTCCTCACTCCTACAAGATGTTATTCCTCCTTGCCCCATACATGAAATCACAGCTTTCCTATCTTCATCAGCATTTAACAATTCCTCAAAATATTCCCTCCATCTTCCCAATACCTCTAACTCTCCATTTAATAACTCTCCTCTCCTATTTCTAACTGACAAATCCATTTGTTCTCTAGGCTTCCTCAACTTGTTAATCTCACTCCAAAACTTTTTCTTATTTTCAACAAAATTTGTTGATAGCATCTCACCCACTCTATCATTTGCTCTCTTTTTACATTGCTTCACCACTCTCTTAACCTCTCTCTTTTTCTCCATATACTCTTCCCTCCTTGCATCACTTCTACTTTGTAAAAACTTCTCATATGCTAACTTTTTCTCCCTTACTACTCTCTTTACATCATCATTCCACCAATCGCTCCTCTTCCCTCCCGCACCCACTTTCCTGTAACCACAAACTTCTGCTGAACACTCTAACACTACATTTTTAAACCTACCCCATACCTCTTCGACCCCATTGCCTATGCTCTCATTAGCCCATCTATCCTCCAATAGCTGTTTATATCTTACCCTAACTGCCTCCTCGTTTAGTTTATAAACCTTCACCTCTCTTCTCCCTGATGTTTCTATTCTCCTTGTATCCCATCTACCTTTTACTCTCAGTGTAGCTACAACTAAAAAGTGATCTGATATACCTGTGGCCCCTCTATAAACGTGTACATCCTGAAGTCTACTCAACAGTCTTTTATCTACCAATACATAATCCAACAAACTACTGTCATTTCGCCCTACATCATATTTTGTATACTTATTTATCCTCTTTTTCTTAAAATATGTATTACCTATAACTAAACCCCTTTCTATACAAAGTTCAATCAAAGGGCTCCCATTATCATTTACACCTGGCACCCCAAACTTACCTACCACACCCTCTCTAAAAGTTTCTCCTACTTTAGCATTCAGGTCCCCTACCACAATTACTCTCACTTGGTTCAAAGGTTCCTATACATTCACTTAACATCTCCCAAAATCTCTCTCTCTCCTCTACATTCCTCTCTTCTCCAGGTGCATACACGCTTATTATGACCCACTTTTCGCATCCAACCTTTACTTTAATCCACATAATGCTTGAATTTATACATTCATATTCTCTTTTCTCCTTCCATAACTGATCCTTCAACATTACTGCTACCCCTTCCTTAGCTCTAACTCTCTCAGATACTCCAGATTTAATCCCATTTATTTCCCCCCACCGAAACTCCCCTACCCCCTTCAGCTTTGTTTCGCTTAGGGCCAGGACATCCAACTTCTTTTCATTCATAACATCAGCAATCATCTGTTTCTTGTCATCCGCACTACATCCACGCACATTTAAGCATCCCAGTTTTATAAAGTTTTTCTTCTTCTCTTTTTTAGTAAATGTTTACAGGAGAAGGGGTTACTAGCCCATTGCTCCCGGCATTTTAGTCGCCTCATACGACACGCATGGCTTACGGAGGAAAGATTCTTTTCCACTTCCCCATGGACAATAGAAGAAATAAAGAAGAACAAGAGCTATTTAGAAAAAGGAGAAAAACCTAGATGTATGTATATATATATATATATGCATGTGCGTGTCTGTGAATTGTGACCAAAGTGTAAGTACGAGTAGCAAGATATCCCTGTTATCTAGCGTGTTTATGAGACAGAAAAAGACACCAGCAATCCTACCATCCTGTAAAACAGTTACAGGTGTCTGTTTCACAGTCATCTGGCAGGACGGTAGTACTTCCCTGGGTGGTTGCTGTCTACCAACCTACTACCATACACATACTACACACATACACACACACACACAAACACACGCACACACACACACATATATACATATATTTATATATATATATATATATATATATATATATATATATATATATATATATATATATATATATATATATATATATATCTGAAAGTATATATATAGCGCTTTCGTGACTACTCACATTATCAAGGAACTATGAAAGTAAAGCATCCAAGGAAGCTATATAAGGGGTCTGGCCAACACCTCACTATCAGATCCCACAACGGTTAAACACCTGACGCGCGCCGACCCAACTGGACAGGTCCTTTGCACAACTCACCAACAAACTATTCTACCCAAGAAAATTTAAAAACTATTATCTTGGGTAGAATAGTTTGTTGGTGAGTTGTGCAAAGGACCTGTCCAGTTGGGCCGGCGCGCATCAGGTGTTTAACCGTTGTGGGATCTGATAGTGAGGTGCTGGCCAGACCCCTTATATAGCTTCCTTGGATGCTTTACTTTCATAGTTCCTTGATAATGTGAGTAGTCACGAAAGCGCTTGGAATTTCTCTATTCTTTCAGAGTGGTTGTTTTGCATATTCTGAAATCACCTGTTTACTGTGATCTTATTGCATATACATACATATATATACATATATATATATATATATATATATATATATATATATATATATATATATATATATATATATATATATATATATATATATTCTTATTGAAAAAAAAAATGTGTTTAAGGCTATCTGTTGTGGCACCAGGAAGTCCTTAAGGAACCACGCACTTGCTTGTACATAGAGATGACATCTGTTAGTTTCTTCAGAGCGTAAATATATTTATATTAAGAATGCAGATAAGTTACTGCCTCATAAATCAGTGATTGAATACTACTATATATGTATGTGTGCGTGTGTGTGTGTTTCTGCATGTATGTGTATACCTTCTGAGTGTACGTGTGTGAGAGTTCAAACATGAAAATTAACCGAAAGGCCTAATTGTGAGGGTGGATAAATATCACTCTTAGTGTGGGTCGTGATCCACCTCGCGTTATGCTACATTTTGTTGACATCTTGTGACTCTCGTGTGACACTGCGGGTCTTAGTAACTGACGTTCCTTCCCTCGACCCAACCACACACACTTCTGTAACTCCTTCGTGTTTCATAGCTACCCAAAGATGGTATGTGTGTTTACTTAACCATTTTACTAATCAGTATGACCAATATTTGACTAAGATGTGTGTCTTGTTTCCTAATAAACAAAACACCGCTACCAGAAGCTTTGCCTCGGATTTAATGAGTTTGCATTATCAGGGTTATTTTACAAAGATTTCTTATCTATCAATATTCACTCGCATTAACAATTAAGCCTCAACATATACATGTACATCCAAAGTAATGTAACAAAACTAGCAATGTATTTCAAAACGTGTATTCTTTTCTGAAAACCTGTAAAGTAACAAGTTTTACTACTCCACATCTTATACTTATTACTGTTACATGAATTCCTGATATCTTGAGAATTTCCAGCATGTGTTTGCCCAATCAGAGAATTCAGTAGTTACGAGAAAGACGAAGTCAACACAGGCGCAGATCTTTTATGGGCGCCGAACTATTTTCCTTGACCTGATAATTGACTCTTATGTTAAGCTCACAAACGATATATAATGACCTGCTTTAATTTACAGGCTTGTGTCGTTGTTTGTCATAATAATGGAGAAGCATCTACCTACGGCGAGCACTGAGGAGATTCCAGGAACATGGAAGACAGAACGTAGGCTTGGAGGACTCAGGGGAGAGCGGGAGAGATGGAGAATGAGATGGAGTAGAGGAGGATGAAGAGAGAGGGTCATAGAAATGAAGGACAGCTGGTGGGTAGAGTGGAGATAAGTAGCGTTCCAGAAGGTAGGATGGAGGTTCAAGGATGGCAGGGATGGTAAATGAGAGGGAGAGGGTAGGGAAGAGGTAATCCAGAACGCCCTCCCTCCCTCCGTCCCCCACCACCCTCTTACCTTAGATGGGTAAGCGTAGATTCCATCGTGTTCTTCCTGGCGGCCTATAGTTACAATAAACAGAAGTAAACATTCATACCGACCACCATAAAATTATATAAAAAACAAGATTATTTGAAGTGCACGACCGTCATAGAGGCTTATTTTTGGGGGGGAGGGAGGAGACGGTGAAGGGGAAGGGGTAGGAGAAAGGAGAGGGAGGAGGGGGGAAGGAGAAAGGAGAGAGGGTGGAGGGAATGAGGGTGGGGGAGGTGAACTAGTGTTACCGCTCCACTAATTTATTCTTTTGCATTTACATGAATTGTTGTGTTATGATTATTGCATTCAAAATGAGTGTCTCTGATGTTTGTGGTGGGACGAGCTACTTTCACGACCCTGGACTCGTTCAGAGAGAAGAGAGACTCGTTCAGAGAGAAGAGAGACTCGTTCAGAGAGAAGAGAGACTCGTTCAGAGAGAAGAGAGACTCGTTCAGAGAGAAGAGAGACTCGTTCAGAGAGAAGAGAGACTCGTTCAGAGAGAAGAGAGACTCGTTCAGAGAGAAGAGAGACTCGTTCAGAGAGAAGAGAGACTCGTTCAGAGAGAAGAGAGACTCGTTCAGAGAGAAGAGATACTCGTTCAGAGAGAAGAGAGACTCGTTCAGAGAGTAGATGGATAATACTCATGAGTTATTATTATTATTATTATTATTATTATTATTATTATTATTATTATTATTATTATTATTATTATTATTATTAGTGATAAAAAGCTTAACATCCATAGGGGTTATACGTCACCTGGGAAATGAGGAGCAATTCAATTCGATCCAAGAAAAGAGAGGACTAGTCCATTTCCTTACATCAAGAGCCTCTCTCACCAGCATCAAGGAACCTCCCTTGAGTGAGAATCTGAAACTGAAATTTAATAGCACCCAAAGCTGAACAGGCGTGCTAGTCCCGTAGGCTTCTTGTTATATATGTATGAGTGTTTGTACGTATGTATGTACGTTTGTATGTATGTATGCATGTACATCACACATTAGCACTAAAGGACACACGATAACACCAAGTACCATACAATAACACCACATAGCAAACACTAATCCCACATAACATATAGCACAAAAAAAAATAAACGCCTTGATTATTAAGTTGTTCTTTCTGGGGTGTGTTTAACGATGTTCAAACTGGGATGCTGCATGTAATTTTCACCAGAGACTATTGGCACCAGTAACTAAACACCATTTAAAAAAATATATAAAATTTGGCCTTTTAGAAGAATTTAAACCCCAGGTAGGGTACGGGAGTTCACTCCAGGCGCCATCTTGACGAGATAATGATGATGATGATGATTAATTTATCATAATAATATTATTATTATAATAATTATTATTATTAGTAGTAGTAGTAGTAGTGTTGGGGAGCGCTAAAAGTGAAGGGGCCAAAAAGCGCTTGCTGTAGTGCGCTGTGGCCCTAACGGATTTTGCGTATTTTCCGTAACATAATCTTCGTATGAGTTCTTACAAGAAGGCGCTTACTAACATGATTACAAATTTTATTTATAGCTTATATCGAAAGATTTTTAGTAATGACAGAATTTAGTAATAGACATTTGCGGATAGGCTTATTGCTCTCTCTCTCTCTCTCTTTCTCTCTCTCTCCCTCTCTCATTCTAAATCTATATATTTTTATGCCGTCAACTTCTACGCTTCTTGTTTTTACAAACATCGATATCACAACACATTTCCCCATATTCATTGCGATAAGGTAGTGAAGCATTAGTAAAAAACTATGGGCCATATCCGGGCCATAGATGTGACAACGTAGCCAAAGATGTGGCGAGCGGGACATGAAATCTGGCACACCATGCAAAAAATTGACAAACTGGGCTTCGCAACTGAAAATTAAGACAAATAAAATAAACGCAAATTCGCCGCACTATCTTGGTCAAGTCGCCGCTTGTGGCGATTGGCGCCAGGGTTGCCAACCCTGGCTCTTGACCAACAGCACATTATCGAACTTTTTAATTGGCAATCATATGCAGTCACAACTGCTGCATAATATTGTTTGGTCGATTAGGCCAGCAACCACTAGGCCTGGTCTGGGACCGGGTTAGGCAGGCTTTGTCTCCCGAAATCATCTCAAGGTAATATAAAGGAATATAATTCCCTAAGGGTTTAACGCTTCACTCCGAATTTAATAAAAATGTTGTAATTCGTTCAACATCAGTAAGCCTTTATTATTATTATTATTATTATTATTATTATTATTATTATTATTATTATTATTATTATTATTATTATTATTATTATCATTATTATTATTATTATTATTATCCTATTCCTGTTTTCTTTTATGGTTGCGTGGATATAGAAAACGAGCATCCAGCGTCACATTCCTGTACTAAACATACTCAACAAGTCACCTTAACGACACCCAACATCTTTCACTTTAAATGAGATTGTTAGTATTTGTTCCACGCTCGTTAAGGATGTCACAGTGTTCGTTCACCGGTTGTTAAGCATATCATAGTGCTCGTTCATTGTTAAGAGTGTCACACTGTTAAGGATGTCACAGTGTTCGTTCACTGTTAAGGATGTCACAGTGTTCGTTCACTGTTAAGGATGTCACAGTGTTCGTTCACTGTTAAGGATGTCACAGTGCTCGTTCACTGTTAAGGATGTCACAGTGTTTGTTCACTCTTAAGGCTGTCATAATGTTCGTTCGCTGTTAAGGATGTCACAGTGATCGTTCACTGTTAGAATGTCACAGAGTTCGTTCACTGTTAAGGATGTCACAGTGTTCGTTCACTGTTAAGGATGTCACAGTGTTCGTTCACTGTTAAGGATGTCACAGTGTTTGTTCACTCTTAAGGCTGTCACAATGTTCGTTCACTGTTAAGGATGTCACAGTGTTCGTTCACTGTTAAGGATGTCACAGTGTTCGTTCACTGTTAAGGATGTCACAGTGTTCGTTCACTGTTAAGGATGTCACAGTGCTCGTTCATTGTTAAGGATGTCACAGTGTTCGTTCACTGTTAAGGATGTCACAGTGTTCGTTCACTGTTAAGGATGTCACAGTGTTCGTTCACTGTTAAGGATGTCACAGTGCTCGTTCATTGTTAAGGATGTCACAGTGTTCGTTCACTGTTAAGGATGTCACAGTGTTCGTTCACTGTTAAGGATGTCACAGTGCTCGCTCATTGTTAAGGATGTCACAGTGTTCGTTCACTGTTAAGGATGTCACAGTGTTCGTTCACTGTTAAGGATGTCACAGTGTTCGTTCACTGTTGAGGATGTCACAGTGTTCGTTCGCTGTTAAGGATGTCACAGTGTTCGTTCACTGTTAAGGATGTCACAGTGCTCGTTCATTGTTAAGGATGTCACAGTGTTCGTTCACTGTTAAGGATGCCACAGTGTTCGTTCACTGTTAAGGATGTCACAGTGCTCGTTCATTGTTAAGGATGTCAGTGTGAGTTCACTGTTAAGGATGTCACAGTGTTCGTTCGCTGTTAGTTCGTTCATGTCACAGTGTTCGTTCGCTGTTAAGGATGTCACAGTGTTCGTTCACTGTTAAGGATGTCACAGTGCTCGTTCATTGTTAAGGATGTCACAGTGTTCGTTCACTGTTAAGGATGCCACAGTGTTCGTTCACTGTTAAGGATGTCACAGTGCTCGTTCATTGTTAAGGATGTCACAGTGTTAGTTCACTGTTAAGGATGTCACAGTGTTCGTTCACTGTTAAGGATGTCACAGTGTTCGTTCACTGTTAAGGATGTCACAGTGTTCGTTCACTGTTAAGGATGTCACAGTGTTCGTTCGCTGTTAAGGATGTCACAGTGTTCGTTCACTGTTAAGGATGTCACAGTGCTCGTTCATTGTTAAGGATGTCACAGTGTTCGTTCGCTGTTAAGGATGTCACAGTGCTCGTTCACTGTTAAGGATGTCACAGTGTTCGTTCACTGTTAAGGATGTCACAGTGTTCGTTCACTGTTAAGGATGTCACAGTGTTCGTTCACTGTTAAGGATGTCACAGTGTTCGTTCGCTGTTAAGGATGTCACAGTGTTCGTTCACTGTTAAGGATGTCACAGTGTTCGTTCACTGTTAAGGATGTCACAGTGTTCGTTCGCTGTTAAGGATGTCACAGAGTTCATGCATTAATTCTTCATGCTACCACAGTGTGTCTTCAGTTTTCAAGGAGCATATTTCCGTACGTTCCTCGTGTATTATCAATATTGTTGTACGTTCTTTATTAGTATCACTAGAGCAACGTTATATCATACCCAGTGTGGCATGCAAAGAGTACGTAACCTTTATTCGGCGCATGTACACACCCTCATTTACAGGCTATCTCCCTCAGCCAGCGAACCAGGGGACTGAGGGTTGACGATGGGGCCCCGTCGTTCAACCAGTACCCAGGTTCCAGCCAATGAGAAGATGGTTTTGGCAATCGCAGAGGTTATGTGGGTACCACTCTCCTGTCTGCCCTTGTCATTCCCATTCTAGAGCTGGTTGAAGCACGGTCTGCTCTCTAGTGGCCTCTATTCTGCCTTGCTTACCGTGGAGTGCACTAATACCTATTGTTATACATAGTGTATATAGTGTACATACTTCTGTTCTAAATTGGTGAAGGATAATATAAGTCAAAAGTTTTCTGCTGTGTTTATTTTGCTCCCTTTACACCCAGGATAATAGGCCATTCGCCGATGACACAAAGATAGGTAGGATAATTGATTCAAACGTAGATGTTAGGGAACTTCAGAAGGATTTAGACAAACTATTCTTGGTCAGAAAAGTGGCAGATGCAGTTCAATGTAGAGAAATGCAAGGTTCTGAAGTTCGGGAGTGTCCATAACTTTAGCACTTATAAGTTAAATGATGTAGAACTTAGCCATACAGATTGTGAAAAGGACTTGAGGGTTATGGTGAGCAGCAACCTTAAACCAAGACAGCAGTGCCTAAGCGTACGTAATAAGGCAAATAGATTATTGGGATTTATATCAAGAAGTGTGCGCTGTATAGCCCTTGTGGCTTAGCGCTTCTTTTTTATTATAATAATATCAAGGAGTGTAAGCAACAGAAGTCCAGAGGTCATACTGCAGCTTTATACATCATTAGTAAGGCCACACCTAGATTATGCAGCTCAGTTCTGGTCTCCATATTACAGAATGGACATAAATTCGTTAGAAAACATTCAGCGTAGAATGACTAAATTAGTACATAGCATTGTTAAGACACTTGTGCAACATCTGGTTATCTTTATTGTAGACGTTTCGCCATCTAGTGGCTTTATCAATACAGATTCTTGGTCATAATAAGTAATCAGAAGAAGTATATACAAAAGATGAGGTAATCAGTCCCTCAGCCTGGAGGTGGTGTTTGCAACACTATGGTTGTAGAGATTCTGAAGCACAGGCAAGGAGACTGGCGCTTATATAGGCGTCAGTGAAAGGGACGTGTAGCAGACGAGGGCATGGTCACTGGTAGGCGGGATTCCCCAGTGGAAGTAGGTCCTTCCCAAATTGATGGGTTAGTTGTAGTAGCCGTGAAGGTCTTGTAGATGTCCTCTGAACCAAGATACTGCAACTAACCCAAAGAGATGGGTTAGTTGCAGTAGCCGTGAAGGTCTTGTAGATGTCCTCTGGACCAAGATTCCATGATGTTGCAGTGCCTGACAAGTTGTGCAAGAAAGGTATAAATACCGACAAGATGAAAGTTAAGACACTTGTGCAACATCTGGATATCTTTATTGTAGACGTTTCGCCATCCAGTGGCTTTATTAATACAGATTCTAGGACTGTCTTCCAATTATATCCTAGAATCTGTATTGATAAAGCCACTGGATGGCGAAACGTCTACAATAAAGATATCCAGATGTTGCATATGTGTCTTAACTTTCATATTGTCGGTATTTTATACCTTTCTTACACAACTTGTCAGGCACTGCAACATCATGGAATCTTTGTCCAGAGGACATCTACAAGACCTTCACGGCTGCTGCAACTAACCCATCTCTTTGGGAAGGACTTACTTCCACTGGGGAATCTCTCTCTGTCTCTCTCTCTCTGTCTCTCTCTCTCTGTCTCTCTCTCTCTCCCTCTCTCTCTATCTGCATATATATATATATATATATATATATATATATATATATATATATATATATATATATATATATATATATATATATATATATATATATATATATATATATATATATATATATATATATATATATATATATATATATATATGCAATAAGATCACAGTAAACAGGTGATTTCAGAATATGCAAAACAACCACTCTGAAAGAATAGAGAAATTCCAAGCGCTTTCGTGACTACTCACATTATCAAGGAATAATGAGTAGTCACGAAAGCGCTGGGAATTTCTCTATTCTTTCAGAGTGGTTGTTTTGGATATATATATATATATATATATATATATATATATATATATATATATATATATATATATATATATATATATATATATATATATATATATATATATATATATATATATATATATATATATATACGATCACACTTGCAAATACTGAGTATTGTACATCTCGAGAATAACGCTGAAAGACATAATAAAACCAGAGTTATATCAGTGAACAATGGCAGTAACAGTTCATGCGAAATATTCGGAGACTTCAACGTGACGTGAGAACATATCCAAACAATAATTGTGACAACACTGACAGGCTTCATAGTCTTGTGTGAGCGATGCTTCAACTCTTGTACATGTTGATGGGTAAATACATACATATATATATATATATATATATATATATATATATATATATATATATATATATATATATATATATATATATATATATATATATATATATATATATATATATATATATATATATTTTATTAACACATCGGCAGTCTCCCAACATGGTACGGTGACCCGAAGAAAAAACTTTCACCATCATTCACTCCATCACTATCTTGCCAGAGGCGTGCTTACACTACAGTTATAAATCTGCAACATTAACACCCCTCCTTCAGAGTGCAGGCACTGTACTTCCAATCTCCAGCGCTCAAGTCCGGCCTGCCGGTTTCCCTGAATCCCTTCATAAATGTTACCTTGCTCATACTCCAACAGCACGTCGAGACCTAAAAGCTATTTGCCTCCATTCGCTGTTATCTAACACGCTCAAGCACGCTTGCTGGATGTCCAAGCCACTCTCACACAAAACCTCCTTTACCCCCCTCCCTTCAACCTTTCCTAGGCCGACCCCTACCCCGCCTTCCTTCCACTACAGATTTATACACTCTCGAAGTCATTCTATTTTGTTTCACCCTCTCTACATGTCCGAACCACCTCAACAACCCCTCCTCAGGCCTCTGGATAATAGTGTTGGTAATCCTTGCACCTCCTCCTAATTTCCAAGCTACGAATTCTCTGCATTATATTCACACCACACATTGCTTTCAGACATAACATCTCCACTGCCTCCAGCCTTCTCCTTGTTGCAACATTCACCATCCATGCTTCACGCCCATATAAAAGCGTTGATATAACTATACTCTCATACATTCCCCTCTTTGCTTCCATGGACAAAGTTCTTTTTCTCCATAGATTCCTCAGTTTACCACTCACCTTTTTCCCCTCATCAATTCTATAATTCACCTCATCGTTCATAGACCCATCTGCTTACACGTCCACTTCTAAATATCAGAATACATTCACCTCCTCCACACTCTCTCCCTCCAATCTGATATCCAATCTTTAGTTACCTAATTTTTTTGTTATCTTCATCATCTTACTCTTTCCTATATTCACTTTTAATTTTCTTCTTTTACATACCCTACCAAACCCATCCACCAACCTCTGCAACTTCTGTTCAGAATCTCCCAAAAGCACAGTGTCATGAGCACAGAGAAACTGTGACAACTCCCACTTTGTGTTAGATTCTTTATGCTTTAACCCCAAACCTCTTGTGAACACCTGAGCATGTACTTCTCTTACAACCCCATCTATAAATATATTGAACAACCATAGTGGCATCACACGTCCTTGTCTAAGGCCTACTTTTACTGGGAAATATTCTCCCTCTCTCCTACATGCTCTAACCTGAGCCTCACTATCCTCGTAAAAACCCTTCACTGCTCTCAGTAACCTGCCTCCTATTCCATACATTTGCAACATCTGCCACATTGCTCACTTCCCCTATCCACCCTGTCATACGCCTTGTACTAATCCATAAACCTATATGTTTCACTGTAAACACTTGGTCTACACACCCCCTACCCTTCCTAAAGCCTCCTTGTTCATCTGCTATCCTACTCTCCGTCTTACTCTTAATTCTTTCAATTATAACTCTACCACGCACTTTACCAGGTATACTCAACAGATTTATTCCCCTATAATTTTTGCACTCTCTTTTGTCCCCGTAAATACTTATTTCCGTGGAAAAGAGCATCACGTTTAAAAAAAAAATATGAATACAGACTCGCATCCACTCGACAAAATGAAGAAAAGATTGTACTGCAAACGCTTCATCAAAACGTCTGGTTGAATTATACCCTTCCTCTGCAAATTGCAATCTACGTTATACTGTCACAAAGTGTTTATGTGTCTTAATGAACGCCTGCCGTATGTCTGTAATTTAAAGATAATGAAGAATTTATTGTTATTAACAAAACTAGTTAACTCAGATAATCTTGGTAAACTTGCATTCCTCTCACATACATTAAAGGACAATAAAATTCTGGTTTGATGTGTTCATATTAAACCGTATATAACAAACACTGCATAATATTTGGGGACTTAAAAATACGTATTTTTCTTTCAAAATCTCAAAATATTTTATATCATGCTGCTTTTAAGTATGTAGTTGAGATAAGAACAAACATGAAATAATACCAAGAATGGAGTTTGAGAAGCGATGAGTGATATTGAGCTCCATATTAATGTCAGCTTGCAGAGTACTACAGGATAGAGTGCGGCAGCTGTTAGGTGTCTGGGAAGTGTATATCCTCCTCCCTGTGATTTGGGAGTGTGAAATGAGTCATGAGGCATTCCGAGTGATGAGTGGAGCTTCATGATGCCCTCACAGTGATGTATACTTGATGAGTAGAGCTTCAAGATGCCCACACAGTGATGCACACCTGATGAGTGGAGCTTCATGATGCCCTCACAGTGATGCACACCTGATGAGTGGAGCTTCACGAGACAAGACAAACACGTCAGTATCCAGCGGTAAATATGCTAGGACCTTATTCGGCAGAGGCCTTTAAGTTTTGGCCCGACCCTCAAGGTCATCGGGACGTTTAAGGAGATGAACCCAAGACGGAAGAGGGATAGCTCTGAGGTGTACTTGTCTGACACTGGGGTGTCGATGAGGGAGGCTGGTAGAGACGCAGATGATGTACTGGACAGCTGATGGATAGCCCGGATGCAGGTACCCGCCAGGAAACTCAATCTCCGATGGGGTTGACTTAGATAAATGGCAAATTATGATGCATCAAAGAAAAACGATAGAATGTTGAAGGTGCTGAGACCGTGTGGGGAGAAAATCAAAATGTTGACAAGGGTGAAAACGTATCAAGAGAACTGGAGCGTGGAAAAAGATCTCCACCTGCAGCAATCAGCTGATAAAGACTTCGTGGAGAGGATTAAAAGAAAATGCGCATTTTGTGTCGGAGGTGTAGATGGGGAGGGAGACGCCTGCCTGTTGAGGGGGTCTGGAAATGAAGATAACGGAGCCGGGATCCGAATAATGATGTGAGGGGCCCAATCTCCCTGGGGATGTTAAGACGCAGGTGAGGAGGAGGAGGAGGAAGAAGAGTTGAATACTGAAGAAGCATTGCAATGAATCACTGATAACCTTATGGCCGATTTTATGCTACAGAAAATAGTAAAAATATGAGATGATTTAAAAATTATTGTTCCCCATTACGTTTGCCAATGTATTTGATTGACAGTGTATCTTAATGGAGATTGTTAAATGGTTATTTTTCTCTGCTGGAACAAACTGAACTGAAATGTATTAAAGAGCGAAGGAAGCTGTTTCAGATGAGGGAGATAACAGAGTAACACAAGATAACGTGTCTGGTGGGTGGACAAGGAGGAACAACCTCAGATGAAGAGATGTAAAGTATGGCGGCTGGATAACGATGTACTCTCTCTCTCTCTCTCTCTCTCTCTCTCTCTCTCTCTCTCTCTCTCTCTCTCTCTCTCTCTCTCTCTACCTCCTTCTTATAAGCCTAAGCTTACTCTGTCTTTACTTCAACCATCTAACTATAATTATGAAAACTAACATTTCCATCTCCCTTTCCTTCCCCCAACAACAAGCAAACATAACGAAGTACCTGAAGCTAATCCTATTCATAAATTCACATAGGCACTCGAATAAGGTTGTGTCCGTGGATGGAAACAGGCGAATCCCGTCTACGCTTCGACTCTCCCGTTGAGGAAGTCGAAGTAATTGGTGCAGTAATAGCGGCCCACGAATGAGAAAGTGAGGTCAGTGGCGTCTGTCCAGATAACCTCACCTTGTGGATGGCGAAGACAGGTGAAGGTGCATGAGGAAGACACACGGCCCACGTCGGTGATGCTGGCGCTTCTCTGTAATGCATCAGTGAGGTTGAGAGCATTTTCTGTCATCCTGTTCATCCCTTGATCCTCTTCCCATCTTTATCTCTCCATTTTTATATTTTAACCTTATCCCTGGTGATATATGTATTAACATTATATCGCTTCTTCTCTTCTCTTGTCTTCATTGTATTAATTTTTTCTATCATCTTTTAAGCTTATCCCTCATGTATTAATCTTATCTCTCACCTTTGTTTTTACCTTATTTCTCGCTTTCTATTAAGCTTATCCCTTGTCTTCTTTGTATTAAGCTTATCATAACTTCTACGTATTATAAAGCTAGCTAGTAATTAACTGGGATAAATTATTTTACTTTCTGTCTCTGCTAATCATCAAAAAAATGACCAATTTCAACTCAAGGTTAAACTCGTCAGGAACACTGTCTTTTTCGTCAGTCTCTAAGACGATATCCTGTCTTAATTTCCATGAGATTCTGAATAAGGAAATCATACAGCGTGTTTACCTGAGGAGTAGTAAACCAGGCATTTTTAATATATACAAGTAATTTTTTGGTAGGCAAATAGATACTAAGTCAAAAAAAAAAAATAGGCTTGAACATTGGCAGGTAGTGTGCGGTTTGGGGCAGTGTAATGGGGTATGAGTTGAACTGGGTAGGAGAAGTGGTCAGTTGGGCGCAGACAGCCAGTTTGAGCAGACGTGCCGCGCTTCCCTCCGTCCCAGCCAAGAGCCAGGTAGGATGTGACGAGGTGTGACAACCAGGTCGAGTTCACCTCAAGTAATGATATCGGATTTCTGTTGATCGAAATACTTTTTTGCGTTTTAGTCATACAGTGTTTAATGTTTTTTCCTGACAAGAATCTTTATTTCTTGGAAATCTATTAATTATTATATATATTTTTTCTTTTTTTTTCAGGCTGAAACGACGCCACCATTTTGTAAAATTTGTGAGGGATACAAGCAGCTAAGAAAATGAGTGAATGATGGTTACACACTTCTGGGCAAAAAGTGAGAGATATCGTTGAACTGAGTGCGCGTTCAAGATATGGACATAGTGTTGACTATGACAAAACGTGAAGCCCAAGTGGGAGGTCTGGAGGAAGCAAAGGACATGGTGGACGACAACAATAACAACGAGATGATGGAGAGACAGGGAAACAAGACACCGGGAGGCTGTAGCGGGAAGTATCTGCTACGTCCCCGCTCAGTTCGCTCCAGACGAAGCTGTGACAGCGACTGGTCTCTGCAGGATACCAGAAGACAGAAGTCACGTCCTGCCCCTCTGTCTAAATACCGCAGGAAGACAGCCAACACTCGAGAGAGGTTCCGCATGCGGCAGATCAACACAGCCTTCGATAAACTGCGAAAGATGCTGCCCGCATGGGACCATGGCCAGAACTCCAGCTCGGAGATGACCAAGATTACCACGCTGAAACATGCGTGTGCCTACATCAGGTCTCTTCAAGACATTCTGGACAGCACCGTCAACCAGCATATTCTGGATGGCAGTGCGCCTCAGGATGCCTGCCCCTGGGTCCTTTCCAGCATCCTGGAGGACGCTTCCAGGTTCCAGAACGCCCAAATGGATGCCTACCACCGGTCATCAAACAGATCTTCCATGATGGATATTGACGCCGGGGCCGACACCGATTTGATGTCACTTTTGTGTGATTCCACGGATTCGGGAGTATTCGAGGAGAACCTGGACTCTTTCTCGTACCTGTCACCGATGTGCGAGGCTGACGAAGTGGCCTTGCTGCTACTAGGGGCGGAACCCCCTACTTACTGGCAAGATCAGTCCCACCCTCAGTTCGCCGTGTGCTGATAATGGCTAAACGATATAACCGTGGAAGAAAACAACTGCATACCGTAGGCTAAGTATGATATAACACTCTTCCTCTAATGGATAGTTATCATGCTTGTTATACTTTCTCCTGCTGCCTCGTCCCTCAAGAAAGCTCTCTTCTCGATGCAAATGCACTGGCAGCAAAGTGAAAGGAGAAAATTGCGATTACCTTCTCGAAGGCAGCTGATAAAAGAAAAATGTTTACCCTTTCCGTATGGGTCACTGTGTATAACGTATCATTACTCCCCCTGACCTGAACAAAATAGAGGCGGCAATCTTGTGGACACGTAGAGATGAGGGGTCAGTGTTGCGTACTGCTGGTAGACCAGCTTCGTTAGATCGGGAAAGAACGACGCTTTCCTCTAGGAATGGATTCCAAGCAAGGAATTCTAAGCTATGAGGCTCTTGACAGTTCTGTGGCCAGATATATTATTTTAATAATGTGGCCAGATATATTATTTTAATACTCGAGTGTTAATGTTTTTTTTTTTTATCAAAGACTCTTGGACTCCAGTCACTTTGTTTATTTGTTGCTGGAATGATTCTGAGTTATCACAGTAAGGAGATATCTCACAAGATGCTGGTGACGTACCGCTTAAGACGGCACTACCTTATAGGATGCTACAGTGTTACCCAAGATGCCAGTAAAGTGCCACCTGAGATGCTGGCAATATACCACCTAAGATGAAACCATCTTAGATGCTAGTGATATACTACCTAAGGAGGAATTTTAAAGAGAGAAATGCTGACTTTAGACCATTATTTTAACTCTTCAGGTTCAAACTAATGAACTCCTATATGGGAGATGTGAGTTTATGTACCCGGCTATATTGCCGGGTACATAATTATTTAGACCAAGCACAAACAACAGAGAAAAGAGGTTCATAAGTAGCGGCGAGTGTGACTCCTACGTACGTAAGTTATGTGGCTTTCACGTGCGTTAGTAGTGTGACTTCTGCGTGAGTGAGTCGTATGGCCGTCGAGTACACGAGCCGTTTGTTTCCGATGTAATCGAGCCGCGTGACATACACGAATCTTTTGTGGACTCTGTCGCGTTCATTATTCTAGTCAAAGTGACCGTGCCATAACATGAACATGCGTCAAACTGCCACTTGACGCACACAACTGGGCTGCGTCGACGATTGCAACGGTGTTGCGTCGACACATACAGTTGTGCTGCGCCAACTTAACACTCGTTGCATCGATGCATACAACAGCGTTGCGTCTACGCATACAACGATGCTGCGTCATACAAGTGGACTGTTTACTTATTGTTCACACATTGATGGTTCCGGGGGTCATTGACTCCTTCTTCCCCCCCGCGGCCCGGTCTCAGACCAGGCCTCCTGGTTAACAGACCTGGCCAATGAAGCTGTTGGTGCTAGACACCACAGCATGGCTGATCAGGGGCAGTCTGGGAGGAACAAGTACCGGTAACACTTTTCTAAGCACTTTATACATTTGTTTAACAATGTGTTATTTCCTATAATTTTTATTACTAAGGGATTAATTGGTGAATAAAAGTCACTAAGTAAATGTCTTATATAAATTTTACCCTATCCCTGTTTACTTATATATATATATATATATATATATATATATATATATATATATATATATATATATATATATATATATATATATATATATGAAACAATCAGACGATGTTTCTTTCATCCTGAACCATTCTGTACCATTTTGGACCAACCTGAACCATTCTGTACCATCTAGGACCACTATGCGCCATCTTGGACCATTCTGCATTACTCACTCTATAAATCCACCCCTAACTTAGGGGTTATTTGATATACACACATAATATGTAAGTCTTGGCTGAAGTTTTTCTGAAGTTCATTGTCTGCCTGGCCAGCAAAATTTTTTTGATATAATTAAGAAAAAATATATATCATTATTATTATAATTATTAATATTATTATTGTTGTTGTTGTTGTTGTTGTTGTTGTTGCTGTTGGTGTTGTTGATATTATTATTATAATTATTATTATTATTATTATTATTATTATTATTATTATTATTATTATTATTATTATTATTAAATTTATGGAGAAAGGAAACCAAAGACACAGATGAGTTCCAGGGTCTTCAGTAAATAGTTTTTGTAACTAAAAGAGAAGGAAATAAAGAAAGCTTATTCCATACACAGTTTTAAGAGTAGGCACGATACACCACGTAAACGGAGAACACTATAATAAAATAAAAAAAACTGACACGAAACTGAGAAAGGAATAAAAATTTAAAACCGGATCGGGTTAACTATTTACCATTGAAAGAAACAGCTAAACCAGAAGGGGCTATTACAGCCCTTGGAGAATAGAGAGATAATCAGGCTTGATCTTAGGAAGAGGTGGGTAGCCAGAGCTCCTTACATCAAGAGCCTCTCAGCAGTTTCAAGAGGAATACAGCATCATCAAGGTGTTGGAACACTAGTGGAGGGTGATGGAACACTAGTGGAGGGTGATGGAACACTAGTAGAGGGTAATGGAACACTAGTGGAGGGTAATGGAACACTAGTGGAGGGTGATGGAACACTAGTGGAGGGTGATGGAACACTAGTGGAGGGTGTTGGAACACTAGTGGAGTGTGATGGAACACTAGTGGAGGGTGTTGGAACACTAGTGGAGGGTGATGGAACACTAGTGGAGGGTGATGTAACACTAGTGGAGGGTGATGGAACACTAGTGAAGGGTGATGTAACATTAGTGAAGGGTGATGGAACAATATTGGAGGGTGATGTAACATTAGTGAAAGCACAGGTCACAGGTGCAAACACACGTCACATGTGCAAGCACAGGTCACATTTGCAAGCAGAGGTCGCATGTGCAGGTACAGGTCACATGTGCAAGCACAGGTCACATGTGCAGGCACAGGTCACATATGCAAGCACAAGTCACATGTGCAGGCACAGGTTACATGTGCATGCACAGGTCACATGTGCAAGTACAGGTCACATGTGCGGGCACAGGTCACATGTGCAAGTACAGGTCACATGCGCAGGCACAGGTCACATGTGCAGGCACAAGTCACATCTCAGGTCATGTCTCAGCTCTTTTGTTGTCTTATTATTTTTAATTTTCCTTGATAATGTGAAAAAACACGAATGCGATGGAAATATTGCTATTTTTTCACTTACTCCGTAAATAACGTTCTGTTTACTCTGATGCCGAGCTTGTAGGTTCGAATTATCGTGTACTGGACCGAGAGATAACGTTTGTAAGTAATTATTTTGTCTGTTTATGAATTGTTAAACATGTATATATATATATATATATATATATTTATATATATATATATTTATATATATATATATATATATATATATATATATATATATATATATATATATATATATATAATATATATATATATGGTAGGAGAAGAAAATATTCAAACAGCTCCGGGGAGAACCTTGAGTTTTCTCTGAGGTACGTTTATTGTCTTCTCTGAGGATGAGGGTCCCCATTCCAGCTATAGAGGTGGTACTTCCCTATATTGAAAAAATATATATAGATATATATATATATATATATATATATATATGTATATATATAATATATATATATGCATGCATAGTTCCTTTGTATAAAGGCAAAGGGGATAAAAGAGAGTGCAAAAATTATAGGGGGATAAGTCTGTTGAGTGTACCTGGTAAAGTGTATGGTAGAGTTATAATTGAAAGAATTAAGAGTAAGACGGAGAATAGGATAGCAGATGAACAAGGAGGCTTTAGGAAAGGTAGGGGGTGTGTGGACCAGGTGTTTACAGTGAAACATATAAGTGAACAGTATTTAGATAAGGCTAAAGAGGTCTTTGTGGCATTTATGGATTTGGAAAAGGCGTATGACAGGGTGGATAGGGGGGCAATGTGGCAGATGTTGCAAGTGTATGGTGTAGGAGGTAGGTTACTGAAAGCAGTGAAGAGTTTTTACGAGGATAGTGAGGCTCAAGTTAGAGTATGTAGGAAAGAGGGAAATTTTTTCCCAGTAAAAGTAGGCCTTAGACAAGGATGTGTGATGTCACCGTGGTTGTTTAATATATTTATAGATGGGGTTGTAAGAGAAGTAAATGCGAGGGTCTTGGCAAGAGGCGTGGAGTTAAAAGATAAAGAATCACACACAAAGTGGGAGTTGTCACAGCTGCTCTTTGCTGATGACACTGTGCTCTTGGGAGATTCTGAAGAGAAGTTGCAGAGATTGGTGGATGAATTTGGTAGGGTGTGCAAAAGAAGAAAATTAAAGGTGAATACAGGAAAGAGTAAGGTTATGAGGATAACAAAAAGATTAGGTGATGAAAGATTGAATATCAGATTGGAGGGAGAGAGTATGGAGGAGGTGAACGTATTCAGATATTTGGGAGTGGACGTGTCAGCGGATGGGTCTATGAAAGATGAGGTGAATCATAGAATTGATGAGGGAAAAAGAGTGAGTGGTGCACTTAGGAGTCTGTGGAGACAAAGAACTTTGTCCTTGGAGGCAAAGAGGGGAATGTATGAGAGTATAGTTTTACCAACGCTCTTATATGGGTGTGAAGCGTGGGTGATGAATGTTGCAGCGAGGAGAAGGCTGGAGGCAGTGGAGATGTCATGTCTGAGGGCAATGTGTGGTGTGAATATAATGCAGAGAATTCGTAGTTTGGAAGTTAGGAGGAGGTGCGGGATTACCAAAACTGTTGTCCAGAGGGCTGAGGAAGGGTTGTTGAGGTGGTTCGGACATGTAGAGAGAATGGAGCGAAACAGAATGACTTCAAGAGTGTATCAGTCTGTAGTGGAAGGAAGGCGGGGTAGGGGTCGGCCTAGGAAGGGTTGGAGGGAGGGGGTAAAGGAGGTTTTGTGTGCGAGGGGCTTGGACTTCCAGCAGGCATGCGTGAGCGTGTTTGATAGGAGTGAATGGAGACAAATGGTTTTTAATACTTGACGTGCTGTTGGAGTGTGAGCAAAGTAACATTTATGAAGGGATTCAGGGAAACCGGCAGGCCGGACTTGAGTCCTGGAGATGGGAAGTACAGTGCCTGCACTCTGAAGGAGGGGTGTTAATGTTGCAGTTTAATAAACTGTAGTGTAAAGCACCCTTCTGGCAAGACAGTGATGGAGTGAATGATGGTGAAAGTTTTTCTTTTTCGGGCCACCCTGCCTTGGTGGGAATCGGCCGGTGTGATAATAAAAATAATAAAAATATATATAATTATATATATATATATATATATATATATATATATATATATATATATATATATATATATATATATATATATATATATATAGGGAGGTACCACCTAAAGAGCTGTCCTGGGGACCCTCATCCTCAGAGAAAAGAATAAACTTGCTTCAGGGAAAACTCAAGGTTCTCCCTGAAGCTGTTTGAGAATTTTCTCCTACCACCCGATATATTTAATATATATATTATTTAAAGACAATGTACATTGACAACATATTCACAAAAATACAATAGAAAGTAAAACAACGTACATAACAACTCAGAGCTACATCTAGAATACTTCGTCTAGCTCCCCGGCGGTGGGCCGCGTGCCCAGAATGCTGCAGGCATTTCCTCTCTGGATCGCGACACTGAGTCTCTGAAAGAGGAAGCTGGTCGCCCTGTGGTTTTTGATTTCTATGATATATATATATATATATATATATATATATATATATATATATATATATATATATATATATATATATATATATATATATATATATATGTATATATATATATATATATATATATATATATATATATATATATATATATATATATATATGTATATATATATATATATATATATATATATATATATATATATATATATATATATATATATATACATATGTCGTGCCGAATAGGCAGAACTTGCGATCTTTGCTTAAATAGCAACGCTCATCTTGCCATATAGGACAATCGAAAATTTGTGTATGCAATAATTTCGCCAAAATCAATCTGAACCTAACGAAAAAAAAATATTTCACTGTGTTTGTTTAGTATTAAATTATTGTAAACAAATCTAAAATATATTTAGTTGAGTTAGGCTAAAATAAATTGCGCTTGTTATAATAAGGTTAGGTAAGTTTTCTAAGATTCTTTTGGTGAAAAATTAAAAATTTTTACATTAACATTAATGAAAAAAATATATCTTTAAACGTATAAGAGAAAATTTTAGAAAGGACTTAATTTTAAATGAGTTCTTGCTAATTGACCAGTTTTACCTATTAGGCACGACATATATATATATATATATATATATATATATATATATATATATATATATATATATATATATATATATATATATATATGTATGTATGCAAAACTATTTTTGTTATCTATAAAATGTATTTTTTGTTAATATTTCCCATAGGAAATAATGTAAATCCAATTAAACCATTCCAGACACCCAAAAATATTAACAAAAAATACATTTTATAGATAATAAAAATAGTTTTGCATACAGAAAAGGCACGACTAAATTCGAGGGTCCACTGTATATATATATATATATATATATATATATATATATATATATATATATATATATATATATATATATATATATATATATATATATATATATATATATATATATATATATACATAGAGAGAGAGAGAGAGAGAGAGAAATTCCAAGCGCTTTCGTGACTACTCACATTATCAAGGAACAATAAAAGTAATGCATCAAAGGAAGGCATATATCCAAAATTTATGAAATAGCTAATGATTTGAAATACCCAAGAAACGTTATTGATAAATCTTTTAAAGTTGCTAGAAATACTTTTTACAATCCAAAAAGGGACAACCAGCCTTATTCAACTAAAAATATGTTGGTTCTCCCTTACCATGAAAACTTGGTTGATATGCCTTCTCTTCTTAAGACTTTTAATGTTAAAGTTGTATTCAAAAATCTTAATACAGTAAAAAAAACTTTTGATAAAGAATTCCCCCCAAAATGCTGACGGATGTGTCTATAAGATTCCTTGTAAAATTTGTGATAAAGTTTATTACGATCAAACTGGCAAAAGTCTCGAACTAAGATTAAAACAACATAAATATAGCATTAGAACTCGACAAGATCCAATGCTCTATTTATTCATGTGAGAGATTTTAACCATCCAATTGATTTTCAAAAAGTTGAGAAAGTTATATCAAGCAAGTCCATGGTCGACAGGAATATAATTGAATCTTGTTTCATAAAAAGCAGTTTTGACAATAATATGAATATTTCCTTTGGTTTATATAAATTAGATCCATTTATAATTAATAGAATTTGGGAAGAATTTAATAATACATTGGACAACTAATAAATTTTTAAATTCTTAATTCTTGGGTAGAATAGTTTGTTGGTGGATTGTGTGAAGGATATATATATATATATATATATATATATATATATATATATATATATATATATATATATATATATATATATATATATATATATATATATATTTATATATATATGTATATATATATATATATATATATATATATATATATATATATATATATATATATATATATATATATATATATCCTAACACCCTACACTGTGTTAATGCTACATCCGCCACTCGTGTCTTACTCCTTCCATTAATACCTATGTACTCTCACTCATACCCATGGTATCTGGTTATCAGGAGCTGCAGGTGTTCTCTCAGGCACTTGTGAGGTGAGATAATGATTTTTAGCCTCCATCTGCAGGCCTCCCACACACACACACACACACACACACACACACACAAACCAGCTGGTATGCCTCACTAAACATAATTACCCTAGCATAAATTCGTATAAATTCTCGAATTTGGAAGCATTCCAAGACTCGTCTCTGTCTCACTCTCTCTGTCTCTGTCTGTCTGTCTGTCTGTCTGTCTGTCTCTCTCTCTCTCTCTCTCTCTATCTCTATCTCTCAGGACATGCTATCTTCTAGCAATATTCACACAACAGCTCAGACCTATCTAGAATATATTGCTACTATCTAGGATCATACCCACAATAGACAATTGACACGCAGGTATCTACTTCCTGTTAAGTGAACAGGAGTAGCAGGTGTGAGGAAACTTGCCCATACATCTCGCCCAGCCCAGGAGTCAAACCTCGGTCTTTCCAATTGTGGTCCGAGCGCTCTGTCATATAACTACAGGTTATTTTCACATAAGAGACTTGATGGGAAACGTTGCTCCCACCAGTTTTTTTTATCAATCCCAGGTTGTGTCTGCTTGCCTGGTTATGTAAAGATCTCTCTATAATATGTCATTCAAGTAAGCATATTCACAAGTCATGCAAAGTCAATGTTTTTGTTTCATCCTAAATGAAATACGCAGCAGAGGACTCACTTGTTGTAGTGATGCTCACTTGGTCGTTTTCCTGTGTATGTTGACTTGTGTATGAGTGTGTATGTATGTTACTGCATGTGTATGTCAGGGCTTCTGGGTGCCCTTACAAAAACCAGGAAATAACGTTTAGGTATATATGATATACAAGGTTCCTTGTGACCTCTTCTAACACTAGGATAATATTCGGGTATATATGTTTTTGAAGGATGTTCTATGCGACTCACCTCTCCAGGAGACGACTAGGAGACTACGAGGAGACGACCAGAAGAAAATTCGGAGATTCCTCTTACGGACACCGAGGCCGATCTTACTCTTCACACATGGCTGTGTAGGAGCGTTTACCTTACTATGGCTCCGCCTTTTCCTGTTATTCATTCGTCTGTTGTGATCTTGTGTGGCCCTCGATGGCCTTCTGATAAGGCTACAAGTAGAGGCCGTAAGTCATTCCCAAAACTCTGCATATTGGACTGAGATCCACAAAGGTCTGTTTGGTCTTTCATTATTTATTATAACTAACCATATTTAACTGGGGAATGGAAAGTAATCAGATTTATTGCAAGAATTAAGACGGATTTGAAAGACTGGATAGAGAACCCTTTACCAAGAAAAGGGAAAATATTTGTCAGTTAAATAGTAGGGTGAAGGGGGAGGGCATTTAGGAATTTGGTTACTGTCGAAAAACATTTTTTTTTCCCAGAGGATTTTGTTAATCGTTACTGACATAAAAGAAATTAATTGTCATGTTAGTTCCTCTCAGCAGGAGGTCTTAATGGTCATGTCAGTAATGATTTTATATTCATCTTCGTCTTATTCGCTATTTTTTGTTTTATTATTTTAGTTTTACTTATCTTCTCCTCTTCACTTTCATTCTCATCTTCCATTTCGTATTTTTTTCATATTTTTTTTAATAATCTTCCCTCTATTATCACTATGGATGTTGCATTCGTTCAGGAAACATTTTTTTTGAGGAAATTAGATATGGTGAAAGTAATATGACAGGACAAAATACCACCTTGGGCTCTGCGAGAGGCAGCAGAGGAACTACAATACTTCCACAACTTCTAGTATAAAAGAGGCACTTGCTGGACACTTGCAAAACTACAAATATGACATCAGTATACAAAATATAAAAAAAAATATATTATGCTAATATTAAAACCTACGCTGACTATCTTGCTGACTAAAGTACTTGAAAAAATACACAGAAAACTCTCATATAGGAGACTGAAAGTTGTGTCGCCGTTCGGTCCGACTTGTACCATTAACTAGTCTAGTTAATGGTCCAAGTCGGACCGAAACGTCGGCATAAGTTTTAGTCGTCTATGTGCGGGTTACTTGTGTATTGTTCCAGTCACGGTATTGTGCGTTTTTATTCTACTTTAAAAGATAATAAGAAAACGAGTATTGGCACACAAAGAGAATAAAACATGAGAGACGGCCACCACGGGTTAGGAAAATGTTGAACAATATGAGTCTGTGATATTCATCAGTCTCTTGCCCAGTGATTCATCAGTTTGTGACGAAGAAACAACTGTTGAAGAGGAAGCTTTAACAGTAACAACGGTTTCGCTCTAAATAGAGCTTTACCGCATTACAGGCTTCATAAAGCTCTCCGCCGAAAGGCTGTCCCAGTAAAATCTCGCTCTACAACACTTGGTTTATCTTCATTAGCGACGGTAGTACATTTATACCCATTTCCTGTTTACCAAATAGCGACATTCTGCCTGTGTCCCATATAAGGAGACTCCAGACCCGACTACTGATCCTGAATATTACTCACTCAACATTATTACTGGAATGTGGTGTAACTGTCAATTTGTTCCTGGACACGAGATGCGTTGTACCTTGTATACCTTGTATTCCTCATGGATTTTCCTAAGAGCTTAAATCTGTCGCAATACTGACGCTATCTCACCCAGCGACAGTATCTTAATGACCGTAACTTACTCAGAGGCAAATGATGGATTCGAGACTCGAAACACCGTCCTTAATTGACTGTCTGTATTTATCCGTGCAAAGGTTTTCTTTTTTTTTTTTTTTTTAAATTTAAATTTGTCATTCGAAAACACGGGGTTATTCATCAGTGCTGGCTTATATGTGATGAACACTTGTTTTATATTTGAGAGACACCTGTTGGATGTCTTAGAGGCACGTGCCAGATGTCTGGGAGGCACGTGTCTGATGCCTGAGAGGCACGTGTTGGATGTTTAGAGGAACGTGCCAGATGTCTGAGAGGCACGTGTCGGATATCTGAGAGGCACGTGTCCGATGCCTGAGAGGCACGTGTTGGATGTTTAGAGGAACGTGCCAGATGTCTGAGAGGCACGTGTCGGATATCTAACAGGCACGTGTCCGATGTCTGAGAGGCACGTGTCTGTTATGGAACACAATAGTAGCATGGACAGTGTTTAAATGCCAGCTTGACCAGACAACAGTAAGAGTCATCAAGGTGGTATTTAATACTAAATTCAGATGAAAGTCTTAGTAAAGAGCTATACACTCCTCTGTGTATATTCGCTGAGAGATATACAGCAGGGAGTATATATTTCTCAGTATATACACTTAGAGTTATAAGCCCATGGATTGACTGCACTGGAATATATATAGTTATCGATGTAGATACCTCTTGAGGACGCATTGGCAGTATTATCCACTCTTCAAAATGGTATATTCTCTGAGTATATATTTTAAGTATATGTAAGTAGTTAATACAGGGCAAAAAGTTTAACGAAGAGAAAAAGAACAAATTTTGCAAAGAAAAAAGAGAAGACATTATGTAAAGAGAAGAAACAAAGCAATAACAAAGAGAAATTAATGACTAACCGAAAAGTGAACACGACAAAGGAGGGGGGGAGAAGGGAAGCTACGCACGACAACAGGCGAGAGATTCCTCATTATCGTGGTCGTTGTCGTGGTCGTCGTCTTGGTCGTTGTCCTGGGGTACAACTTTGGGCAGCAGGTCTTGGTCAACTGCTGGGTGTGCTATCAGCCCCGAGGACTCGTTACCAGCCATAATTGTCCGGGTGGAGTGTTCTCGCCAGGTCCAATATATCACGACCTGAGGTATGCTAATGGGAGGAGTGGTAGTGGCAGGGGTAGGAGTGAGGTAGAGCATGTTTCCCCTTCAGAGGTGCTAAAGGTGTTAATGGAGGTTAAGCAATGGAGTCACAAGAGACAGGTGAATTCTCTCTCTCTCTCTCTCTCTCTCTCTCTCTCTCTCTCTCTCTCTCTCTCTCTCTCTCTCTCTCTCTCTCTCTCTCTCTCTCTCTCTCTCCTCTCCTCTCTCTCTCTCTCTCTCTTTACCAATCTCTACATAACGAAAAATAAGATGCATCAGTAATATTAAATCATGTTGAATAAATTTAAGTTGATTTATAATACATTTAGTAGAGTTTGGGTGTAAAACAAAGTTAAGTTATATTAGGTGAGGTTTCTAAGTTAGGTTTCGCCAAGAAATTAATATTTTTCTATCACTATCAATGAAAAAATACATCTGTGAATCTGTAAAAAAAAAAAAAGTTCGGGTTATTAGGCACGATATATATATATATATATATATATATATATATATATATATATATATATATATATATATATATATATATATATATATATATATATATATATATATATATATATATATATATATATAAAAATATATGTGTGTGAACTAAAAACATGAAGGAAGAACTTTTTTCGAGCAATTAAAGATGCCTCTTCGGGGACACCTAAAATCTCTCCAGTGTGAAATGATTCCATAACTGCAACGTATCTGCAGGACGCCAGTACCCTGCAACAAAAAGTTAAACACGAGGGTTAAAGGCACCAAGCTAAAAGCAGGAGCTAGCTCTCCCCACAACATCAAGCCAACAGCAAAGATAAGCTATTATCATTATTTTCATAATGCAGCATTAATCCCAAAAGAATCACAGATAACCAGACACTTAGCTGGAGTGAACAAAGTCCCAGGACCGGGACGTATTAAATAAAAATGCCCTGTATATATGCTCGTATGTCCTGTTATCCATACTGCCAGTGTCATCCTACTTTCTTTCTTTAAACGAATCATACAACCCCGAGGAAACAGAAAAAGTATCTCGAATTCTTCGAATCGAGATCTCTTGACCGGCGTCAAGTCATTCCAAGTTGAAGAGAGTAAAGACAAAGAAAGGTCATCACTATCTGTGCAGGCTAGTTGCGTGGAGTCAAGATAGCCGCAGCTAACAGCTATCCCGCACGACTAGCTCCTCAGATGAGTTGTTGATGCTAATTTCCATTTTACACCAGCTGACAATGGGCTAATGGCGCCTACCACACCTCGCACCAACAATTTGTTGACCCCGTGTCGCTACGTCTGACCTCGCCTGACCGTGGGCTCAGCTGCGGGTGAAAGGAATAAGGGGGGGAGAGATGGGCGAGAGGATACAGGGTGGTAATGGATTGTTGGTGGTGGATGAATGGTAATAGAGGGTAGTGGAGGTAGGTGAAGTGGAAGTTCTTTTTTCGTTTGTTTTCTTAAGTGGCGTTGATTCTGAGTGGTGACATTTGTGGTTAGTGGTTAGTGGTATACGCAGTGGGTTGGCTGGGAGGAAGAGAGGGAGGGAGGGGTAGTCAGAGTTGTAGTAGTGCTTATGGAGTACTCAGGATTATTGTGGTGGGTGGTGATAGAGAGGATAGCAAGTGGGTTGTGAAGTGGGTAGTGAGTGTTAGGGGTGAGAAGGGGTGGCCACTATGGACATACAATGGGTGAGTATACTGTGTTAATAGTGAGTGGTAGGCACAATACCGTGACTGGAACAATGGACAAATAACCCAAATAACCGAAACGTCGTCGTAAGCTCCTCTCTCCTATGTGCGGGTTATTTGTGTACTAAGTGGTAGTGTCCCCATGAAGGATCAGAATGGGTTAATATCAGAGGTGGTTTATATTGTGAGATGTGGTGGGAGTTGTGTTTGAATATGGACCATAAGTAGCAAAACTGGAAGTAGCGAGACAAAGTAGCAAGACTGGAAGTAGCAAGACTGGGAGTAGCAAGACTGGGAGTAGCAAGACTGGGAGTAACAAGACTGGGAGTAGCAAGACTGGGAGTAACAAGACTGGGAGTAGCAAGACTGGGAGTAGCAAGACTGGGAGCAGCAAGACTGGGAGCAGCAAGACTGGGAGTAGCAAGATTGGGAGTAGCAAGATTGGGAGTAGCAAGACTGGGAGTAGCAAGACTGGGAGTAGCAAGACTGGGAGTAACAAGACTGGGAGTAGCAAGACTGGGAGTAGCAAGACTAGGAGCAGCAAGATTGGGAGTAGCAAGACTGGGAGTAGCAAGACTGGGAGTAGCAAGACTAGGAGCAGCAAGATTGGGAGTAGCAAGACTGGGAGTAGCAAGACTGGGAGTAGCAAGACTGGGAGTAGCAAGACTAGGAGCAGCAAGATTGGGAGTAGCAAGACTGGGAGTAGCAAGACTGGGAGTAGCAAGACTGGGAGTAGCAAGACTGGGAGTAGCAAGATTGGGAGTAGCAAGACTGGGAGTAGCAAGACTGGGAGTAGCAAGACTGGGAGTAGCAAGACTGGGAGTAGCAAGACTGGGAGTAGCAAGACTGGGAGTAGCAAGACTGGGAGTAGCAAGACTGGGAGTAGCAAGACTGGGAGTAGCAAGACTAGGAGCAGCAAGATTGGGAGTAGCAAGACTGGGAGTAGCAAGACTGGGAGCAGCAAGACTGGGAGCAGCAAGACTTGGAGTAGCAAGATTGGGAGTAGCAAGATTGGGAGTAGCAAGACTGGGAGTAGCAAGACTGGGAGTAGCAAGACTGGGAGTAACAAGACTGGGAGTAGCAAGACTGGGAGTAGCAAGACTAGGAGTAGCAAGATTGGGAGTAGCAAGACTGGGAGTAGCAAGACTGGGAGTAGCAAGACTAGGAGCAGCAAGATTGGGAGTAGCAAGACTGGGAGTAGCAAGACTGGGAGTAGCAAGACTGGGAGTAGCAAGACTGGAAGTAGCAAGACTGGGAGTAGCAAGACTGGAAGTAGCAAGACTGGGAGTAGCAAGACTGGAAGTAGCAAGACTGGGAGTAGCAAGACTGGAAGTAGCAAGACTGGGAGTAGCAAGACTGGAAGTAGCAAGACTGGAAGTAGCAAGACTGGGAGTAGCAAGACTGGGAGTAGCAAGACTGGAAGAAGAAAGAGCTGAACTTGATCCCTTAGGAGAGCCCTTTGAAGGTAAGGAATATTTACATAAATAAATGTTTTTCGTAGACGGTGTATATACAACGAGAGATATCTATGTAGATTGAGAGTTGACATTAATCCCTATTTTAGAGATTAATAATTCTTTGAGTAATAGTGGACAAGTAGCATGCAGATGAATAAGAGAGACATGTGCGAGATATCTTCTAGTTATATCCGATTTTAAAGATAGGAATTACATTAGTTAGCTATCTTCCTCATCTCCGACACCACGCCAGTCTTTCTGTTCAGCAATTTCGGATCATACTGTTCGGTCAAATTTTCGTATGGGCTGCATTTATAGTATTTAGAAAGCTGGCCTATTGAGAGGTTTCTTCGTTCCCCCTGGTCAGGGCATAACAAGTATTCTCTAAGTCCATTGAAAGGAGGTGTCAGTTTTGTAGGGCCAGTAGGCCTGCGGCAGTCCTCCTCCCGTTTTAATGTTCTGAGGCAGGCCATGTGGGTCTTGAC
>NC_091300.1:16152898-16172898 GCF_038502225.1 Cherax quadricarinatus
TAATTTGAATAATCAAAATGTTTATATATATATATATATATATATATATATATATATATATATATATATGTCGAGCCGAATAGGCAGAACTTGCGATCTTGGCTTAAATAGCAACGTTCATCTTGCCATATATGACAAGCGAAAATTTGTGTATGCAATAATTTCGCCAAAATCATTCTGAACCTAACGAAAAAAATATATTTCACTGTGTTTGTTTAGTATTAAATTACTGTAAACAAATCTAAAATATGTTAAGTTGGGTTAGGCTAAAATAAATTGCTCTTGTTATAATAAGGTTAGGTAAGTTTTCTAAGTTCCTTTTGGTGCAAAATTATAAGTTTTTACATCAACATTAATGAAAAAAATATATCTTTAAACGTATAAGAGAAAATTTTAGAAAGGACTTAATTTTAAATGAGTTCTTGCTAATTGACCAGTTTTACATATTCGGCACGACATATATATATATATATATATATATATATATAAGTATGAAAGATAATGTGTGATAAATAAGGTGCGAATTATGGTGTATGATTAATGGTGCATAAGAAATGGCGCATGTTAAAGGGTGTATATACTTGTGTCTTTCCTTCGGCACACACGGCAACACACCCTTGTATACACCCAATCTTACACTCCCAGTAAATGACGATAGCTTTCAATAATTGCCGCTGGTAACCCACCCTGCGATAGTTACCCTGTTCCCACAGTGTAACTATCACAAGGAGCAGCGTAGCAGCAGCGCTGATAAGTGTGCGAGGAAGGAAACATTGATGAGGTTGTGGAGGTGGGAAGTACAGCAGCGCCTGAACTCTGAAGGATGGGTGGGGATGTTGCAGCTCCGTGAGTTATTTGCTCGTGATGTGCGTGCTCTTCAGGAAAGACAGCCAGGGAGCCAGTGATGAATGTGCTTTTCTTCTTTGGGGTTAGTCTCTCTCTCTCTCTCTCTCTCTCTCTCTCTCTCTCTCTCTCTCTCTCTCTCTCTCTCTCTCTCTCTCTGCGAAACAAAACGAAAAAAACTAAAATAAAAGAAAAATGTGTTTGAGAAGAAAATAATCCAATGGCCTTAGGGAGAAAACTCGGGTTATTGTTTGTCCGAATTTCTTTTATTTATCTTCTCCGGGACTGTAACTCCCAGTACACCAGAGGTGACACACACACACACACACACACACACACGCACACACACACACACACACACACACACACACACACACATACACACACACACACAACAAATGCTTGCCTGGCAAATATAAGAATAGCTTTCAGGAACCTTCACAAAGAGTCATTCACGTCACTAATGTATATACGGCATTAGTCGGGCCCATCTTGGCATATGCAGCACAAGAATAGAGCCCACATTTGATCAAGCAAGTCAAGAAATAAAAAATGAAGGTTTACAACAAGACTAGTCCCATACCACATTATGTTCTAAGGATGTACTACTGTTTTTATCCACACTCGTGTGTGTGTGTGTGTGTGTGTGTGTGTGTGTGTGTGTGTGTGTGTGTGTGTGTGTGTGTGTGTGTCTTCTTTTGTGAGACTTTTAATAATAATTAGAACAATTCAAGGAAATCTATTAAATCAGAAAGCATTTTTTGTACTGGGAATGTTAGAAAGGTCGACAGCCGCTATACCACGTTGAACGCGCTGCTTCTCGTCCAATCAGGGGTGTTAAGCAACGTTGAGTTTGGTTAGTACTTGGATGGGTGACCGCCTGGGAACACCGAATGCTGTTGGCATTACCTTTTCTGCCCTAAATGCACTGCTTGTTAGTGCCTTTCTTTTGTACTTAACAATGTTTTTGTTACAAGTAAACTGCAATTTGTATATCGCACAAAGTCGTAAAGTTTATTACTATATACACATAACGGTATGTGTCTCTCTGTGAATATATACTCTATAAGCTTATTTTGTCCCTATTTTAGGGATTGAAGTATGCTTGACTGGAGGTGAACAGGTGAAATATACCTTTAAAGGTCCTTTTGAGGAGTCGATAAGCTTTAATTGACCAACCAGTGAGGCAGCCAAGCTATGTTAACCCAGCGGTGTGTGTGTGTCTCTCTCTCTCTTTCAGTATATATACAATGATAATTTAATCCTCATTTCAGGGACTGGAATATTCATGACTGGTGGTTCATGACCCTCGTGTGAGCGACTGGGGTTTAGACCCAATTAACCAACCAGGCAAGAATTCCGTCAATGACTTCCATGGTCAGGGAGTCACAACTGTCAGCAGTGCTACTGACAGCGATCCCTCCCATGGTGTTGCCAGCAGTGATTGCCATGCGTTCAACGAAGCGATGGTGCTAGTACGTGTATACTGGTACGTCTGGCTGAAACAAACCACTAGCCACTTCAGCCACTTTTCATGAAGTTTAACTAAAGGAAACATTAAAAAAATCAGAAAAATGTGCTAAAATTATATTGTATATTTCGACGATTCAGCGGAGTTCCAAAGCTTCCTTTCCCAGTAATGATAATAATAGGTAATATTAATTAGTAATAACAACTATAAAAACAACTGGAGAAAAAAAATAACTGAAAAAGTAAGTTATCAGTTGTCATTATTATTATAGCTATTATTACTCTAGTTATTATCATTATTATTGTCGTTATCCTCGTTATCGATATCGTTATTATAATTGTCCTATACTTATCAACTTTATCGCTATCATAGTTATCACTATTATCATTATCGTTAACGCCTATGTCGTACTCACACACACACACACACACACACACACACACACACACACACACACACACACACACACACACACACACACACACACACACGCACACACACACACACACACACACACACACACACACACACACACACACACACACACACACACACATACAACTGATGCAGCATATGGGCGCTTGGCAAACCTATGAATAGCATTTTGACACCTTAGTAAGGAATCGTTCAAGACTCTGTACACCGTGTACATCAGACCCATAATAGAGTATGCACCACCAGTATGGAACCCACACCTGATCAAGCACGTCAAGAAATTAGAGAAAGCACAAAAGTTTGCAACAAGACTGGTCTCGGAACGAGGAGAGGTTAATGGAAATCGACCTGATGACATTGGAGGTCAGGAGGGTTAGGGATAACATGATAACGACATATAAAATACTGAGACGAATTGACAAGGTAGATAGGGACAGGATGTTTCAGGGATGGGGCACAGATGAAGATTCAGATGAGTCACAGGAATGTTAGGAAGTATTTCTTCAGTCATAAAGTTGTCAGGAAGTGGAACAATATGGAGAATGATGTAGTTGAGGCAGGATCCATACATACCTTTAAGAATAGATAAAGTTCATGGAGCAGAGAGAGAGAGTGAATCTAATGGCGACCAGCGAAGAGACGAGGCCAGGAGCTGTGACTCTTCCCTTGTAACCACAATTAGGTAAGGTTAAGTGAGTACAGACACACACACACACACACACACACACACACACACACACACACACACACACACACACACACACACACACACACACACACACACACACACACACACACACACACACACACACACACACACACACACACACACACACACACACACACACACACACACACACGAGTGCTTTGTGAGATATAAACTGTGTCGGAGGCTGTCCTATTCTCTCCTGGTCTTTGACCCCAGTCCACATGACTCTTGCACGCTGAATTCCGCTCTGGCGTGATTCCCATTCCTGGGAACTACCAGCGCGTTATAACACTGATACATAAAAAATACAGGGGTCTACGCTCCCCAGTGGTGGAAAATTTCATTGTGCTAAATATACCAAGACCGAGAATAAAATGTATATGACAGTTGGTCTTGGGACCTCGTGTTGAAGAGTGGATTTTGGACGTCAGAGCAAGTGACGAATACTCGACTGGGGCGTCGAAAGAATTGTCGAAGACTGGGACTGGATGATGTGGATTGGACTGGGACGTCATAATTACTGTCGATGGCTGGGAATGGATGAATAGGACTATAACGTCATAGTGTCGAAGGACTGAATGACTGGGATAGGAAAGTCATAGTTGGGATGCCGCGGTTATGGTAAATTAGGTTAGACGTGAGAGGTGTGAGTGAAGATGACGGAGGCTGAGTGTCACAACTAGCTAGAGTGAAAGTGAAGATGGGTGGATGTCACACCTTCATACCAGACTGAAGGTGACTATTCTCTGAGTTTTAATTCTTTTTTTTTTTTATGTTAACGCCGGACGTCTCCTATCGAGGTAGAGAAACGCAAACAAACAAAAATTGCACTCATCAACACTCATTCACTCGCTGTCTTGCCAAAAGAGTGCAGACGTTACAGCTCACATGAACCTCTAAACTGCTACACCTTCACCCCTCTAGAAAGCAGGCATTGTACTTGCCAACTCCAGGACTCAAGTCCGTTTGCTTAACGCCTATACACATGAAATATTTTTATTCAAAAAAAGGAGCTCTCTCCTATGGAGTCATACAGCACTTAAAATTTGACAAATGAGAAAATATCTGTGCTATTTAAGCCAAATTTTGAGCTCTTCGTCTTGGGCTTGAACTTGAGATACTCACGGGAGACTGGGAGGGCACATCAACCCTTAAAGCACAAATAAAAATCTTTAAATATCCTCTCTTCCAGCAAATTTCAGGTAATATGATCCATTTTATTAAACAGGGAAATACGAAACTCCCGAGAGAGAAAGTAATAACTGAGTGTGAGGAATGTTACAGTGTTAAGCTGGATATGTGTACTGAGGGAGAAAAAAAATCCGGAGCTCTTGGAAATGGGACCTGAGAGGCCACTGCAGTTCAAGAACGTGATCGCTGTGGTGTCCATGATGGTTATGCTTGGAGTTAAGAGGAATTTTCCCGGTATTTCGTTATTATTGAAGCCAATAGGAATGTCTGAGTATTCTTGTTATTTAGAACGAAGAATATTCTTATATTCTTTCTGCATTTTTGAAGCCAATGGGAATGTTTGAATATTCTATCGTTATTATTACCACGAAGAGTATTCAAGTATATTTTTTCGAACAAAACAGGAATATTTGAGTATTCTTATCGTTATTATTAAAACAAAGAAGTTTCCAACATTCTTTCGTTATTATAGAAGCCAGTAGGAACATCTGAATATTCTCTCGTTATTACTGAAGCCAATATTAATATTTTTTGAGCATCGTGAGTTGTTTTGCAACACTTACATATATATTTCATTTTATAAATTGATTTTCCTAAGTCATTTAAAAACAAAGAGTGAAATGTTCCCGTTAAAGCTTTACCTTCACAGCTTGTCTGATATTAGGCACCTCTCTGGCATATCACCTGATATCCAGCACCTACAGTCAAGATGATCTGATATCCTGCCCCTGCGTGGTATATCTCTTGCTACCATGCGCCTTCATGAAAGAGATCATGATATAAGGCACCTCCAGTCAAGATAACTTGATATCCTTCTCGGTGGTACAGTCTCGATAACTGACTTGCTACACCTCCAGTCAAGATAACTTGATATCCTTCTCGGTGGTACAGTCTCGATAACTGACTTGCTACACCTCCAGTCAAGATAACCTAATTAAGCATATAATGGATATATCACCTGATAGCCTGCATTTAAGGTCTTGATAACTGATTTCCTTCACTTCAAGATAATGATATCATACACCAACAGGTAAGATAACCTAATATCTCGCCCCTCCAGCCAAAATAACCTAATATCTCGCCCCTCCAGCCAAAATAACCTAATATCTCGCCCCTCCAGCCAAAATAACCTAATATCTCGCCCCTCCAGCCAAAATAACTTTATCAGAAATCTTCAGGACAAAAGCTAAGAGCGTCGTGACATTTTCTGACTTTTGTCTTCCTCCTTGATTATTAGATAATGCAATGTTATTAAAAGTAGTTGAATTAAATTACATTTGTTTGCGAAGTTACATTTGATGTGTGTGTGTGTACTCACCTAATCGTGGTTTTGTATGTGTGTATGTGTGTACTTACCTATTTGTGGTTGCAGGGGTCGATTCATAGCTCCTGGTCCCTCCTCTTCGCCGGTTGCTCCAGATCCGCTCGTATGTATCGTGTGTATGTGTATATGTGTATGTGTGTGTGTGTGTGTGTGTGTGTGTGTGTGTGTGTGTGTGTGTGTTTTTCCCTACAATAACCTTCGCAAAAACCACTCCTCACCCCCTCCCCCTTCCTTTGTTACTCAAACGAAATCGCAAACGCCTTCGTGATCTCTGGCATATCCGTAGCGCAATGTTCCTCATCGGTGTATCGGAATGCAGTGGGTCATTACGGATGAAGATGACGGCGATAACGGAAGGCATTAAGCGATGATGAGGCTCATAGTCGCAAGATAATGATAGTGAGATCATCTCTGGCCGTACCCGAAGATGCTGGTCTCTTTCTTTTTTGTTCAAAATTAGCACCATAATGATAGCTCTTGGACCGCGGAACGTGAGAGAGTAATACAACTGCCCGGGATGTGTTGATAGTGTGTGGGACGGGAAGGAACGAGAGGAGGGAAGAGGAGAGATGATGGAAGGGGTCAGAGAGGGAAAGGAATAGGGGGAGGAAAATGGTATGAAACACTGAAATATTATTACAATAGCCACAAATGTTTTATACTTTATACTGTTTTAAAAGTATCCCCGTATCTTATAAGCCTAGCCTCCTCTACCACGATGACCCGAGGAATGTATCCCAGTATCAAAAAAACCATCATAGGGGTGAGGTATAAGGGTGAGTATAAGGAAAGAAAGGGGGTGACCATGATGAGGTAACGGAGAGAGGGGTGAACATAGAGGAGAGGTGGGGAGAAAATGATAAGGATAAACATGATATGGTACGTGAAGGTGAGTGAGGGGAAGGGGGGGGGTGAATATGACAGGGGGTGAGATAGAGGCTCAGACAACTCTTCACATATTCCTCACGGCTGCCCTGAATGCTAATGACCCCAATTACACTCTTGTGATCATTGCTCCTAACGTTATGATAATTACCACCTTGATAATTACTATCCTGGGTGTCACCTCTGAAGGTAATTACTCCCGCCCTTGCTCCCAGCCTCAAAAACACTGCAATTAAGAATTATATATATCATCCAACACTGAAAGTAATTGTCTCTAAGATTTACAATGCTTGCGATTATACTTATGAATATAATCATTATAATTTCATGTGTACCTCCTAAGGCAGATTATTCGTTACTAAAAACACAAATTCCCGAACCATGGGAAAACACTTTTTTTTTTTCAAAATAAATAAATATGCTTTGGTCGCTGTGCGATCCTAGAAAGGTATCCCCGTAACCTTAGTGATCCTAGAAAGGTATCCCCGTAACCTCAGTGATCCTAGAAAGGTATCCCCGTAACCAAAGTGATCCTAGAAAGGTATCCCCGTAACCTTAGTGATCCTAGAAAGGTATTCCCGTAACCTTAGTGATCCTAGAAAGGTATCCCCGTAACCTTAGTGATCCTAGAAAGGTATCCCCGTAACCTTAGTGATCCTAGAAAGGTATCCCCGTAACCAAAGTGATCCTAGAAAGGTATCCCCGTAACAAAAGTGATCCAAAAAAGGTATCCCCGTATGTATGTGTGTGTGTGTGTGTGTGTGTGTACACACACACATACACACACAAATACACACACACACAACACACACACAACACACACACAACACACACACAACACACACACACACATATATATATATATACATATATATATATATATATATATATATATATATATATATATATATATATATATATATATATATATATATATATATATATACATATATATATATAAGATTCTGGCTATGAAAATGTACATCTAGCATCCCTTTACTTTCATCTCTCAACCCTCCCGGTTTCATCTTTATCCCCCTTCCATCCCCATCCCACTCCATCAACCCTTTTCCATCTCCATCCTCCACCAATCCCCTTCCATCTCCATCCTCCTCAGCCAACCCCCTTCCGTCCCCCCCCTCTCCCTTTCCTTACCAACCCCTAACCCCCTCCCTCTCCTGACACCTCTAGACTCGGGGTTCAGTTCGTGGTTGTGGGTCGGTTCTTGAAAATTTCGTTGTAGTGCAGTTAGAATTTTTAAGTATCTTTCTCCTTCTCTTTCTTCTTCTCCTCCTCCTTCTTCTCCTCCTTCCCCCTCCTCTTCACTCCTAGCCCGTCCTTAACTTACGTGTTTAGTGCACCACTATCTCGGTGTAAACACCTACCCGCAACACTTTCGTCGAGCCACTTAATGAATAGCGATGGTGGCGCAGATGAAGAGGGGTGTGTCTCTGGCAGCATCAGTAGCTGAGAGGCAAGAGCCCAACACCACTAAAAATATCAACAGCTGAAAGAGGTCTCAGCTGAGAAGGTGAACAGGTGAGATAGGGGTACCCCATGTGAGGGAGGGACCAGGGAGAGGGTGAACCCAGGTGTTCGATGAGCAATTACATTAATTAGCGTCTTCTCCGCGAAGAACAGATCTCTGAGGGTTAAGCATCATCATTACCGAGTATTAAGAAGCAGGTGTGCACGCTGCAGGTAGACGCTGGCGTTTACCTGCTTTCTTCAACCACCGGCTGATTACACCTGCGGTGCACCTACATTACTGACCCACCAGACAAAATACCCAGTAAATGATGGTGATCACCGCATCACAGGTGTTAATGTAGTGATGATGTGTCTATTGAGAGCGACTCTTTTTTTTTCCCTTGTCTTATGCAGTGAATATTATGTGATAACGTTTAACGAGGTGATGATCTAAATGGTAGACAATGTAATAGGCGCTAGTGACATGAGAATTACAGGCGCTGAAGCATTAAAATTACTAAATTCAAGAGATGTTAGACGTGTAAGTGGCACACATGGTCATGACATCAAGGCACCAACTTTAAGGGCGATACATCAAGGTGGCATACAAGGTTTAAGTAGAAACTTAGCAGAGAATTTAAGAAATAAATTCCCTATGTTGGATGCATAATACTCAAAGCTACACAAAAAAATTAATAGATGATTTATCGTTCAGTATGATGACAGAAGGAAGATAGGAATTATTAAGTGTTATTGTGCGATTCGTCTCTGTGCCATCAAGAGTAGTGAACAACCAGCAGAGAAGACACGAAGTGCCAGAAAACAACATGCGTCTGTTAATTAGAGTCAAGAACTTAAAAACAGGTAATCAAGGCTGCAGTTTCTCTAACAGAATAAGTCAGTGTTTTCGACAACTTGGATTTCATTGTGTGTCGCAGCCCTGCGACCGCTGACGGAACAAATATTGTCTTAATCTCCTGGTTGTAAAGCTGGTTTGATATTAACGTCGCATGCATACACCTCTGGTGTCCCCCCCCCCTCCCCCCGAATATAAATTAAGGCTGGCAATATATCGAACATGTACAAACATTAGTATAAAAGCTGGAGTGGCAATATGTTTCGTCAAGAAATTGTTCTCCAGCGTTGTGAATAATTTCTTCAGAATTTCCATTCGAAGAAATTAGAAAGTTTGTAAAATGCTAGTAGGAAGAATTTACGAATAATTCTGTTAATTCGATAAATGATGTGAGAAATTAGAGTAATAATGTAAGCAAGCATATATGGTCGTCGCGAGGCAATAACATACTTTAACTGGCATTAATCTATCTGTTGTTAATTTATTATCCATAATGGAGTTAAAATGCAACATTTTTTCAGTCGTGATGCAGATAAATAGGTATTAAACCTCGTCTCCAGATGACTCTCAAGAAACTTGGGTCGTCTGTATTCAGCACTGTCTCCAGTTTTCTTCTCTGAAACGTTTTCAAAGATTTTTTTTTCCCCCTTTTAGCTTTATGGGGTGACAGTTCTTCTGGCGCGGTATATGACCTCAGCTCTTGCATACGAGGTTAAGTGAAAAGGTCAACGTATTCTGGTTTTTACTGCGCTCTCCCATCACCACCAATACACACACACTCAGGACATCTCTCAAAGTGAGTCCTTAACAGAAGTGTCCACCGAGGACGCTAAGTAAATCCGATTTTTTTTAACTCATAAATCATTGTTGCTAACAAATTATTAACTTTCAATACAGCAAGTTTGACAGAAAAAATTGAGGTCCATGAGAATTATGAAAGTGGAACCAGATGAATATTCTCGACACACCTCGACTGACCAAGCGTGTCTTCAATCTTTGAATCTTAAGCACTGCCTAGCTCGCTCCAGATAGTGGCAAATTATAGACTGAAAACCGTGTCGATGCCCGGAAAAATCAAGAGACTTGGTCACTTTTACGTAGCCTGATTCTGTTAGATGCATGACTGTGTGGGAAAAAGATACCTCAGGACCAGCTCGAGCTGCACAGCTGGAAGCTCACGATACTGTGGCAGTCTGCCTTGGAAGATGCTGCTTGATCTTGCGTTCTCTCTCTTTCTCTCTCTCTCTCTGAAAGAAGACTAAAGGGAATCACAAACGCCGAGTAACATTGCCCACTTGAGAGAGAGAGAGAGAGAGAGAGAGAGAGAGAGAGAGAGAGAGAGAGAGAGAGAGAGAGAGAGAGAGAGAGAGAGATTCGAACACATGGGCTTTGTAGTGCCAGCTCAGGAGGATAACAGCTTCGCCACCGCATTTTTACAGCCTCCGTTGTTGCTATTGTTTGTTGGTCACTACTGCTACGTCTGCTCGTGATTCTAATAGCTAAGCTGCTGTTGCTGCTGCTGCTGCTGCTGCTGCTCCTTCAAGTATTTCGAGAACCTTTGCTGAGACCACTACTTCTAGTGCTACTACTACCTTACCTACTGTAATTGTTCTTCTTAGTTATGCCGCTATGTTTCTTCTGCTTTCACTGCTATAAATTCTGCTGTTATTGTTCAACTGATTCTACTGTTCTTCTGCTGATATTTTTCCTATTTTTGCTTATATCGTTCTCACTTTTACTTTTGTTCTTTTGCTGTCATTGTTCTTCTGTTGTTCTTCTTACATCTTTTTGGACTCCTTACTCTATAATAGCCTGACATACGTCGTATAGAGATCCATGACTTACTCTCTGTTAAGATTCCTGAATGCTAATCTTTATTATTTATTTTTTTTTATTATCACACTGGCCGATTCCCACCAAGGCAGGGTGGCCCGAAAAAGAAAAACTTTCACCATCATTCACTCCATCACTGTCTTGCCAGAAGGGTGCTTTACACTACAGTTTTTAAACTGCAACATTAACACCCCTCCTTCAGAGTGCAGGCACTGTACTTCCCATCTCCAGGACTCAAGTCCGGCCTGCCGGTTTCCCTGAATCCCTTCATAAATGTTACTTTGCTCACACTCCAACAGCACGTCAAGTATTAAAAACCATTTGTCTCCATTCACTCATATCAAACACGCTCACGCATGCCTGCTGGAAGTCCAAGCCCCTCGCACACAAAACCTCCTTTACCCCCTCCCTCCAACCTTTCCTAGGCCGACCCCTACCCCGCCTTCCTTCCACTACAGACTGATACACTCTTGAAGTCATTCTGTTTCGCTCCATTCTCTCTACATGTCCGAACCACCTCAACAACCCTTCCTCAGCCCTCTGGACAACAGTTTTGGTAATCCCGCACCTCCTCCTAACTTCCAAACTACGAATTCTCTGCATTATATTCACACCACACATTGCCCTCAGACATGACATCTCCACTGCCTCCAGCCTTCTCCTCGCTGCAACATTCATCACCCACGCTTCACACCCATATAAGAGCGTTGGTAAAACTATACTCTCATACATTCCCCTCTTTGCCTCCAAGGACAAAGTTCTTTGTCTCCACAGACTCCTAAGTGCACCACTCACTCTTTTTCCCTCATCAGTTCTATGATTCACCTCATCTTTCATAGACCCATCCGCTGACACGTCCACTCCCAAATATCTGAATACGTTCACCTCCTCCATACTCTCTCCCTCCAATCTGATATCCAATCTTTCATCACCTAATCTTTTTGTTATCCTCATAACCTTACTCTTTCCTGTATTCACCTTTAATTTTCTTCTTTTGCACACCCTACCAAATTCATCCACCAATCTCTGCAACTTCTCTTCAGAATCTCCCAAGAGCACAGTGTCATCAGCAAAGAGCAGCTGTGACAACTCCCACTTTGTGTGTGATTCTTTATCTTTTAACTCCACGCCTCTTGCCAAGACCCTCGCATTTACTTCTCTTACAACCCCATCTATAAATATATTAAACAACCACGGTGACATCACACATCCTTGTCTAAGGCCTTCTTTTACTGGGAAAAAATTTCCCTCTTTCCTACATACTCTAACTTGAGCCTCACTATCCTCGTAAAAACTCTTCAATGCTTTCAGTAACCTACCTCCTACACCATACACCTGCAACATCTGCCACATTGCCCCCCTATCCACCCTGTCATACGCCTTTTCCAAATCCATAAATGCCACAAAGACCTCTTTAGCCTTATCTAAATACTGTTCACTTATATGTTTCACTGTAAACACCTGGTCCACACACCCCCTACCTTTCCTAAAGCCTCCTTGTTCATCTGCTATCCTATTCTCCGTCTTACTCTTAATTCTTTCAATTATAACTCTACCATACACTTTAAAAGGTATAATCAACAGACTTATCCCCCTATAATTTTTGCACTCTCTTTTATCCCCTTTGCCTTTATACAAAGGAACTATGCATGCTCTCTGCCAATCCCTAGGTACCTTACCCTCTTCCATACATTTATTAAATAATTGCACCAACCACTCCAAAACTATATCCCCACCTGCTTTTAACATTTCTATCTTTATCCCATCAATCCCGGCTGCCTTACCCCCTTTCATTTTACCTACTGCCTCACGAACTTCCCCCACACTCACAACTGGCTCTTCCTCACTCCTACAAGATGTTATTCCTCCTTGCCCTATACACGAAATCACAGCTTCCCTATCTTCATCAACATTTAACAATTCCTCAAAATATTCCCTCCATCTTCCCAATACCTCTAACTCTCCATTTAATAACTCTCCTCTCCTATTTTTAACTGACAAATCAATTTGTTCTCTAGGCTTTCTTAACTTGTTAATCTCACTCCAAAACTTTTTCTTATTTTCAACAAAATTTGTTGATAACATCTCACCCACTCTCTCATTTGCTAATCTTATTCCTGCTAAATGCATACTCGTTGGAGAGGTTATGCGGTTGATGTATGCCTCTGATAATATATGCTCTGTACTCTTCTCTCCTCTACGTCCTCCTCGAGTGAGATTTTACACCCTTTGTTCCCCGAATCTATGCACCGTTTCACTCTGGGATTGAATTCCAGTTGCCATTTGCCTGACGAATCCAGCAGCTCCTCTAGATTAGGTTGTAGATAGGTGGGTGGGTGTATACGTGTGTGTGTGTGTGTTTGTGTGTGTGTGTGTGTGTGTGTGTGTGTGTGTGTGTGTGTGTGTGTGTGTGTGTGTGTGTGTGTGTGTGTGTGTGTGTGTGTGTGTGTGTGTGTGTGTGCGTGTACTCGCCTATTTGTACTAACCTATTTGTGGTTGCAGGGGTCGAGCCATAGCTCCTGGCCCCGCCTCTTCACTGGTCGCTACTAGGTCACTCTCTCTCCCTGCTCCATGAGCTTTATCAAACCTCGTCTTAAAACTATGTATGGTTCCCGCCTCCACCACGTCACTTTCTAGGCTATTCCACTGCCTGACAACTCTATGACTGAAGAAATACTTCCTAACATCCCTTTGTTTCATCTGAGTCTTCAACTTCCAATTATGACCTCTTGTTTCTGTGTCCCATCTCTGGAACATCCTGTCTTTGTCCACCTTGTCTATTCCGCGCAGTATTTTATATGCCGTTATCATGTCTTCCCTGACCCTCCTGTCCTCTAGTGTCGCCAGGCCGATTTCCCTTAGCCTTTCTTCGTAGGACAATCCCCTTAGCTCTGGGACTAGTCTTGTTGCAAACCTTCGCACTTTCTCTAATTTCTTGACGTGCTTGACCAGGTGTGGATTCCAAACTGGTGTTGCGTACTCCAGTATGCCGCACCAGTTTTACGTAAATGGTGTACAGAGTCTTGAACGATTCCTTACTGAGGTGTCGGAACGCTATCCTTAGGTTTACCAGACGCCCGTACGCTGCAGCAGTTATTTGATGTAAAGTAAAAGGACACAAGTGCAACTAATGTGACATTTTTGTGGCAACGTTTCGCTCTCCAGGAGCTTTATCAAGCCATTACAAACAATACATGGACACAGAGGATATATAAAGGCTCTGAGTGAGGTGCAATACTAGTGAGGTACCATTTCGATGCTCACTAGTGGTGGTAGTGGTAGTAGTAGTAGTAGTAACAAAAATAATACAATATGGAAGAGCAATTAATTCGTACATGAGTAAAAGGATATAAAAGCTATTACTTGGGTAACATAAAAATAGGTTGGACAAATATAGACTGGAAAGAGGCAGGTTTTTTCAGTGTTCACTCTCTGTAATGTGCTTTGTGTAGTATAACAGGAGAGACTATGTGATGGCAGGGTTTACTGTTTTCAGGAGGATTCTTGCTAAGACTTCGGAGATGGTGAAGCTGCCGTTGTTTTGTTTAATTGTATTCGAAACAGCGATCAGTGCTGATTCAAGGCACTTGCGTCTGCGGAAATTAGTTTCTTTGATCACTAATTGGGCGTCTCTGAATTTCATGAGATGATTGGTGGAATTTCGGTGTTGTACACAGGCGTTGTTTAAGTTGTCGTTCCTACATGCGTAAATGTGTTCATTTAGGCGGGTGTCGAGGTTTCTTGCTGTTTCACCTACGTAGATCTTGTCACAGCCTCCACAGGGTATAGTATAAACTCCTGCATTGACTGGTTCGTGGTGCTTGGGTTTTGTCCTGGTTAGATCCTTTATTGAAGTGGTAGAAGCGATGACGACTCTGGTGTTAGCTTGTGAAAGTACTTTTGAGACGTTTAGTGCAACCTGGCTGTTGGGAAGAATTATAACTTTGTTGGGAGCGGTGTTGATGCGTGGAGAATTGATGATCTGAAGAGCTCTTTTCTTGCAGTCTTTGATGAAAAAAGAAGGAAATTGTAACTCAGTGAATGTTTGGTGAATGTAAGTGCATTCCTCGTCAAGAAACTCAGGACTACAAATTCGGTATGCTCTTAGGAAAAACCCGATGATGATGCCTCTTTTGGTCTTGGTATCTTGACTGGAATAGAAGTGTGTGAGATCATTTTTATTGGTGGGTTTCCGATAAACTTGAAATCTTAGGTTGTTGTCTACTTTGTGAATGAGGACGTCGAGGAAAGGTAGCTTGTCATTGGACTCTTCTTCTAGTGTAAACTGAATCGCTGGTTCAACTGCGTTGAGCCTTGCCTGAAGATCCCGTACATCAAAACGTTTTGGAGTTATTACGAGGACATCGTCCACGTAACGTAACCAAGTGACGCTTGAAGGGATGATGTTGGCGAAGTGTTCGGACTCTAGGTGTTCCATGTATAAGTTGGCTAGGACGGCACTTATTGGGGATCCCATTCCCATGCCGTAGGTTTGTTTGTAGAGCTTGTTATTGAAAGAAAAACAGTTGAAATTAACACAGAGTTCAATCAAGTCAACAAAATCTCCGGGAGGTAAAGGAAGATTAAGGTCCTGGTTGACTTTACGTCGTAGAACCTCGATGGCTTTTTTGGTAGGTACTTTTGTGAAGAGGGAAGTCACATCCAAACTGCTTAGTTTGTAATGGCTTGATAAAGCTCCTGGAGAGCGAAACGTTGCCACAATAAATGTCACATTAGTTGCACTTGTGTCCTTTTACTTTACATATTGTCGGTAATCCTACCAACTTTATTACAGTTATTTGATGTACGCCTCAGGAGATGTGCTCGGTGTTATACTCACCCCAAGATCTTTTCCCTTGGGTGAGGTTTGCAGTATTTGGCCATCTAAACTATATTGTGTCTGCGGTCTCCTTTGCCCTTCCCCGATCTTCATGACTTTGCATTTGGCAGGGTTAAATTCAAGGAGCCAGTTGCTGGACCAGGCTTGTAGCCTGTCCAGGTCTCTTTGTAGTCCTGCCTGATCCTCGACCGATTTGATTCTCCTCATTAACTTCACATCATCTGCAAACAAGGACACTTCTGAGTCTATCCCTTCCGTTATGTCATTCACATATACCAAAAACAGCACAGGTCCTAGGAATGACCCCTGTGGAACCCCGCTTTTCACAGGCGCCCACTCTAGCACCTCGTCATATACCATGACTCGTTGTTGCCTCCCTGTCAGGTATTCTCTGATCCATTGCAGTGCCTTTCCTGTTATGTGTGTCTGATCCTCTAGCTTTTGCAGTAACCTCTTGTGAGAAACTGTGTCGAAGGCCTTCTTGCACTCTAAGAAAATGGAGTCTATCCACCCCTCTCTCTCTTGTCATACTTCTGTCACCTTGTCATAAAACTCCAGTGTGTGTGTGTGTGTGTGAGAGAGAGAGAGAGAGAGAAGAATGAGAGAGAATTTGTTCTCGCCTTATTATATTCACCTTTTTTTTTGCCACTATTCAGCATATAAAGACATTCCTACCTACAAGGTCAAAATATTTAAAACTCCGGCTTGTCATATAAAATCAACAGATAACACAGACAACTATTCCCAGCTGCGATAACTCACCACAAGGCTTCCAGACACCTAAATAAGGTCAAGACACGCTATTCTTCAAATCATACACGATCGCAAGCCACTATAGACATTTAATCGTTAAAAAAATCGGAAGCCAATACTCGGTGGCAAGATCGCAAGCCACGTGAGTTCATCAGTAGCAGACGATCTCATGCCAAGAGTCATTCAGTCGCGCACGATTCATCACAAATGCAAACTGAGTTCTCAACGGTATCATCAGTACCAGGATCGGGAGCTGATTATTCGCCGAATTACCTGCAGTTCCATCGATAGCGCTAATTAGCTAAGCTACCTGGAGGTGGGTGCGCCGTCTTGCGAGAATTGCGCGCTCGTCCGCGTCGTGGGGAGTGACGGACATTCGCCATTAGAGGTCTCCTCCTTGATGAATGCTGCCCCGAAAAAGGCAGGGGGTAAATGTTATCTCGGAGTGGTAGCTGGCAATCTTATTATGGCCCGTCAGCCTGTTTGTGATTATTTATATATGTACATATATATATATATATATATATATATATATATATATATATATATATATATATATATATATATATATATATATGTTATTCAAGTTGCTCGAAGCTCCGCTTGTGTTTTGGGTAGCGCTGCTGTTGTTGGCACTCTCGAGAGTGTACTTAAATGCTTGTCGTGGGTGACTGAACATCTTAAGTTGTCGTTCCAGTGGTATTCTGTCTCCGTCTCCGCTCCCCTAGCCACTGGTGGTGGCACCTCTGGCCCTTCCCCATCCCCTGAGTAAAGTGCTGGCACACACCCAGCTCTGTGGAACAATACTGACACACCTTCGTCATTATACTGTCAAGTGTTTATACGATTTCGGTTCTTATATAGATCTGCACGTTCCGTATTGACTGTCGTAATTTTCGTTGATATTAGAAGCGTTTTCACATTTTAGTGGATGGTCACGTCTCTGCTTGTATGTTTTTCTTGTAGGATACAATATTCTGATGTTATTATTTCTTCTTGTGTGTGTGTGTGTGTGTGTGTGTGTTAGTTAGTTACCATTTTGTCCTAGGCACATGTCGATTAGACACTAGGCCTGTTGTGTGTGTGTACTCACCTAGTTGTACTCACCTAGTTGAGGTTGCACGGGTCGAGTCCAAGCTCCTGGCCCCGCCTCTTCACTGGTCGCTACTAGGTCACTCTCCCTGAACCATGAGCTTTATCGTACCTCTGCTTAAAGCTATGTATGGATCCTGCCTCCACTACATCGCTTCCCAAACTATTCCACTTCCTGACTACTCTGTGGCTGAAGAAATACTTCCTAACATCCCTGTGATTCATCTGTGTCTTCAGCTTCCAACTGTGTCCCCGTGTTGCTGTGTCCAGTCTCTGGAACATCCTGTCTTTGTCCACCTTGTCAATTCCTCTCAGTATTTTGTAAGTCGTTATCATGTCCCCCCTATCTCTCCTGTCCTCCAGTGTCGTCAGGTTGATTTCCCTTAACCTCTCCTCGTAGGACATACCTCTTAGCTCTGGGACTAGTCTTGTGGCAAACCTTTGCACTTTCTCTAGTTTCTTTACATGCTTGGCTAGGTGTGGGTTCCAAACTGGTGCCGCATACTCCAATATGGGCCTAACGTACACGGTGTACAGGGTCCTGAACGACTCCTTATTAAGATGTCGGAATGCTGTTCTGAGGTTTGCCAGGCACCCATATGCTGCAGCAGTTATTTGGTTGATGTGCGCTTCAGGAGATGTGCCTGGTGTTATACTCACCCCAAGATCTTTTTCCTTGAGTGAGGTTTACTGTCTCTGGCCCCCTAGACTGTACTCCGTCTGCGGTCTTCTTTCCCCTTCCCCAATCTTCATGGCTTTGCACTTGGTGGGATTGAACTCCAGGAGCCAATTGCTGGACCAGGTCTGCAGCCTGTCCAGATACCTTTGTAGTTCTGCCTGGTCTTCGATCGAATGAATTCTTCTCATCAACTTCACGTCATCTGCAAACAGTGACACCTCAGAGTTTATTCCTTCTGTCATGTCGTTCACAAATACCAGAAACAGCACTGGTCCTAGGACTGACCCCTGTGGGACCCCGCTGGTCACAGGTGCCCACTCTGACACCTCGCCACGTACCATTACTCGCTGCTGTCTTCCTGACAAATATTCCCTGATCCATTGTAGTGCCTTCCCTGTTATCCCTGCTTGGTCCTCCAGTTTTTGCACTAATCTCTTGTGTGGTACTTTGTCAAACGCCTTCTTGCAGTCCAAGAAAATGCAGTCCACCCACCCCTCTCTCTCTTGTCTTACTGCTGTCACCTTGTCATAGAACTCCAGTAGGTTTGTGACACAGGATTTCCCGTCCCTGAAACCATGTTGGGTGCTGTTGATGAGATCATTCCTTTCTAGGTGTTCCACCACTCTTCTCCTGACAATCTTCTCCATGACTTTGCATACTATACATGTCATTGACACTGGTCTGTAGTTTAGTGCTTCATATCTGTCTCCTTTTTTAAAGATTGGGACTATATTTGCTGTCTTCCATGCCTCAGGCAATCTCCCTGTTTCGATAGATGTATTGAATATTGTTGTTAGGGGTACACATAGCGCCTCTGCTCCCTCTCACAGGACCCATGGAGAGATGTTATCTGGCCCCATTGCCTTTGAGGTATCTAGCTCACTCAGAAGCCTATTCACTTCTTCCTCGGTTGTGTGTACCATGTCCAGCTCCTGGTGATGTGCCACACCTCTCCGTCCCTCTGGACCCCCTTCTGTCTCCTCTGTGAACACTTCTTTGAATCTCTTGTTGAGTTCCTCACATACTTCACGGTCATTTCTTGTTGTCTCTCCTCCTTCCTTCCTTAGCCTGATTACCTGGTCCTTGACTGTTGTTTTCCTCCTGATGTGGCTGTATAACAGCTTCGGGTCACATTTGGCTTTTGCTGCTATGTCGTTTTCATATTGTCGTTGGGCCTCCCTTCTTATCTGTGCATATTCGTTTCTGGCTCTACGACTGCTCTCCTTATTCTCCTGGGTCCTTTGCCTTCTATATTTCTTCCATTCCCTAGCACACTTGGTTTTTGCCTCCTTGCACCTTTGGGTGAACCATGGGCTCATCCAGGCTTTTTCATTATTCCTGTTTCCCTTGGGTACAAACCTCTCTTCAGCCTCCTTGCACATTGTTGCTACATATTCCATCATCTCATTAACTGGCTTCCCTGCCAGTTCTCTGTCCCACTGAACCTCGTTCAGGAAGTTCTTCATTCCCGTGTAGTCCCCTTTCCTGTAGTTTGGTTTCATTTGTCCTGGCCTTCCTGCTTCCCCCTCCACTTGTAGCTCTACTATGTATTCGAAGCTCAAAACCACATGATCGCTGGCCCCAAGGGGTCTTTCATATGTGATGTCCTCAATATCTGC
>NC_091300.1:16177898-16210398 GCF_038502225.1 Cherax quadricarinatus
ATATATGTAGAAGGACGGTAAAATCACACTGTAGCGGAACCTCGAAGAGATGTGACCATGATCGTCCTTCTGATAATCACTTGTTAATGCGTAGATTTCGGAATAAATGTAATGAAGATATACAACAAATACAGAACTGAGTTACATTTCATAGAATCAACTATCAAAATTTTTAATCAAATTTTCTCTCTCAGCTGCGTTTTAAGGAAAAAATGTCCGAAATCTCAATATATCATACTAGCGATATTAGTGTAAAGTAGCAGCAACAGCAGCTGTAGCAACAGCTGTAGTAGCAGTAGCAGCAACAACAACCGTAGAAGCAGCAGCAACAACAGCTGTAGCAGCAGCAGCAACAGCTGTAGCAGCAACAGCAACAGCTGCAACAGCAGCAGCAACAGCGGTAGCACTTGTAATTGCAGAAATAATATTCATAATTGTAACTGTACTAGTAATAGTAACGATAATAGTTTTGGTGATACTATTTAATATAAAAGAAGTAACGATAGTAGTTTCAGTAGTACTGGTGGTTCTCTAATTTTTTTGCCAGTAATATTAACCTCTCCAAGACACTCAGACACTGCAAAATCAAAATCAAAATAAGACTGAACTCTCCAAATTCTCCAAGTTATGAATTATAGCTGATACATCCCCGTGTTCAGTCACGTCTCCACGTGTGTGTGCCAAACACTCTCCCTTGAAACTGATTGTTAAGGATTGTAATTGAGTGTTAAGGATTCCTTCTTAAAGCTAAATTGCCTATTTCTGGAGCTACCTGGATGAGAATTTGTCGGCTGAGGGGAGGGTTAAGGAGGGGAAGGAGATCCTGGGACAGAGATAAAGGAAGGTAAGGTTGTCCTGGGGTATAGGTAAACGGGAAGGAAAGTGGCCCTGGGGTATAACTTTTCTGTCAGTCCTATAACTTTCCTGTCAGATGTAGAGTTTGTATGTCAATCACAGAAGTTACCTGTCAGCTTCCGAGGTACTTGTCAGCCTCAGAACTTACCTGAAAGCCCTCAAAATTTACTTGTCAACTTGTAAGCTTATCTGTCAGCCCTCAGAGCACACCTGTCATTCCGTTAAGTAGTCTGCTTCCCAATCCCTGGTCCATCCTCACCCTTTTCCCCGTAGCCCTTACTTCCTTTGCTCTTCTAAGGGTCATAGCCATGAGCCCAGCTCTGCACTCGTCCACCTGAAGACCTGCTCAAGGAAGGACTCCCTTTTTAAGACATGGAGGGCGACACCCAGCCAAAGCCTGATTAATTGAAGTCTTTTAATTCCCCTTATCAACTGTTCAATTAGTAAATGTTATCATTTATCACGCTTGTAATAGGGGTTGTGAAGGGGAAGTTGGGACACTATCCAGGGGTCATGGGAGAGGGAACCGCCATCCTTGGGGGTGACTAATAAGAGAGGGCTAAGCGTGTATGTGTGTGAAAGTGTGAGTGTGAGTGTGCGCTTGTCTGTGTGACACACATACACACACACACACACACACACACACACACACACACACACACACACACACACACACACACACACACACACACACACACACACACACACACACGCACACACATATATGATAAGTGAGCAGCTGAAATATCAGAGAGCAAGAAGGACCTGAGGTTAAATATGAGCATAAAAGCAAGCAAATCGCCAGAATTGCACACAAACTATATAACATCAGCAGCATATGCAGAACTAACAAACCTCAGAGAAGCATTCAGAACCTTAAATAAGTAATCCTTCAGAACTGTGTATGACCCCCGAAACCCTCTCCAGGTAAACTCCAGGTAATACAACATATGAGAGGCCAGTTACTGGAGCCCACACCTGGAGAAGCAAGTGCACTGACTCAAACTTGCCCAAAGGCTTGTAACCAGAGTAGCACCACAACTAAGAGGAATAAACGCTTAAAGGCACTGAACTCTATTGTCTTGGCAGAGTGGAGAGACATAGTTACGACGTAAATTTTTTTTAAGAAGAACTGATCAGGCAAATAACAGACTCGGGATACCGAAAAAGTGGAATTATTTGAAGGAAGGTATAATGGCAATTTTAAGATATAGCTTCTAGAACAGATACAATAGGTCCCCAAGAGGCAAGAAGTTAGTGATGCCGGTCAGAATAATCTAATAGGCAGGGCCAGGAGCTGAATCTCGACCCCAGAAACACAGCTTGGTGAGTAGATAAAATAGAACACTCCGGTGCCCGAACACCATTACTTTCCAATTGAAATACACTTCCAACTCATTACACCTCTCTTACAAGGACCTCCAGCGGAGAAGAACACTGAAAACTCGGATTTAAAGACCATGTCCACGATTCCTAATGTTAAGATTTGAATATCCAAGTTGAGAAGTGAATGACACAGCGTGTTGGGACGAGTCTGAAGGGGGAACGCAGCAGGAGTTTCTTTTGTTACTGCTTTAAATGTTCATTGTATCCAGAGGGGGTATGTTTAGGAATTGTTTGACTTAAATTCTTTGGTTATATTTTTGGCTTGTGACCTGGTAACCTCTTTTTTGTGTGTATGCATGTATGTATGTATGTATATATCGGCGTGCGTGCGTGTGTGTGTGTTTGTGTGTGTGTGTGTGTGTGTGTGTGTGTGTGTGTGTGTGTGTGTGTGTTTGTGATTGCATATTAGTAGCTACAGTTGCAGATCCATATTTCTGGGTTTAATCGGTAATATGTATTTGCTATGTAAACAGAAGTCGTAACATTCACTGCCTCTGATGTCCCATTCCAAGGTTCTACCTCACTGTTTGTGGAAAAAATTAAACCCTTTTCTCCACCCCATTTTCTTCTGTTTGTAACTGTGACTTCTTGTTCCCCTTTTTAAAGGTACTAAGAAATCTTCGTTCTCTGTTCTTTCGTATTTATGTTTCATCTCTTCTCATAAGCCAGTAATGGTATTTTTTTGGTGCTGTTCTTCGCCTTTCTTCATAAGTAATATTTTAGATTATTTTGTAGCTTTTCTCATCTACAGGTTTCGTCTGTTACTCATAACACTGCTTCAGATTTTGGCTTTAAAACACACTGAGTTTCTCATTCCCTCAGTAGTGCATCTGAAAGTAACCTTAAAATCGGCCGGTACAGCATACGAATGTCTCAAGATTCCATTCCACTGATAACTTTTTGTCAAGGAGGCCTCCTTGATCCCTTTATCTGTCATCCTTAATATTTTTCTCACGAACTCTATATTCTTCATGTGGCATAGTATCGCTTTCTTCTATTGCCATAACATTAAAATAATCTTCAATAAGTTCCATCATTCACCTGTCACACTCTTCGGCCAATTTATCCGTTTACTTACAGAGATTCAGTCATTTTAAGTACTCATTTTTCATAGGATCTTGGCATCATCAGCAAGCATATTTGTATATTTTTCCTTCTTACAAGCAATTTATATAATTTAGAAACATTGTCGGGACAAGCACCGATCCTTGTGGCACCCCGCTGGTAATATTTTCCTTTAAGAATATTTTTCCTCTTATCACTTTTAACGTTTTCCGTGTGTGTTTGTGTATGATTATTTGTTTGTAATTGCATATTTGTAGTTATTGAATTATTCTCAAGTGGCTTAGTTTTCTGTATTTATATGCAAAATATATTGTTTATAAGCTTCCATTGGTTGTAGCACAATACCTGTCCTTGTAACAAAGCCAAGGTTTCTTCTACTGTTATGTACGTGAGGAAATAGTTTCTTCGAGAATAAAAACTATTGTTTATTGTAAATAATACAATAGTTTGTTGTATTCTCTCGGGATAACTTTTTTTTTATATTTCTTCTCAGTGTTGATGTGTGTTGTGGGAGTGAGTTGTAGAGGTGTGGGAGGTTTGGAAGAGTGAGTTATGACTCTGACAGATGTGGGAGTGAGTTGTAGAGGCTTGGGAGACCGATTTATATTATTATTATTATAATCAAGAGGGAAGCGCTAAACCCAGAGGATTATACAGCGCCTGGGGGGGGGATGTGGAAGGCATTCAGGCTTAATTCGGGGAACTGGAGCACAAATCCAATTCCCTAAATCAAGAGCCCCTCACCAACATCAAGGAACCTTCCTTGAGGGGACCGATTTATAACTGTGAAAGATAGGTGTGGGAGTGAGTTGCAGAGTTAGTTACAAGGATGTAGGATGTGTGTTAGAGTAACGCATAATTTATATAGTCAGTATAAGTTCCAGTGCATTATAAAACTGGAAGCATTTACTAAAACTAAAAGTCACAAACACGACATAAGGCTTCGGGAGCCAGAGAATCCAAAAGATATTAATATGAGTGTACACAGAGGAGCTAAGGAAAAAAAGCCAGAACTTATAGTCGAACCGATGTCATTCAATTCATGCCATGAATAGGCACAACCACTCGGTATCACTCAAGCATTATGGACAGGCTCAAAAAAAGATTAATTAACTAGCTATGTCAAAACTGTTACTTTTTAGGGTTCCTGAACGTCTGCCCTCGAACTACATATTCGTATGTCCTGTGTACTAAAATACATAAATAATTAATCGGGTTACCTGGAGGTTACCTGGAGGTTATTCCGGGGATCAACGCCCCCGCGGCCCGGTCCATGACCAGGCCTCCCGATGGATCAGGGCCTGATCAACTAGGCTGTTACTGCTGGCCGCACGCAGTCCGACGTACGAGCCACAGCCCGGCTGATCCGGCACTGACTTTAGGTATCTGTCCAGCTCTCTCTTGAAGGCAGCCAGGGGTTTATTGGCAATTCCCCTAATGCTTGATGGGAGGCTGTTGAACAGTTTTGGGCCCCGGACACTTATGGTGTTTTCTCTTAGTGTACCAATGGCGCCCCTACTTTTTATTGGCGGCATTTTGCATCGCCTGCCCAGTCTTTTACTTTCGTAGGGAGTGATTTCTGTGTGCAGATTTGGGACCATTCCTTCCAAGATTTTCCAAGTGTAGATTATGATATATCTCTCCCTCCTGCGTTCCAACGAGTACAAGTCAAGTGCTTCCAAGCGTTCCCAGTAGTTAAGGTGCTTGACAGAACTTATACGTGCAGTAAAGGATCTCTGTACACTCTCTAGATCTGCGATTTCACCTGCTTTGTATGGAGATGTTAATGTACAGCAGTATTCCAGCCTAGAGAGAACCAGTGATTTGAAAAGGATCATCATGGGCTTGGCATCTCTCGTTTTGAAAGTTCTCATTATCCATCCTATCATTTTCTTTGCACGTGCGATCGTGGCACTGTTGTGATCCTTGAAAGTGAGATCCTCAGACATTACTACTCCCAGGTCCCTTACATTATTTTTCCGCTCTATTGTATGGCCGGAGTCAGTAGTATACTCTGTTCTAGTTATTATCTCCTCCAGTTTTCCATAACGGAGTAGTTGGAATTTGTCCTCATTGAACATCATATTGTTTACCGTTGCCCACTGAAAAACTTTGTTTATATCTTCTTGGAGGTTAACCGCGTCCTCAGCAGATAACAGCCTCATGCAGATCCTAGTATCATCCGCAAAGGATGATACGGTGCTGTGGTGTATATCTCTGTTTATGTCTGATATGAGGATAAGGAATAAGATGGGGGCGAGTACTGTGCCTTGTGGAACAGAGCTCTTCACTGTGGCAGCCTCCGATTTAACTCTGTTGACCACTTCTCTTTGTGTTCGATTTGTTAGGAAGTTGAAGATCCATCTCCCCACTTTCCCAGTTATTCCTTTAGCACGTATTTTATGGGCTATTACGCCATGATCGCATTTGTCAAATGCTTTTGCAAAGTCTGTGTATATTACATCTGCATTCTGATTTTCTTCCAGTGCATCCAAGGCCATATCATAGTGATCCAGTAGTTGTGAGAGGCAGGAGCGACCTGCCCTGAACCCATGTTGTCCTGGATTGTGCAGATTTTGGGAATCCAGGTGATTTGCAATCTTGCTTCTTAGCACTCTTTCAAAGATTTTTATGATGTGGGACGTCAGAGCTATTGGTCTGTAGTTCTTAGCTTATGCACCTTTTGTAAAAAAAATTACATTGGTAATAACCCTGGCAATTGGAGCTGACCATTGTTATGCTCGTGAAAATGTTCATAAGAAAACTAATTTTAATGCGGTTTGTCCCCTTTTTTTTTTAAGAACATAAGAAAAGAGGAACACTGCAGCAGGCCTGTTGGCCCATACTAGGCAGGTCCTTTACAATTCATCCCACTAACAAAACATTTGCCCAACCCAATTTTCAATACTACCCAAGAAATAAGCTCTGATGTGCAAGTCCCACTCAAATCCAACCCCTCGGAGTTGACCAGAGCATTATATCTTCACGAGGCTTTCCATGAATTTAATACTAAAAATAATAATTGTCGAGTTTTGCATTGAAATGAACAGCGGAGTAAAAGCTAAAAACTCGAAGCATTCCAAAACTGAGAAATGTAAATAAATAAATAAATAAATAATAAATAAATAATAATAATATTGTCCACCTCTGTGAGATGAGGTTAGTCGCTGCTTCGGGACACGAATGAATGACCATCATTTATCAGGTCAGCGGGAAGCCCCGAGACCCGAGTCTCAGTCGTCGCTATACGTTGCTTCTATGGCGCGAGACCCGGACGTGGCAAACGCTGTTGGATTCTATAACACGAATTTTAGACGCAATCTCTGTCACAGGCCTCCGAAAGGCGAGTCTTGGAAGCAGCCTTTGCCCTCTAAAACGCGAGCCTTTGAAAGGAGCAGCCTACTCTGTAGACAACTTTATTTTCAGTTTTGAATACCAAGTCGCCCACTGGCGATAAGACCGCGTTGAAACACCGGGAAAATGTGACTCACAAGTACTGCCCTCCGTGAGATAAGATAAGATAAGATTTCGTTCGGATTTTTAACCCCGGAGGGTTAGCCACCTAGGATAACCCAAGAAAGTCAGTGCGTCATCGAGGACTGTCTAACTTATTTCCATTGGGGTCCTTAATCTTGTCCCCCAGGATGCGACCCACACCAGTCGACTAACATCCAGGTACCTATTTGCTGCTAGGTGAACAGGACAACAGGTGTAAGGAAACGTGTCGAATGTTTCCACCCGCCGGGAATCGAACCCGAGCCCTCCGTGTGTGAAGCGGGAACTTTAGCCACCAGGCCACCGGGCCACCCAAAATTAACAAACCAAAATTAACAAATAAATAACAGAATTAACGCAATTTTACAATTCGATACCACGTGCTTTTTCTCGGGTACTGTGAATTAACTAGTATGCTAATATAGCTTTATTGTATATGTTTTTATAATAATCAGTAACGCCAGTTCGGAGAATTTAATAAGGAAGGTTTGTGGCTGAGTGCGATATTCATGCACTCTGACCTACTAACACCAAAGTTGGTTTCCCTACTTTATACTCACTGAGTAGACCTGCTTTTGTTTTTGCACTTGCGACGCCTTTTTTTTTTTTTTTTTTTTTTTGTTACTGTTTGCGTTATTATTTACTGTCAGTGATTTTTTTAATTGTAAGTTAATTTTTTTATTCATCGTTGCTGCTATTGTTGGTGATGTTCCTTGGATCAAGAGCCCCTCAGTAGCATCGAGGAACCTCCCTCGAGGGGGGGAGGAATAAGAAGCAACTAAGAAGGTTCCATCGAGAGTAATACAGAGTTGACAAGAATAATGCTAGAAAGGAAAAAAAAAAAAAGGTCATCCTCGTCAGAGGATTAGATGCGAGTGATACCAATAGTGATGTGAGACCAGAGTGAATCAGATTCCCGAGTGCCTGAGTACAGAGAACCATGAAGTGGAGTGGGGATGCCCTTATGATCAAGGGTAAAGAAACCTGACTGTGACATATTCTGATTGCTGCTCCAGACGTTAATAAATTTATTGACTGCACGAGGGGCGTTAAGACCCCCAACCAGATTAATTGTACGTGAATGGAAGGAAAAATATATGTAAAGATGACTAGGTAGTGTTTACTTACAGTGAGACATTTACGGTGAAACACTATTCATCAAGTATCACCTACAAAACTCGTTTAGAAACAGTACAAGGCAAAAAAAAAAAAAAACTTTAGTCTATAGTGTGGGACTGCAGAAAATTTATAGTTAATTAAAATAACAGAAGCTGCAACTGGAAGCTTTAGTTAAGACAATAAATAAGATTTCAAATTTCTGCGTGTGTGGTCTTCATCAAAACGCGACGTTGCTTCCAAATTATCACAAAACTATGGAGTACCTGCTTGCTCGGTATCATTAGGTCTTCATGCAGTCACTTATTGCGATTCTGTGGGTGCTGTAACACCCCCACATTCCTGAGCGTGCGAAAAAAAACCCTGCTCCTGAGTTTGGGTTCTCACCAGCATGAGTTCTGGAAGACAATGATGCCATAATCACCAGCTATGCTGAGACCCAACAAGTCTTACTAGCCATCTGTTCAGCTGTGGCCGCTGGTTTTGACAGGTGAGTGACAGGGTTTCACTCACTCACACACTCACTCACTCACTCCTCCCCGGCTTCTGGCAGACAGTGGTGCAGCTGGAAGTTGCTGCCTAACGAGATGTTATTTAGATAATGTAAACGATCTCTGGGGGCCGCTGTGGGATACGATTCTGTTTTTACCTGGGTCTGGAAGGCTCCTGTCTGCCCACCTGTCAGATTACCAGCTTTTATGTCTGCTCATCTCCTTATCTATGTACATATCTATCTCCTCAACTAGCGCCCACATGTATCGTGTATGTATGTATATATATATATATATATATATATATATATATATATATATATATATATATATATATATATATATATATATATATATATATATATATATGTATGTATATTTCGCATGCTCTCGCGAATTCCTTGCATATATATATATATATATATATATATATATATATATATATATATATATATATATATATATATATATATATATATATATATATATATGTATATGTGCTGTCGGGCATTTCATAGCCTGACCGCATTTATTTATACGTAGTTATAAAACAGATTTTTACTTCTGTGTTCAGCAGAATCAAATCAGAATTCATGAAAATCAATATCTGTGAAGATTTATATAGTTTTAGATGTATATATTTCAAGCAGGAGCACAGTACAATTAACTGGGATTGATCATCTCTTTCGAGTTTTATTAAGAGTGAAGCCGAATTATATGTTGGTATATTGGATGAAATATTGATTTTGCTTCGGCTTTGCACATGAGTAATGATTCCATCTTTCTGCACACACGAGGGTATACTGTCAGTCCCCCCTTTCCCCCCCTCCCAGCCAACCAGCCGCCTCCCTGCGGACAATTGGTGATTAACGCTTCTTAATTAAGCCCCTATTAACCTCCATTAGACCCCCGGGGTCATTAAGGCGCTAGCGGGCATACAAAACTTTGCATTTGTAAAATATAGAATCAATTAAACCTGAGTTGTTTTTCAAATATTGTGGTGAGGGGCTAGAGGGACAGACATATTGTCTTCTCTTCTTTCGAAATATGAACGTCAAAATCGAAAATTTCTTCACCCCTTTCAAGGGGTGCCTTGATTCCGGTGGAGGGCTCTTGATCCAATGAATTTCAGTTGCTCTCCTATTTCTTGGATCAAGCCAGTTTGCCTTACATTTTCCAGGAGCGTTTTATGGTCCCTTATGAGTTTGAAGCTTCCCTGGAATAGAAGAATAATAGCAATTAAAACTTGTTGTACCTTTCAAAATTTTCAGCCTTGCGTGTGTGTACTCACCTAATTGTGGTTGCAGGGGTCGAGACATAGCTCCTGGCCCCGCCTCTTCACTGATCACTACTAGGTCCTCTCTCTCTCTGCTTCCAGAGCTTTGTCATACCTCGTCTTAAAGCTATGTATGGTTCCTGCCTCCACTACATCACTTGTTAGGCTATTCCACTTCCTGACGACTCTATGACTGAAGAAATACTTCCTAACATCCCTATGACTCGTCTGAGTCTTCAGCATCCAATTATGACCTCTTGTTTCTGTGTCCTCTCTCTCTGGAACAACCTGTCTCTGTTTGCCTTATCTATTCCACGCAGTATTTTGTATGTCATTATCATGTCTCCCCTGACCCTCCTGTCCTCCAATGGCGTCAGTCCGATTTCCCTCAACCTTTCTTCGAAGGACATTTCTCTGAGCTCCGGAACTAGCCTTGTTGCAAACCTTTGTACTTTCTCTAATTTCTTGACGTGTTTGCCCAGGTGTGTGTGCGTGTGTGTGTGTACTCACCTATTTGTACTCACCTATTTGTGATTGCAGGGGTCGATTCATAGCTCCTGGCCCCGCCTCTTCGCTGATTGCTACTAGGTCCTCACTCTCCATGCCCCATGAGCTTTACCATACCTCGCCTTAAGCCTATGTATGGTTCCCGCCTCCACTACGTCACTTTCTAGGCTATTCCACGGCCTGACTACTCTATGACTGAAGAAATACTTCCTAACATCCCTTTGATTCATCTGAGTCTTCAACTTCCAATTGTGACCTCTTGTGTCTGTGTCCCTTCTCTGGAACATCCCGTCTTCGTCCACCTTGTCTATTCCGCGCAGTATTTTATATGTCGTTATCATGTCTCCCCTGACCCTCCTGTCCTCCAGTGTCGCCAGGCCGATTTCCCTCAACCTTTCTTCGTAGGACAATCCCCTTAGCTCTGGGACTAGTCTTGTTGCAAACCTTTGCACTTTCTCTAATTTCTTGACGTGCTTAACTAGGTGTGGATTCCAAACTGGTGCTGCATACTCCAGTATGGGCCTGACGCAAATGGTATACAGAGTCTTGAACGAATCCTTACTGAGGTATCGGAACGCTATCCGTAGGTTTGCCAGACGCCCGTATGCTGCAGCAGTTATCTGATTGATGTGCGCCTCAGGAGATATGCTCGTTGTTATACTCACCCCCAGATCTTTTTCCTTGAGTGATGTTTGGAGTCTTTGGCCATCTAAACTATATTGTGTCTGCGGTCTTCTTTGCCCTTCCCCAATCTTCATGACTTTGCATTTGGCAGGGTTAAACTCAAGGAGCCAGTTGCTGGACCAGGCTTGAAGCCTGTCCAGGTCTCTTTGTAGTCCTCATCCGATTTGATTCTTCTCATTAACTTCGCATCATCTGCAAACAAGGACACTTCTGAGTCTATCCCTTCCGTTATGTCATTCACATATACCAAGAACAGCACAGGTCCTAGGACTGACCCCTGTGGAACCCCGCTTGTCACAGGCGCCCACTCTGACACCTAGTCACGTACCATGACTCGTTGTTGCCTCCCTGTCAGGTATTCTCTGATCCATTGCAGTGCCTTTCCTGTTATGTGTGTCTGATCCTCTAGCTTTTGCAGTAACCTCTTGTGAGGAACTGTGTCGAAGGCCTTCTTGCAGTCCAAAAAAATGCAGTCGATCCACCCCTCTCTCTCTTGTCTTACTTCTGTCACCTTGTCATAAAACTCCAGTAGGTTTGTGACACAGGATTTTCCTTCCCTGAAACAGTGCTGGTTGTCAATTATACACTTGTTTCTTTCCAGGTGCTCCACCACTCTCCTCCTGATGATTTTCTCCATGACTTTGCATACTATACACGTTAGTGATACAGGTCTGTAGTTTAGTGCCTCATACCTGTCTCCCTTTTTAAAAATTGGGACTACATTTGCCATCTTCAATACCTCAGGGAGTTGCCCAGTTTCAGTTGATGTGTTGAAGATCTTTGTTAATGGCACACACAATATCTCTGCTCCCTCTTTAAGAACCCACGGAGAGATGTTGTCTGGTCCCACCGCCTTTGAGGTGTCAAGTTCGCATAGCAGCTTCTTCACCTCCTCCTTGGTTATATGTACCTCATCCAGCACTTGCTGGTGAACCCCCCTGCTCTGATTTCCTTCAGTCCTACTGGTTTCCACTGTAAATACTTCTTTAAATCTCATGTTGAGCTCCTGACATACCTCTCGGTCGTTTCTTGTGAAGTCCCCATCACCCTTCCTCAGTCTGATTACCTGGTCCTTGACTGTTGTTTTCCTCCTGATGTGGCTGTACAACAGCTTTGGCTCAGACTTGACTTTCGATGCTATGTCATTTTCATATTGTCGCTGAGCCTCCCTTCTTATCTGTGCATATTCGTGTGTGTGTGTGTGTGTGTGTGTGTGTGTGTGTGTGTGTGTGTGTGTGTGTGTGTGTGTGTGTGTGTGTGTGTGTGTGTGCGTGTGTGTGTGTGCGATCATCAATACGATACTGTCCTTGTGTATGGGATCAGCCATCTTTAATGATGATTCCCCAGTGATAGTAACTTCAGCCCTGCTGGAATGAAGTCCTTTATGGTCCCGTAACTACTGACGTAACTACATGACGGAGAATGTTATGATATCCTCACCCCCCTACTGTAGTCTCTCACCTCTGGCTCAAACATTTCAATCCAGCTTTTGTGATGAAATACGACTGGCAACCATATTTTGCTACTTCCATAATATAACTCTAATGTAATACAACAACCTTACACTACTGGTATTCCCACCATGCAAAGTTCTAAATGTTGGACAGGAAAATAATCATGCAACATATAAACTAAATAATGTAGATCTTAATACTACTGATTGCGAAAAGGATTTAGGAGTTCTGGTTAACAGTAATCTAAAACCAAGACAACAGTGCATTAGTGTTCGCAATAAAGCTAACAGAATTCTTGGCTTCATATCTAGAAGTATAAATAATAGAAGTCCTAAGGTTGTTCTTCAACTCTATATATCCTTGGTTAGGCCTCATTTAGACTATGCTGCTCAGTTCTGGTCACCGTATTACAGAATGGATATAAATGCTCTGGAAAACGTACAGAGGAGGATGACAAAGATGATCCCTTGTATCAGAAATCTTCCCTATGAGGATAAACTGAGGACCCTGAATCTGCACTCTCTCGAAAGGCGTAGAATTAGGGGGGATATGATTGAGGTGTATAAATCGAAAACAGGAATAAATAAATGGATGTAAATAGCGTGCTGAAAATTTCCAGCCAAGACAGGACTCGCAGCAATGGTTTCAAGTTGGAAAAATTCAGATTCAGGAAGGATATAGGAAAGCACTGGTTTGGTAATAGAGTTGTGGATGAGTGGAACAAACTCCCGAGTACAGTTATTCAGGCTAAAACGTTGTGTAGTTTTAAAAATAGGTTAGATAAATACATGAGTGGGTGTGGGTGGGTGTGAATTAGACCTGACTAGCTTGTGCTGCTGGGTCTAGTGCCGTGCTCCTTCCTTGAGTGGAGGTGACCAGATTGGGTGGGTCATTGGGCTAATCCGAAGGGGGGGCATGTACCTGCTCCGCACGGGTCAATAGGCCTGTTGCAGTGTTCTTTATTTCTTATGTTCTTATGTTATGTTAATCTTATATTGAATAGGGTAGCCTCACACTGTAATAATGTTGGTAGAATTACCGACAATATGTAAAGTAAAAGAAGACAAGTGCAACTAATGTGACATTTTATTGTGGCAACGTTTCGCTCTCCAGGAGCTTTATCAAGCCATTACAAGCAATACATGGACACAGAGGGTATATAAAGGCTTAGAGTGAGGTGCAATACTAGTGAGGTACCATTTCGATGTTCATTAGTGGTAGTAGTAGTAGTGACAAAAGTTGTAGTAGTAATAGTAATACAATATGGTAGAGCAATTAATTCGTACATGAGTAAAAGGATATAAAAGCTATTACTTGGGTCACATAAAAATAGGTTGGACAAATATAGACTGGATAGAGAAGGCCTGTTTCAGTGTTCACTCTCTGTAACGCCCAATTAGTGATCAAAGAAACTAATTTCCGCAGACGCAAGTGCCTCGAATCAGCAATGATCGCTGTTTCGAATACAATTAAACAAAACAACGGCAGCTTCACCATCTCTGAAGTCTTAGCAAGAATCCTCCTGAAAACAGTAAACCCTGCCGTCACATAGTCTCTCCTGTTATACTACACAAAGCACATTACAGAGAGTGAACACTGAAAAAACCTGCCTCTTTCCAGTCTATATTTGTCCAACCTATTTTCATGTTACCCAAGTAATAGCTTTTATATCCTTTTACTCATGTACGAATTAATTGCTCTACCATATTGTATTACTACTACTACTGCAACTTTTGTCACTACTACTAACTACTACTGCTACCACTAATGAACATCGAAATGGTACCTCACTAGTATTGAGGAAACGGTAAGGTGATACCGACAAGATGTGGAAAAAGACACTTATGTACAGTTCAGTATTGCACCTCACTCTGAGCCTTTATATACCCTCTGTGTCCATATATTGTTTGTATCGGCTTGACAAAGCTCCTGGAGAGCGAAACGTTGCCACAATAAAATGTCACATTAGTTGCACTTGTGTCCTTTTACTTTACAAAGCCTCGCACTGCTGGTGTTCCCACCATGTTTATCATATATTGAATAGGGTAGCCTCATACTGCTGGTGTTCCCACCATGTTTATCATATATTGAATAGGGTAGCCTCACGGAAATATAAACACAAATGCAGTATAATGTGATCCTTTATTGACAACGTTTCACCCACACAGTGGGCTTTCTCAAGTCACACACGGATCTACCTGGGGTTGGAAGGTACGAGAGTATTTATAGTCAGAATGTTGAGGTCAGGTGAAGAATGCTGCATCTGATGATCTACCGGGTGGGGTTATAGAGTCTTGGGTAGCTTGGCAGGGGTATTGGACAAGTTGTAGACCTTCTGCAGTGTTCTATGTTCTTATGTGGGATAGCGATGAAGAAGTTTCTTGGCGAGTGGTTCAGCTATGTTATAGAAGCCATTGTTCTGGTTGAAATTGTTGGTTATAGAGATAAGCGATGATTCCAGGATTCTTCTGTATTGAGTGTTGTCTTCTGTGGCTATAAGTCTTGAGTTTCTGTAGTTAATTAAATGGTTGTGTGAATTGCGATGCTGTACACAGGCATTCCTTGTATCGTCAGTCCTGCTTGCATATTGGTGTTCTGAAATGCGTGTTTGGAGGTCTCTTGATGTTTCGCCCACATATAATTTGTTGCAGTCATTACAAGGGATTATGTATACCCCTGCAGAGGATGGAGGCTTGTCCTGTCTACTACTGGTGATGTCCTTGATGGTCGTGGTTGTGGAGGTAGATACTTGGAATGATGTTTTGGCAAAGATGTTGGAAACATGTTTGGCAATGGAGTTGTTGGGGAGGACTATGTATCTCTTCTCGGCAGTGTCTTCTCTGGGTGTGTTGAAGATGTTTAATGCCCGCCGTCTGCAGTCTCTGATGAAGTGACTAGGATAGTGGAGTTTGGAAAATACTTGTTCAATTATAGTGCATTCTTCCTCAAGGAACTCATTGCTGCAGATTCTGAGTGCACGTAGGAAGAAGCCTATAATCACACCACGTTTGGTTTTGGTGTCGTGGTGAGAGTAGAAGTGGAGAAGATCGTTTTGGTTGGTGGGTTTTCGATAGACTTTAAAACGAAGTTCGTGGTCAGCTTTGCAGAGCAGAACATCAAGGAAAGGAAGAGTGTTGTCGACTTCTTCTTCAAGTGTGAACTGGATTGAAGGCTCGACCTGGTTGAGCTTGTCTTGGAGAGCTTGAACGTTGAAGCGTTTAGGAGTTATGAGGAGAATGTCGTCAACATAACGGAGCCAGGTGACAGACGAAGGAATAATGGTGGAGAAACGTTCGGCTTCTAGATGTTCCATGTATAAGTTCGCCAGGACTGCACTGAGTGGCGAACCCATGGGTAGTCCAAAAGTCTGCTGAAAGAGGTGATTTTCGAAGGAGAAACACGTAAAGCCAACACATAGTTCAACAAGGTCGATGAAATCGCTGGCTGGAATGGGAAGATCAAGTGAATCGTCAATTTTCCTGCGCAAGAGATCGATGGCTTGTGTAGTAGGTACTTTGGTGAATAGGGAAGTCACGTCAAGGCTGGAAAGTTTCTTGTTCCTGATGTTGATGTTGCGAATGCGATTGAGAAGATCACCCGAGTGTTTGAGATGTGCTGGACTGATAGTGCCCAAGAGTTTAGAGAGGTGTTTGGCGAGAATTCCTGAGAGCTGGTGGGGAGCACTGCCTATTCCCGAGGATATGGGCCTCAGTGGGATACCAGGCTTGTGAGTCTTTGGCAGGCCGTACATTCTGGCAGGTCTGGGGTTGCTGGGCATGGTGTGCAGAAGTTTCTTCCCTTGTTCTGAGCCCCTCAGAATGCGGCGAGTCCTTTGAAGAAAAGTTTTAGTAAGGTTGTCCACTTGGTTAGTTGTGAGAGGTTTGTAGGTATCTGGGTCATTAAGTAGATTGAGCATTTTGTTCCTGTAATCGTCAGTGTTCATGATAACAACACCACCTCCTTTATCAGCGGTGGTGACCCTGATGGTCGTGTCTTCTGCTAAACCTTTGAGTGCATTGATGTAACGTCGAGGTATGACTGGGGAGCTGCGTGTTGAGATGGCTGCTGAGATGATGCCTTGAAGATAGCCTTTTTGGAAGTCGGAGTCATTGTGTCTGTAGTTTTTGGCGATGAAATTGAGGTCTTGTTTTGGTTTCGTAATTCCTGTTGCGAATTTGAGGCCTAAGCTGAGGGCTTCAGTTTCTGTGGTTGACAGTGGACGAGATGAAAGATTTTGAATAATTTCAGGTCTTCCTAAACTTTTCCAATTACTATTATCGCAGAGTGTTTGTAGTTTTCTAGTAAGTCTGATCTTCTGTTGAACATTCGCTGTGGTAACTCTGCTGCGAATGATTTCGGCGGTGCGTCTGTTCATGTTGCCCCGGAGTGTTGTGCCTAGTGTTCTGGCTTGGAGAAAAGCTTCCTTTGTAGCATTGTTTAAGTCATCTGCACACTCTTCAAGGTAGGTCCGAGCTGTAGCGGAGAAAGGTGGTTTGATGTTGGCAATTTGAGGAGGTGTAGATCTTGGTAAGACCATTTCTTGGATGCAATCACGAAGAAAATTGTGTCTGTTGCGAAGTGAGTAAGCCTTTAGAAGAAGGTCCAGGTATTCTCTGTGTGAAGGATCCATTTCTACTGCAGTGTTTGACACGATGGAAATAAATGGTATAAAATACCGACACAATGGAAATATAAACACAAATGCAGTATAATGTGATCCTTTATTGACAACGTTTCACCCACACAGTGGGCTTTTTCAAGTCACACACGGATCTACCTGGGGTTGGAAGGTACGAGAGTATTTATAGTCAGAATGTTGAGGTCAGGTGAAGAATGCTGCATCTGATGATCTACCGGGTGGGGTTATAGAGTCTTGGGTAGCTTGGCAGGGGTATTGGACAAGTTGTAGACCTTCTGCAGTGTTCTATGTTCTTATGTGGGATAGCGATGAAGAAGTTTCTTGGCGAGTGGTTCAGCTATGTTATAGAAGCCATTGTTCTGGTTGAAATTGTTGGTTATAGAGATAAGCGATGATTCCAGGATTCTTCTGTATTGAGTGTTGTCTTCTGTGGCTATAAGTCTTGAGTTTCTGTAGTTAATTAAATGGTTGTGTGAATTGCGATGCTGTACACAGGCATTCCTTGTATCGTCAGTCCTGCTTACTCACTTCGCAACAGACACAATTTTCTTCGTGATTGCATCCAAGAAATGGTCTTACCAAGATCCACACCTCCTCAAATTGCCAACATCAAACCACCTTTCTCCGCTACAGCTCGGACCTACCTTGAAGAGTGTGCAGATGACTTAAACAATGCTACAAAGGAAGCTTTTCTCCAAGCCAGAACACTAGGCACAACACTCCGGGGCAACATGAACAGACGCACCGCCGAAATCATTCGCAGCAGAGTTACCACAGCGAATGTTCAACAGAAGATCAGACTTACTAGGAAACTACAAACACTCTGCGATAATAGTAATTGGAAAAGTTTAGGAAGACCTGAAATTATTCAAAATCTTTCATCTCGTCCACTGTCAACCACAGAAACTGAAGCCCTCAGCTTAGGCCTCAAATTCGCAACAGGAATTACGAAACCAAAACAAGACCTCAATTTCATCGCCAAAAACTACAGACACAATGACTCCGACTTCCAAAAAGGCTATCTTCAAGGCATCATCTCAGCAGCCATCTCAACACGCAGCTCCCCAGTCATACCTCGACGTTACATCAATGCACTCAAAGGTTTAGCAGAAGACACGACCATCAGGGTCACCACCGCTGATAAAGGAGGTGGTGTTGTTATCATGAACACTGACGATTACAGGAACAAAATGCTCAATCTACTTAATGACCCAGATACCTACAAACCTCTCACAACTAACCAAGTGGACAACCTTACTAAAACTTTTCTTCAAAGGACTCGCCGCATTCTGAGGGGCTCAGAACAAGGGAAGAAACTTCTGCACACCATGCCCAGCAACCCCAGACCTGCCAGAATGTACGGCCTGCCAAAGACTCACAAGCCTGGTATCCCACTGAGGCCCATATCCTCGGGAATAGGCAGTGCTCCCCACCAGCTCTCAGGAATTCTCGCCAAACACCTCTCTAAACTCTTGGGCACTATCAGTCCAGCACATCTCAAACACTCGGGTGATCTTCTCAATCGCATTCGCAACATCAACATCAGGAACAAGAAACTTTCCAGCCTTGACGTGACTTCCCTATTCACCAAAGTACCTACTACACAAGCCATCGATCTCTTGCGCAGGAAAATTGACGATTCACTTGATCTTCCCATTCCAGCCAGCGATTTCATCGACCTTGTTGAACTATGTGTTGGCTTTACGTGTTTCTCTTTCGAAAATCACCTCTTTCAGCAGACTTTTGGACTACCCATGGGTTCGCCACTCAGTGCAGTCCTGGCGAACCTATACATGGAACATCTAGAAGCCGAACGTTTCTCCACCATTATTCCTTCGTCTGTCACCTGGCTCCGTTATGTTGACGACATTCTCCTCATAACTCCTAAACGCTTCAACGTTCAAGCTCTCCAAGACAAGCTCAACCAGGTCGAGCCTTCAATCCAGTTCACACTTGAAGAAGAAGTCGACAACACTCTTCCTTTCCTTGATGTTCTGCTCTGCAAAGCTGACCACGAACTTCGTTTTAAAGTCTATCGAAAACCCACCAACCAAAACGATCTTCTCCACTTCTACTCTCACCACGACACCAAAACCAAACGTGGTGTAATTATAGGCTTCTTCCTGCGTGCACTCAGAATCTGCAGCAATGAGTTCCTTGAGGAAGAATGCACTATAATTGAACAAGTATTTTCTAAACTCCACTATCCTCGTCACTTCATCAGAGACTGCAGACGGCGGGCATTAAACATCTTCAACACACCCAGAGAAGACACTGCCGAGAAGAGATACATAGTCCTCCCCACCAACTCCATTGCCAAACATGTTTCCAACATCTTTGCCAAAACATCATTCCAAGTATCTACCTCCACAACCACGACCATCAAGGACATCACCAGTAGTAGACAGGACAAGCCTCCATCCTCTGCAGGGGTATACATAATCCCTTGTAATGACTGCAACAAATTATATGTGGGCGAAACATCAAGAGACCTCCAAACACGTATTTCAGAACACCAATATGCAAGCAGGACTGACGATACAAGGAATGCCTGTGTACAACATCGCAATTCACACAACCATTTAATTAACTACAGAAACTCAAGACTTATAGCCACAGAAGACAACACTCAATACAGAAGAATCCTGGAATCATCGCTTATCTCTATAACCAACAATTTCAACCAGAACAATGGCTTCTATAACATAGCTGAACCACTCGCCAAGAAACTTCTTCATCGCTATCCCACATAAGAACATAGAACACTGCAGAAGGTCTACTCACAACTTGTCCAATACCCCTGCCAAGCTACCCAAGACTCTACAACCCCACCCGGTAGATCATGTGATGCAGCATTCTTCACCTGACCTCAACATTCTGAACTATAAATACTCTCGTACCTTCCAACCCCAGGAAGATCCGTGTGTGACTTGAGAAAGCCCACTGTGTGGGTGAAACGTTGTCAATAAAGGATCACATTATACTGCATTTGTGTTTATATTTCCATTGTGTCGGTATTTTATACCATTTATTACCAGGGTAGCCTCACACTGCTGGTGTTCCCACCATGTTTATCATATATTGAATAAGGTAGCCTCACACTGCTGGTGTTCTCACCATGTTTATCATATATTGAATAAGGTAGCCTCACACTGCTGGTGTTCTCACCATGTTTATCATATATTGAATAGGGTAGCCTCACACTGCTGGTGTTCTCACCATGTTTATCATATATTGAATAAGGTAGCCTCACACTGCTGGTGTTCTCACCATGTTTATCATATATTGAATAGGGTAGCCTCACACTGCTGGTGTTCTCACCATGTTTATCATATATTGAATAAGGTAGCCTCACACTGCTGGTGTTTCCACCATGTTTATCATATATTGAATAGGGTAGCCTCACACTGCTGGTGTTCTCACCATGTTTATCATATATTGAATAAGGTAGCCTCACACTGCTGGTGTTCCCACCATGTTTATCATATATTGAATAGGGTAGCCTCACACTGCTGGTGTTCCCACCATGTTTATCATATATTGAATAGGGTAGCCTCACACTGCTGGTGTTCTCACCATGTTTATCATATATTGAATAGGGTAGCCTCACACTGCTGGTGTTCCCACCATGTTTATCATATATTGAATAGGGTAGCCTCACACTGCTGGTGTTCCCACCATGTTTATCATATATTGAATAGGGTAGCCTCACACTGCTGGTGTTCCCACCATGTTTATCATATATTGAATAAGGTAGCCTCACACTGCTGGTGTTCCCACCATGTTTATCATATATTGAATAAGGTAGCCTCACACTGCTGGTGTTCCCACCATGTTTATCATATATTGAATAAGGTAGCCTCACACTGCTGGTGTTCCCACCATGTTTATCATATATTGAATAGGGTAGCCTCACACTGCTGGTGTTCCCACCATGTTTATCATATATTGAATAGGGTAGCCTCACACTGCTGGTGTTCCCACCATGTTTATCATATATTGAATAGGGTAGACTCACACTGCTGGTGTTCCCACCATGTTTATCATATATTGAATAGGGTAGCCTCACACTGCTGGTGTTCCCACCATGTTTATCATATATTGAATAGGGTAGCCTCACACTGCTGGTGTTCCCACCATGTTTATCATATATTGAATAGGGTAGCCTCACACTGCTGGTGTTCCCACCATGTTTATCATATATTGAATAGGGTAGCCTCACACTGCTGGTGTTCCCACCATGTTTATCATATATTGAATAAGGTAGCCTCACACTGCTGGTGTTCCCACCATGTTTATCATATATTGAATAGGGTAGCCTCACACTGCTGGTGTTCCCACCATGTTTATCATATATTGAATAGGGTAGCCTCACACTACTGGTGTTTCCACCATGTTTATCATATATTGAATAAGGTAGCCTCACACTGCTGGTGTTCCTACCATGTTAATCTTATATTGAATAGGGTAGCCTCCCACTGCTGGTGTTCCCACCATGTTTATCATATATTGAATAAGGTAGCCTCACACTGCTGGTGTTCCCACCATGTTTATCATATATTGAATAAGGTAGCCTCACACTGCTGGTGTTCCCACCATGTTTATCATATATTGAATAGGGTAGCCTCACACTGCTGGTGTTCCCACCATGTTTATCATATATTGAATAAGGTAGCCTCACACTGCTGGTGTTCCCACCATGTTTATCATATATTGAATAGGGTAGCCTCACACTGCTGGTGTTTCCACCATGTTTATCATATATTGAATAAGGTAGCCTCACACTGCTGGTGTTCCCACCATGTTTATCATATATTGAATAGGGTAGCCTCACACTGCTGGTGTTTCCACCATGTTTATCATATATTGAATAAGGTAGCCTCACACTGCTGGTGTTCCTACCATGTTTATCATATATTGAATAAGGTAGCCTCACACTGCTGGTGTTCCCACCATGTTTATCATATATTGAATAAGGTAGCCTCACACTGCTGGTGTTCCCACCATGTTAATCTTATATTGAATAGGGTAGCCTCACACTGCTGGTGTTCCCTCTATGTTTATCATATATTGAATAGGGTAGCCTCACACTGCTGGTGTTCCCACCATGTTTATCATATATTGAATAAGGTAGCCTCACACTGCTGGTGTTCCCACCATGTTTATCATATATTGAATAAGGTAGCCTCACACTGTTGGTGTTCCCACCATGTTAATCTTATATTGAATAAGGTAGCCTCACACTGCTGGTGTTCCTACCATGTTAATCTTATATTGAATAGGGTAGCCTCACACTGCTGGTGTTCCCACCATGTTTATCATATATTGAATAAGGTAGCCTCACACTGCTGGTGTTCCTACCATGTTTATCATATATTGAATAGGGTAGCCTCACACTGCTGGTGTTCCCACCATGTTTATCATATATTGAATAGGGTAGCCTCACACTGCTGGTGTTCCCACCATGTTTATCATATATTGAATAGGGTAACTGACTCACGAAATCGTAATGACACGATTGCAAACAAACCATACCCCGGCCGGGATTGAACCCGCGGTCAGAGAGTCTCAAAACTCCAGCCCGTCGCGTTAGCCACTAGACCAGCTAGCCACAACAAGATTCGTCCAACTAGGTATATTTCTACACCATACGAAGGTTAGCACAGGCACCTCTGTGACCACAAATGCAAGTTTTTACAGACAAATCTCCAGCTAGCGTGGCGTGACGAACTCTAGCTCAAGTCCCTTCACTGCCGTCAACATGACTCACGGGGTATGGTTTGTTTGCAATCGTGTCATTACGATTTCGTGAGTCATGTTGACGTCAGTGAAGGGACTTGAGCTAGAGTTCGTCACGGCCACGCTAGCTGGAGATTCGTCTGTAAAAACTTGCATTTGTGGTCACTGTGGTGCCTGTGCTAACCTTCCTATGGTGTAAAAATATACCTAGTTGGACGAATCTTATTGTGGCTAGCTGGTCTAGTGGCTAACGCGACGGGCTGGAGTTTTGAGACTCTATGACCGCGGGTTCAATCCCGGCCGGGGTATGGTTTGGATTGAATAGGGTAGCCTCACACTGCTGGTGTTCCCACCATGTTTATCATATATTGAATAAGGTACCCTCACACTGCGAGTGTATATAACCTTCTTAAGAGATACCTGTTATCAGAGTATTTTATCCACTTATTACACACATACAGCTTATCTCATTTCATACGTTTCCACCTTAGATCCTTTTCCCTTCACTATCCTTTCCCCTTCTCTTCTCCCTTCCCTTCCCCTCCCTTTCCCTGCTCCCCGCTCCCCGTCTTCCAAGACAGACAGAGACAGAGGCACTGGACTGCCGCAGATGACGCTGACGAAGTGAGGAAGCCACTCCCAATGAATCACCATCTTTTTGGGTGGAGTACATTACGCCCGTGTCCTGAAGACACAGAGCGTTGTAAGGACACGACTGATAAGGTATCGTAAGGGCACGGGTGATAAGACATTGTTAGGATACGGGTGTTAAGGGTTAGGACAAAGGTGTTGGGGTCTTTGTTTCACACAAGGGCAAAGAGATCTTCTTGACGATACATTATTGAGAGTATTTTTAGGATATTTGGTTAAGGGTTCCTTTAAGTCTTAAAGGAACCCTTAAAGTTTAAGACATGTTTGATAAAATGCGTGAATGAAACAGTACACGATCACAATTATGTAATAACAAAACACCCTTCAACTCTCCCCGTAAATCTAAAAAAAAAAAAATACTTATAGAAATACCAGTTTATTGTAATTAATTAGATGTATATACACAGGTTTCCCCTACCCCCCATACCTCCCATTTAAGGGCCTCGCCCGACTGAGGATATTAATGTGTAATTCAACCAGCAGAACAATATGGCCTTTCAAAATAAATGGCCCGTGATTAAAGCCAATTAAAAAGGAGAAGAAAGACATCAGTTGACTCCCTAAATTTCGACTTTACAAACAACATGTTTTTAAACTGTAATTTTAACTCCGTTACAAAATCTGAATATATCAAAAAACTCAAGGTTGGACTTCAGATAAGCTAGACTGTGTAATAATTTGTATTAATTGGGAGCCGCTAAATCCTTAGGGAGGCCACTCTGTCCTGAGGATTTGGGAAGTAATGCGGTTTGATCCAAGGACGGGAAGGGAGCTTGGTAAATCGTTGAATTAGGAAAGGCTATTCGAAGAAATTCGAATTAAATAAATAGCTTAAATATTAATATTCTCCGGTGAATACTTCTGCACAAAGGAATATTCATCAGGTAAAGAAAGAAAACAAACCCTGCAGACATATCGCGATAATATATTCACAGACATCACCTAATTCCTCGCCCACACTCATAACTTTGTTTCTTTTAATTTCTGAAGTGCAAGAAAATATTATATTGCGATAACATAGAAGCAAGATTATTGAAACTCAAATATATCACTTTATGGAGGGTTTTATCAAACATAAACAAACCTCCTCTTACCTGCAACCCCACCTGTATTATGTGTATCTAAATAATATATATATATATATATATATATATATATATATATATATATATATATATATATATATATATATATATATATATATATATATATATATATATATATATATATATATATATATATATATATATATATATTTATATAATGTATTATCTGAATTTCTTCACTCTTTACCGTCATGATTTACCCCAAGAAGTCTTGCCAGTTCCTTTAACTGATTTTTTTTTTCGATTCTGAAGTTTTCGAATTGAAAGCCAAGTATTTTGGTTATTAGGATTATTAGGATACCCAGGTGGCAGTAATGTAAGTATTATGTTCTCCAGCATTTGAACACCTTGAGTAACCACTCATCCAGAAACACCGTGTTCTCTATCTCTGAGACCCCTCAGAGAGAGAGAGAGAGAGAGAGAGAGAGAGAGAGAGAGAGAGAACATCACTCCATCTGAGATCATACATACCCAGGATGACTCGTGTATGGAACACATTCGTACAGCATAATGATGTCAACGAGATAAAGTCAGTTGATCAAATGAAAATGCTGGCCCACAGATGGCTCCAACTTCATCCTGTTCCCTACTTGTATGTCTCATAACAATAAAAATGCTTTCAAATGAGCTGATGTAGGTAACAGCTCTTAGCTTGCCAATAAAGTTAGGAATCCTTAACCTGTAATATAGCTGTCAATAAAGCTAGGGATCCTTAACCTTGTCAAACCCTGTGTAAAAAAAAAAAAAAAAAAAAAAGAGAGAGAGAGAGAGAGAGAGGGAGAGAGGCGTACCTACGAACAATCTTAATAATTCCATGCTCCTTAACTGAACATTATCACGATTGACGACTATCCAGGCCAGTGATAAAACACCCAGTTTTCTCAGTTCACTTATCCGGACATTCATTCGCTTATTCGGATACTTATTCTCTTATCCCAGCGCTAATTCACGTATCCGGAGGTTAATTCGTTTATCCGAACTTTTTATTCGCCTACCCGAACTTTTTATTCGCTTATCCGGACTTTTATTTGGTTATCCGGATGTTCGTTCTTTCTTTATTTTTACTCGTATTGATGTTTGCGAAAGGGCTTTTGATCCAAGGAATTTGAGCTACCCCTCTCCCTTTTCTTGCACCAAACCTATTATGCCGCTTCCCGGGAAGTGGATGACTCCTGCGGGTTTAGCGTTTATCTTAATAATAATAATAATAATAATAATAATAATAATTATTATTATTATTATTATTATTATTATTATTATTATTATTATTATTATTATTATTATTATTATTATTATTATTATTATTATTATACTAGCAATACAGTAGGAGAACTGACAACTACGAGAAAACTGGGGAAGTATTCCAGATAATGTTTATCCTGTCACTCGTAATGTTTACAGTGTGAGGATGTTAATAATTAAACATTATAATCTTCATTGAATGTGTTGAGTTGAATATTCTAAATGATCAGCAATTAAAGAAGCAATTATCGTATTATTAAAATTATATGTGTGAGAATATTATTTATAATTATGGAAATATTGATAATAATAATTAATTAGTTCTTTTTCTTCTTCTTCTTCTTCTTCTTCTTCTTCTTCTTCTTCTTATTATTATTATTATTATTATTATTATTATTATTATTATTATTAGTAGTAGTAGTAGTAGTAGTAGTAGTAGTAGTAGTAGTAGTAGCAGTAATTATTTTTAGTTGTATAAACATTGTATAAGTATTAGTAAACAGGAGTAATAGTAGTCGTAGTAGCAGCTACAGCAATAGTAGTCGTAGTAGCAGCTACAGCAATAGTAGTCGTAGTAGCAGCTACAGTAATAGTAGTCGTAGTAGCAGCTACAGTAATAGTAGTCGTAGTAGCAGCTACAGTAATAGTAGTCGTAGTAGCAGCTACAGCAATAGTAGTCGTAGTAGCAGCTACAGCAACAGTAGTCGTAGTAGCAGCTACAGTAATAATAGTCGTAGTAGCAGCTACAGTAATAGTAGTCGTAGTAGCAGCTACAGCAATAGTAGTCGTAGTAGCAGCTACAGCAATAGTAGTAATAGAAGCACTAGTATTTATTGTAGAAATTGTACTAATAGCAGCAGTTATTTTACAATAAAAACTATTGTTATTAGTATCACTGTTAGCTACTTAGTCCTCATTAGCACCGTTAATTTGGCAGTGTGCTAAACAGTCACTGTGTTAAACTGGCAGTGTGTTAAATTGGCAGTGTGTTAAATTTGCAGTTTGTTAAACTGGCAGTGTGTTAAATTGGCAGTGTGTTAAATTGGCAGTTTGTTAAACTGGCAGTGTGTTAAATTGGCAGTGTGTTAAATTGGCAGTTTGTTAAACTGGCAGTGTGTTAAATTGGCAGTGTGTTAAATTGGCAGTTTGTTAAACTGGCAGTGTGTTAAATTGGCAGTGTGTTAAATTGGCAGTTTGTTAAACTGGCAGTGTGTTAAATTGGCAGTGTGTTAAATTGGCAGTTTGTTAAACTGGCAGTGTGTTAAATTGGCTCTTTCTCATCTCTTTGGGAAGACATAGTAATGGAATGTACAAATAAGCATGTCCGTCGGTCCCATTTCCAGAGTTCCGTAGCCATTTACGTACTCGCCTATATGTAGTTAGATGGGGTCGATTCTTAGCTCCTGACCCCGCTTCTTCGCTGGCTTTTGGGTTTCCTCTATTCTGGCTACGTGAGCCCTGCCGTAACTATTTTCAAAACTGCGCATACAACCTCTTAGTGACTCTTCAGTCTCCATGCCGCTTATTAAAATAAAAATTGATGTGTAGACTCGTGTCTGGGATTATTGTTTATAAGGGAGATGAGTCAGGTGGTAGCTGGATTGTGTGTGTGTGTGTGTGTGTGTGTGTGTGTGTGTGTGTGTGTGTGTGTGTGTGTGTGTGTGTGTGTGTGTGTGTGTGTGTGTGTGTGTGTGTGTGTGTGTGTGTGTGTGTGTGTGTGTGTGTGTGTGTGTATATGTGTGTGTGTGTGTGTGTGTGTGTGTGTGTACTCACCTATTTGTACTCACCTATTTGTGGTTGCAGGGGTCGATTCACAGCTCCTGGCCCCGCCTCTTCGCTGATTGCTACTAGGTCCTCTCTCTCCCTGCTCCATGAGCTCTATCATACCTCGCCTTAAAACTATGTATGGTTCCCGCCTCCACTACGTCATTTTCTAGGCTATTCCACGGCCTGACTACTCTATGACTGAAGAAATAATTCCTAACATCCCTTTGATTCATCTGAGTCTTCAACTTCCAATTGTGACCTCTTGTGTCTGTGTCCCTTCTCTGGAACATCCCGTCTTTGTCCACCTTGTCTATTCCGCGCAGTATTTTATATGTCGTTATCATGTCTTCCCTGACCCTCCTGTCCTCCAGTGTGGTCAGGCCGATTTCCCTCAACCTTTCTTCGTAGGACAATCCCCGTAGCTCTGGGACTAGTCTTGTTGCAAACCTTTGCAATTTCTCTAATTTCTTGGCGTGCTTGACTAGGTGTGGATTCCAAACTGGTGCTGCATACTCCAGTATGGGCCTGACGTAAATGGTATACAGAGTCTTAAACGAATCCTTACTGAGGTATCGGAACGCTATCCGTAGGTTTGCCAGGCGCCCGTATGCTGCAGCAGTTATCTGATTGATGTGCGCCTCAGGAGATATGCTCGGTGTTATACTCACCCCCAGATCTTTTTCCTTGAGTGAGGTTTGCAGTCTTTGGCCATCTAAACTATATTGTGTCTGCGGTCTTCTTTGCCCTTCCCCAATCTTCATAACTTTGCATTTGGCAGGGTTAAATTCAAGGAGCCAGTTGCTGGACCAGGCTTGTAGCCTGTCCAGGTCTCTTTGTAGTCCTGCCTGATCCTCATCCGATTTGATTCTTCTCATTAACTTCACATCATCTGCAAACAAGGACACTTCTGAGTCTATCCCTTCCGTTATGTCGTTCACATATACCAAGAACAGCACAGGTCCTAGGACTGACCCCTGTGGAACCCCGCTTGTCACAGGCGCCCACTCTGACACCTCGTCGCGTACCATGACTCGTTGTTGCCTCCCTGTCAGGTATTCTCTGATCCATTGCAGTGCCTTTCCTGTTATGTGTGCCTGATCCTCTAGCTTTTGCAGTAACCTCTTGTTAGGAACTGTGTCGAAGGCCTTCTTGCAGTCCAAAAATATGCAGTCGATCCACCCCTCTCTCTCTTGTCTTACTTCTGTCACCTTGTTATAAAACTCTAGTAGGTTTGTGACACAGGATTTTCCTTCCCTGAAACCGTGCTGGTTGTCAATTATACACTTGTTTCTTTCCAGGTGCCCCACCACTCTCCTCCTGATGATTTTCTCCATGACCTTGCATACTATACACGTTAGTGATACAGGTCTGTAGTTTAGTGCCTCATGTCTGTCTCCCTTTTTAAAAATTGGGACTACATTTGCCATTTTCCATACTTCAGGGAGTTGCCCAGTTTCAAATGATGTGTTGAAGATCTTTGTTAATGGCTCATACAACATCTCTGCTCCCTCTTTAAGGACCCATGGAGAGATGTTGTCTGGTCCCACCGCCTTTGAGGTGTCAAGTTCGCATAACAGCTTCTTCACCTCCTCCTTGGTTATATGTACCTCATCCAGCACTTGCTGGTGTGCCCCCATGTTCTGATTTCCTGGAGTCCTACTGGTTTCCACTGTAAATACCTCTTTAAATCTTGTGTTGAGTTCCTGACATACCTCTTGGTCGTTTCTTGTGAATTCCCCATCACCCTTCCTCAGTCTGATTACCTGGTCCTTGACTGTTGTTTTCCTCCTGATGTGGCTGTACAACAGCTTCGGGTCAGTCTTTACTTTTGATGCTATGTCATTTTCATATTGTCTCTGAGCCTCCCTTCTTATCTGTGCATATCCGTTTCTGGCTCTTCGGCTGATTTCTTTATTTTCCTGAGTTCTCTGTCTTCTGTACCTTTTCCATTCTCTAGTACACCTAGTTTTTGCCTCCCTACACCTTTGGGTGAACCAAGGACTCGTTCTGTTCTTCCCATTATTTCTGTTTCCCTTGGGAACAAACCTCTCCTATGCCTTCTTGCATTTTGTTGCCACAAAATGTGTGTGTATGTGTGTGTGTGTGTATGCGTGTGTGTGTGTGTGTGTGTGTGTGTGTGTGTGTGTATGAGTGTGTGCGTGTGTGTACTCACCTAATTGCACTCACCTAATTGTAGTTTCAGGGGTCAAGACTCAGCTCCTGGCCCCTCCTCTTCATTGAGTGCTACTAGGTCCACTCTCTCCATGCTCCATGAGCTTTATCACACCTCATCTTAAAGTTATGTATGGTTTCTGCCTCCACTACCTCACTTGCTAGCCTATTCCACTTCCTGACTACTCTATGACTGAAGAAATACTTCCTAACATCCCTTTGATTCATCTGGGTCTTCGACTTCCAACTGTGACCCCATGTTTCTGTGTCCCCTCTCTGGAACATCCTGTCTCTGTCCACCTTGTCTATTCCACGCAGTATTTTGAATGTTGTTATCATGTCTCCCCTAACCCTCCTGTCCTCCAGTATCGTCAGGCCGATTTCCCTCAACCTTTCTTCGTAGGACATTCCCCTTAGCTCTGGAACTAACCTTGTCGAAAGCCTTTGCACTTTCTCTAATTTCTTGACTTCCTTGATCAAGTGTGGGTTCCAAACAGGTGCTGCATACTCCAGTATGAGCCTGACGTATACGGTGTACAGTGTCTTGAACGATTCCTTACTAAGGTATCAGAACGCCAGGTTTGCCAGGCGCCCATATGCTGCAGCAGTTATCTGGTTAATGTGTGCCTCCGGAGACGTGCTCGGTGTTATGGTCACCCCAAGATCTTTCTCCTTGAGTGCGGTTTGCAATCTTTGTCCACCTAGCCTATACTCTGTCTGCAGTTTTCTTTGCACTTCCCCAGTTTTCATGACTCTGCATTTGGCTGGGTTGAATTCGAGAAGCCAGTTGCTGGACCAGGTGTCCAGCCTGTCCAGGTCTCTTTGTAGTCCTGCCTGATCCTCTTCTGATTTAATTCTTCTCATTAACTTCACATCATCTGCGAACAGGGACACTTCTGAGTCTATCCCTTCCATCATGTCATTCACATATATCAAAAATAGCACTGGTCCTACGACTGGCCCCTGTTGGGACCCCGCTCGTCGCAGGCGCCCACTGTGATACCTCATCACGTACCATGACTCTTTGTTGCCTCCCTGTCAGGTATTCTCTCATCAATTGCAGTGACCTTCCTGTTATACGCGCCTGATCCTCCAGCTTCTGCACTAATCTCTTGTGAGGAACTGTGTCAAAGGCCTTCCTGCAGTCCAGGAAAATGCAATTTGAGTGTATGTGTGTGTGTGTGTATGTGTGTGTGTGTGTGTGTGTGTGTGTGTGTGTGTGTGTGTGTGTGTGTGTGTGTGTGTGTGTGTGTGTGTGTGGGTGTGTGTGCGTGTGAGCGTGTGTGTGTGTGTGTATACGTGAGTATGTGTGTGTGTGTGTGCTTCTGTGTGAATGGATTAACTCAAGTGTGTTAATAAACTATAGTGTGTGGATGGACTTAAAGTGCGTTGATGGATTTGACTGCGTGGAAAAGCTTGAGTGGGTTGCAGAGACAGGAGCGAGGCGCCAGCGAGACTACTTGCCAGATAAGGTATCTCTCTCTCGTGTTTTTACTGAACTAACAGGTCACTCGCTTAGCTAAAATGAACTGTTTCATATTAAATTTTCTACGATACTTCCAGCTACTCCACTCTTGCTTACCCAACAACGCCTCCATACATATTATATATATATATATATATATATATATATATACATATATATATATATATATATATATACATATATATATATATATATATATATATATATATATATATATATATATATATATATATATATATATATATATATATATATATATATATTTTTTTTTTTTTTTTTTTTTTTTTTTTTCTCTACATGTCCAAAAACCCCCTCAACAACCCCCTCAGCCCTCCCGGAAAAGTTTTTGGGAATCCCCCACCTCCTCCCAACTTCCCAAAATCGAAATTCTCTGCATTATATTTCCCCCACAATTTTCCCCCCAGACGCATCCCCCACTGCCTCAGCCTTCTCCTCGCTAACCTTTTTATCACCCCCCCCTTTACCCCTATAAGACGTTGGTAAACTATACCCCATACATTCCCTTTTTGCCTCCAAGGGTAAAGGGGTTCCCCTGTCTCCCCCCAAAAACTCCCAAGTGCACCACTCCTCTTTTTCCCCCCATCAATTCTAAGTTCACCCCCCATCTTTCATGAGCCCCTCCCTTTTACACTTACTCCCCAAAAATCTGAATACGTTCACCTCCCCCCATACTCTCTCCCCTCAATCTGATTTAATCTTTCATCACCTAATCTTTTTTTATCCCCCAAAACCCTTTACTTTTTCCTGTTTTTTCCCCTTTTAAATTTTTTCTTCTTTTCCCCCTCCAAATTCCCCACCAATCTCTGCAACTTCTTTTTAGAATCCCAAAAGGGGCACAGTTCATCAGAAAAGGAAAGCTGTGAAAACCCCCATTTTGGGTGTGATTCTTTATTTTTTAACTCCACGCCTTTTTCCGGGACCCCCCATTTCCCTCTTAAACCCCCATCTATAAATTTTAAAAAAACCCAGGGTGACATCACACATCCTTGTCTAAGGCCCTTTTACGGGGAAAAAAAATTTCCCTCTCCTCATACTCAACTTGGGCCCCCCATATCCTCTAAAAATTTTCCCTTTTTTTTTAAATAACCTCCTCCCAACCATACATTGAAACATCTGCCAACCCCCCTATCCACCCTGTCATCCCTTTTCCAAATCCATAAATGCCACAAAGACCTCTTTAGCCTTATCTAAATACTTTCCTTATATTTTTCCCTTTTTAAAACCTTCCACCCCCACACCCCCTACCTTTCCTAAAGCCTCCTTGTTCACCCCTTTTCCCCCCTATTCTCCGTCTTACTCTTAATTCTTTCATTATAACTCTACCTTTTGCACTTTTACATAACCAACT
>NC_091300.1:16220398-16267898 GCF_038502225.1 Cherax quadricarinatus
GGGGGATGAAAGGCATTCAGGCTTAATTCAGGGAACTGGAGCACAGATCCAATTCCCTAGATCAAGACCCCCTCACCAGCGTCAAGGGGGGGGAGGACCCCGGAGCATCGCTAACTAATGTAAAGTTTCAGTCTGAGAAGCAGAGTTAAACGATGAACTCTGGCCGAGAGGAGCTTAAAAATTGACAAAATTAAATTATATATTGGTAAAACCTGAAGATAAGCCTTAATGAAGGCGTTGTTTAATGGAGGTTTTAATAGCTGCAAGAAAGTTTTTTTTATTGACAATCTTACAAGGGATGACTTAGAAAACAGCGAGAGAAAATTATGTTTGCCGAAAATGAGGAAGATTAAAATCAAAGTACGATAACCGGTACAGGTTGTAAATTGCACTAATTGCCGTAACGACTGAGAGATGGACAGAAGAGGTATATTTGTGTGCGTTAATGAGATGCAACGAAAGCAAACGGCTAAATTACTGGCTATGTTAATTCTGAAGGTGTTAAGTTTTGCCAAGTGTAACAGGGGAAGCATCGCTGGATCAGGGAGATAAAAGTCTGCAATGTGGAACAAAGGTAATCAACTCGAGATTATAATCAAAGCAAAATATAATCCAAAAGATTACATAGTCTGAGCACGGTGAAGTACAAGACAAAGATAAGTGGAGTGAGATGATGTGATTAACAACGGCCAAATTTTTAACAATTTGATGGTAGACTAAAGTGAAACAATCCGCCATGTGTTGATATTACAAAATGTAAAAACATACATTAAAACCGACTATTAAAAGCGTGATTCACACCATTGCGAGTGTTTAATATGCTTAGATTGTAGCCGAGTGGCCATATTATCAGTTTAGCATATTGAGATAGCAAAATTAAGCAGAGGCTATAATATACACATAATATATCACAGGATAACATAATCAGTGGACTTTAATAACATAGACAAAACATGTCAAATGAAGGGATAATATTAGCAGAGAGTATGCTGATGGTATACCAGACAAGCCTTTAATGTTTACAAAATATAAGGCAGAGAGTCTGTAGCCCCAGCATATAATAAGACAGAATTAGCAGTCAGTGTATCGTCACCTGTAGTGAGGATAATATACAGTCAGAGCTAATATAATTCTACTTCGGGCACTCTAACAACTTCATTTATCACATATAAAAAAAACCATTCAAAACGTGCGTGTGTTTTTTTTTCCCTCGCAGATGTTACTAGGATATGAGAAGGTGTTGAAAAATGTGAGTAGAGGTAAGTTGAAGTCTACTTAAAGATGTACCTTCGCCATTGTCTGTTCTTGCACACTATCTCTCTCTTACTTTAATACTTTTGGTTTTTGGCTCACGTCCACTTACCGGACTTGCGATGTTTCCCAACTGCTCAAGTTTATGAAGAGATACTTGATAATTGCTCACGCATATGGCGTAATATTTGCCATCTGTTCACCCCTAATGGTGCAATATTTGTCCTCTGCTTGGTATAATATTCGAGTCTACGAATTCAGGAAGTTTACATGAAGACATGGACATTGGGTAAATACAATAGTCTATCGAGTGGACTCTTTAAATAATTACAAGCCCAGTTCTGCTGATCCTCTTCAAAACTAGTAAAGTTTATTGCCCATTTGGCGTTAGCGAATTTTAGGGATTTATTCTGCCTCTGATACCTCTCAAATCCTTATCCTTCCTTCAGAGGTCCGTCTAAAACCTTTATTTTTTCTTCAGAGGTCCTTCTGAAGGCGCTATCTTCCCTTCAGAGGTCCTTCTGAAGCCCTTGTCGAGCCTCGAATGTCCTAGCGGCTCTTCTGAAACTTTATCCTCCCTTCAGAAGCCCTTTCCAAACCCTTATCCAGCTTCTAGTGTCCTAGAGGCCCTTCTGAAGCCCTTATCAGGGAAAACAAATATTCACAGATAAACCTTAAGAAAGTAATTGGAAAGAATTAAGTGCAATAGCTCATAGTGTCAACAAGGGACACGTTTACTGCAGATTTTACGGCTATAATCGCTCTTAAAGGCGTCTTTGCATTCTCTCCACGCTGTTCCTATCAGCTGTGCTCCACGCCCTCTTGTCCGTCGTGCTCAGCTGTTTAAAATATATTTATATATATATACTTTATTTACACGAGCTTCTTGTTTACAAACATTTGTTTTATTGATAAATCGTATTTTACTTTTATTTTCGCCTTGAAAGTAAAGTTTATATTATGTATATTCTCGTTTTCGTTTAGTTTATATAACTGTTTCTGGTATGGCAGGAAATAAATATCTCAGAGTGTTTATGCCCGGAGAGATGTATATTTCTTAATGTAAATACACTGAGAAATGTATATATATCTTTAGTGATTTCATCGTTATTGTTTTGTCTCAGTTTTTACTTTGAATTTTTAATGGAATGTAATATAGCTTTATTGTTAAGATAATAATAATCCATATTAACATTATTATATTAATCGAACTTTCAAGAACATGGAGGTAGAGTGGACAGTGAAATAAAGACGAATTTTTTAATGTCATTATTATTGAGGAAATAAGTGTATTCACACACACACACACACACACACACAAACATACAAACCTACTGGAGTTCTATGACAGGGTGACAGCAGTAAGACAAGAGAGAGAGGGTTGGGTGGATTGCATTTTCTTGGACTGCAAGAAGGCGTTTGACACAGTTCCACCCAAGAGATTAGTGCAAAAACTGGAGGACCAAGCAGGGATAACAGGGAAGGCACTGCAATGGATCAGGGAATACTTGTCAGGAAGACAGCAGCGAGTCATGGTACGTGGCGAGGTGTCAGAGTGGGCACCTGTGACCAGCGGGGTCCCACAGGGGTCAGTCCTAGGACCAGTGCTGTTTCTGGTATTTGTGAACGACATGACGGAAGGAATAGACTCTGAGGTGTCCCTGTTTGCAGATGACGTGAAGTTGATGAGAAGAATTCATTCGACTGAAGACCAGGCAGAACTACAAAGGGATCTGGACAGGCTGCAGACCTGGTCCAGCAATTGGCTCCTGGAGTTCAACCCCACCAAGTGCAAAGTCATGAAGATTGGGGAAGGGCAAAGAAGACCGCAGACGGAGTACAGTCTAGGGGGCCAGAGACTACAAACCTCACTCAAGGAAAAAGATCTTGGGGTGAGTATTACACCAGGCACATCTCCTGAAGCGCACATCAACCAAATAACTGCTGCAGCATATGGGCGCCTAGCAAACCTCAGAACAGCATTCTGACATCTTAATAAGGAATCGTTCAGGACCCTGTACACCGTGTACGTTAGGCCCATATTGGAGTATGCGGCCCCAGTTTGGAACCCACACCTAGACATGCACGTAAAGTAGAGAAAGTGCTAAGGTTTGCAACAAGACTAGTCCCAGAGCTAAGGGGTATGTCCTACGAGGAGAGGTTAAGGGAAATCGACCTGACGACACTGGAGGACAGGAGAGATAGGGGGGACATGATAACGACATACAAAATACTGAGAGGGATTGACAAGGTGGACAAAGACAGAATGTTCCAGAGATGGGACACAGCAACAAGGGGACACAGTTGGAAGTTGAAGACACAGATGAATCACAGGGATGTTAGGAAGTATTTCTTCAGTCACAGAGTAGTCAGGAAGTGGAATAGTTTGGGAAGCGATGTAGTGGAGGCGGGATCCATACATAGCTTTAAGCAGAGGTATGATAAAGCTCACGGCTCAGGGAGAGTGACCTAATAGCGACTAGCGAAGAGGCGGGGCCAGGAACTAAGACTCGACCCCTGCAACCACAAACAGTGAGTATACACACGCATATACACACTTACATATGATAATATATATATATATATATATATATATATATATATATATATATATATATATATATATATATATATATATATATATATATATATATATATATATATATATATATCAACAAGTCGGCCGTCTCCCACCGAGGCAGAGTGACCCAAAAAAAGAAAGAAAATCCCCAAAAAGAAAATACTTTCATCATCATTCAACACTTTCACCACACTCGCACATTATCACTGTTTTTGCAGAGGTGCTCAGAATACAACAGTTTAGAAGCATACACATATAAAGATACACAACATATCCCTCCAAACTGCCAATATCCCAAACCCCTCCTTTAAAGTGCAGGCATTGTACTTCCCATTTCCAGGACTCAAGTCCGACTATATGAAAATAACCGGTTTCCCTGAATCCCTTCACTAAATATTACCCTGCTCACACTCCAACAGATCGTCAGGTCCCAAGTACCATTCGTCTCCATTCACTCCTATCTAACACGCTCACGCACGCTTGCTGGAAGTCCAAGCCCCTTGCCCACAAAACCTCCTTTACCCCCTCTCTCCAACCCTTTCGAGGACGACCCCTACCCCGTCTTCCTTCCCCTATAGATTTATATGCTTTCCATGTCATTCTACTTTGATCCATTCTCTCTAAATGACCAAACCACCTCAACAACCCCTCTTCTGCCCTCTGTCTAATACTTTTATTAACTCCACACCTTTTCCTAATTTCCACACTCCGAATTTTCTGCATAATATTTACACCACACATTGCCCTTAAACATGACATCTCCACTGCCTCCAACCGTCTCCTCGCTGCTGCATTTACCACCCAAGCTTCACACCCATATAAGAGTGTTGGTACTACTATACTTTCATACATTCCCTTCTTTGCCTCCATAGATAACGTTTTTTGACTCCACATATACCTCAATGCACCACTCACCTTTTTTCTCTCATCAATTCTATGATTAACCTCATCCTTCATAAATCCATCCGCCGACACGTCAACTCCCAAGTATCTGAAAACATTCACTTCTTCCATACTCCTCCTCCCCAATTTGATATCCAATTTGATATATAATATATATATATATATATATATATATATATATATATATATATATATATATATATATATATATATATATATATATATATATATATATATATATATATATATATATATATATATATATATATATATATATATATATACATAATATATTTACTGGCTAATGCCAGTATGAAGATCACACTGAGCTCACCCAGAGTGATGAGTAAAGTACTTCAGTAAGTGCTAAACCCCGATGGATCATTCAGGGCAGTGTGGGTGTACACTCGATCCACCGTCTACTACTGATGCTCTCAAGAAACAATCGATCCCGTGAGTGTGGATCTCATTAACTTAAAGATTTTCAGGCAGAGTCTGGAAGCGTCCATCTTCTGACATCTCTGTATTGGTCAATATGGCGCTTGTATTTTTTCACGTAATTAGCTCTGGACTTTATCACTGGCTGTCGGCTTGGCCCTTAACTTGTTTCTCCAAACGATCCTTCAAAATCACCATTTTTTTCGGCGAGGTGTGTCCAGAGGCGGAACTGTCTGTCCGGAGGTGATTTTGTTGTTGCTATCACTGAAGTGAATCTTGGGGTGGAGTGGCATGTTTGCCGGTTGTGTTGGGCTGGACAGCAAACAGAGTCTGCAACACGTTGATTACCGTTGCGTGATCACAGCCACCAGTGCAACATTCTCGCATCTCCCAGTCCTATTAATCCTTAATTGACGTTGGGGTCAACTCAAGCTAAAATTAGCTTTTACGTATTTATTGAAGTTCAATGTGTTTCACGGGGTCTAGAACCAATACAGTGTTTTATCTGAAAGAACATGTCTGTTTTTCCATCTTTTTTTTTCTTCGTATTGATCATTTATTCCACTTTGTTGCTCCTACACTTTCCTTTCTATTGCTACTAACATTGCATTTACCTCTCTACTATTGCTACTACTATTACAATTTCTTCTACTACTTCTAGTACTATTTTCACTCCATTCTCTTCCTTTCTCCCAACCTATCTTCTGATCTCTGTTTTTTCTCGCTTAGTTGTGACTTGACAATGGTCCAGGACAGACCGAAACCTTGACATTAAGTTTCCTCTCCCAGGTGCGGACTATTTGTGAACTGAAGCATAACAATACATAACATACAAGATCAAATCTATTCAACTTATACATAACATACAAGATCAAATCTATTCAACTTAATGGAGAAGTATATTCTTCGGGGTCTTCAACGTGTATGCAACACGTCAAGACACAAATGAACATTGTTGTACATGACTGGAGAGCCGTTCTTCATAGCCGTTGTAGGAAGGTGTCCTGATGCTGTCGAAGAGCTCTTAATTCGAGGAACTGGAGTTGGCTATCAAGCCTCCTTTTCTCCCATTCCCTAAGTACTGTATAACCCTGGTTTTATCAAGCCAGTGCAATGATGAGAAAGAAACGGTGTGGGTAATAAAGTTATGCACTACATTTAAGTACCGTTTAATCCACCTTATTGGTACTGATATTCCATTACAGTGCCAGCTGTATGGTTCTTATGTCATAATAAAAATAATAATAATAATGAAATTCTTAATAAAATAGTGAAGCTGTTATTTACAGTTGAGAACATGGCACAGGTTAGCAGCTGTCTGCAGTATTTCTGCGATTTGCAGCCTTAAGGTTTCTGACTCTCCATATTTCCTACCATGAGTAATATACTCATCCAGTTTGGTATGCGGCTGATGCTCGTGTAAATCAAACCTGTCACATTGTCTCCAAGAACGTCAACAACGTTGGTAATGGCCTCCCCTACAAGGGTCCCATAATCAATATTGTTTCCTTATTTATTGAGATTATTGGGCTAGTAGCACGATACAAACTCTGGTATTACACGAGACTTGCGGCGGGTTATCACAGCTTGGCTCCTTATAGGAACGAGTGATATCGCTCGCTCAGGTGTTCTCCTTGGGGCTTTAGAATGAGTCACTGGAGCACTGACGGACTCTTTATAATGTTTGACTATAAACGATGTTTACGGCATTTAGAGTTGAACACACCGGCCGTCTTCCACCGAGGTAAGATGACCACTCATCCCCCTAACAAAAAGAAGATTGCATACATCACAATTCAGATAGCTCTCTGAACTACAACATCCCTACTCCCGTCTTCTGAGTGCCAGAGCTGTACCTCCCAACTCCAGGACTCAATTCTGGATAACCGGTTTTCATGACTCCCTTCATAAGTGTGGTAATGTCTTTAATTATGTATCCCCCACTTAGCTGGAGTCTTTATGACTTTCTGACGTTCTTTTTCTTATTTTCCACTAATTTGGTTTTTGTACAGTAACATGAGGTCATTTCCCTCTTATCCATTTTCCTAAAATGGAAATTTTTATTATAATTAAAGCGTAGTAGCCCGAGTGGACGATTGTGCAAGTGAAATGTAGACTGAGAAACAGGAGAGGCGGCTCACACACAAACTTTTGATCACACTGTATAAAATGGTTACAATAGATGACTTTCAGTTACAAGGTTCGGATCCCAGTGCTCCTTAAACAGTGTAATACTTTTACCAGTCAGTGTTATTTATTCACTTCATTCTGTTTTTATTTACTTATTTATTTATGAGGGGAAGTGATTCAGGCCACTGGAACCACCGTCCACTTTCCTGGATAAAACCTGGAAGCCTTCCTTTCCACAAAGGCTTTATGACTCCTTCTAATTTAGTGCTTCCCCACAAATAATAATAATAATAATAATAATAATAATAATAATAATAGTAATAATAATAATTCGTATGAAGATCACACTGAACTCAACCAGAGTGATGAGTAAGGTACTTCAGTAAGCGCTAAAGCCCGATGGATCATTTCAGTTCGTTATCCAGAAAAAAATCTGAATTGTTGGCACGAGTTTTCCAAAGTATTGAAACTTTCCAGGAGAAAGTTTCGTCACTCGAGATAATCTTTCAGTGTTTCTTAAAAAAAAGAGTAAAATGTCATTGTTAACAATGACTGAGGAAGATTAATTTCCCTTAATTAATTATTGTTGTTGTTTGTGTGTTTTAAACACTCTGTACAAGATTCAATATTCAACATTCACAGACTCAACATTCAACATTCACAGACTCAACATTCAACATTCAGTCTCAACATTCAACATTCACATATTCAACATTCAACATTCACAGTCTCAACATTCAACATTCATAGATTCAACATTCAACATTCACGGTCTCAACATTCAACATTCACAGTCTCAACATTCAACATTCACAGACTCAACATTTAACATTCACGGTCTCAACATTCAAGATTCACAGACTCAACATTCACAGTCTCAACATTCAGCATTCACAGACTCAACATTCAACATTCACAGACTCAACATTCAACATTCACGGTCTCAACGTTCAACATTCACAGACTCAACATTCAACATTCACAGTCTCAACATTCAACATTCACAGTCTCAACATTCAACATTCACGGTCTCAACATTCAACATTCACAGTTTCAACATTCAACATTCACAGTCTCAACATTCAACATTCACAGTCTCAACATTCAACATTCACAGTCTCAGCATCCATCATTCACAGACTCAACATTCAATATTCACAGTCTCAACATTCAAGATTCACAGACTCAACATTCAACATTCACAGTCTCAACATTCAACATTCACGGTCTCAACATTCAACATTCACAGACTCAACATTCAACATTCACAGTCTCAACATTCAACATTCACAGTCTCAACATTCAACATTCACGGTGTCAACATTCAACATTCACAGTTTCAACATTCAACATTCACGGTCTCAACATTCAACATTCACAGTTTCAACATTCAACATTCACGGTCTCAACATTCAACATTCACAGACTCAACATAAATGAACATTCCCATTTTTGACAAAAGGCTAGTCACTTAACCAACTTATGGTGCTTTTATTTTTTTTTTGGGGGGGGGACAATTCAATCTTATCATTAAATATTAAATTTTAATCTTCGAATTCGATTTATGAAAACAGATTAAAATAATAATTTAATATTCTATAGGTGGATACCTCGGAGTGTATTAATAAAACCTACAGAAAACTGATAATTAATAATAATGTGCTTATCCACAGCTCTGGTTTACGGATGATTACTTAATAATTTTTTTTATTTCCGCAATGGTTTTGCAAATTAGGTTATGAGTACCCAAACCTTTATTGATAGGCTAAGAGCTGCTACCCACCTGGGCTCATTTGAAAGCATTTTTGTTATGAGATTCCACTTATTCCACCACTTCACCCATTCCTCCATACTTACTCCATTCTTTCAACTGCACTTTGTCACTCCACGCATACTCCGCCATACTCACTCCACCATAATCCAGCACACTCGTCTACCACCCCACTCACTAATCCACCACAATCCAGCACAATTGTCTACTACCCCACTCACTAATCCACCACAATCCAACACACTCGTCTACCACCCCACTCACTAATTCACCATAATTCAACACTCGTCTACCACTCCACTCACTAATCCACCACAATGCAACAGATAAAAGAAACATTTACTTGGATTTACTTGGATTTCAAGAAATCTATCGGTACAATTATCTGACAAAGATATTTTGGAAAGTAGAAAAAACTCGAGGAATAGAAGTCATAGTATTCCAGTGGGAGGATTTTTTTTTCGTTTGGTAGAAGAATGTGACAAATGATGGAAGTGCAAATTCTCGAAGGAAATTGATGTCAGTGGGTTCGACAAAGCCTCAGTGCATTCCTCAGGGATGTCAACATTGAGTTTCTACAAGGTTCAGTACTTGCCTTGGAGATGTAAACAGTGAGGGTTCCACAAGGCTCAGTACTTGCTCTGAAAATGTTTCTACTCTGTATAAAATACTGAGAGTGGAACCAAAACATTGCTGTAATAATATGAAAACAAAGAATATGTGTTCAAATCATTAACTTTTCGTGAATGACTTTGACTACACGTTCGATTCCCACCCATGAACACACACGTACACACACACGCGCACACACGCGCGCACACACACACACACACGCACACACACACACACAATTGAACTGATAAAATGAACTCATAAAATAAAAAAATAATAGATTGTAATGGAGAAAAGTATCATTATGTCATGACGATAAATTTAAGGAAGAACAGTTCACATTTTAATCATTTTTGAGAATTTTTTTAAATGCTTCCACTGGAAAGATTAATGGTGGTTAATAAGTAATAATATCAGCAGATCACATTAATGTTATGAGTATTCACATGCAGCATACACAAAATTTTTAAGATACTCCCATTGTTGTCAGATGGAGAGAGAGAGAGAGAGAGAGAGAGAGAGAGAGAGGGAGAGAGAGAGAGAGAGAGAGAGAGAGAGAGAGAGAGAGAGAGAGAGAGAGAGAGATGGTCCCGTCGAAGTAGATGGCAAGAAATTAGTGGGTTTTTCCTCCTCTTTATGTCGTGATATTAAACTTGCCAGTTGTGCTATCAGCTGCCAGGTGTGCTGTCAGCTGCCAGGTGTGCTGTCAGCTGCCAGGTGTGCCCTCAGCGCTCTCCCTATGAAGGCAATACCGTAATAAAACTGCAAAACATCGCAACAGTTTACCCGAAGATATTCGATAATTAGGTCGAGGCCAACTTTTTTTAAAAGCTTCCGCTGTGTCGTCCACAACAGATAAAACAACTTTTGATTAATTAGCGGCCCACAGGGGTCACAACATCAGCTTTGATAACCTTTACTGATCTTCACTCTTCCCTTCATGCTGTTGTCTCTTGATCTAATTTGCATGCATCTAGTGGCTCCGGATCGTACAATTAGTAGGGTTGGAGTTGTTGTTCTATGGAACCCATCAATAACAATGGGTTATACACGGTGGCGGGATATTAATATAAAACGTTAAAGGGGAACTGATGTACATATTAACTGATAAGGTACTAAACACTGTAACATCTGAGTATTTTATATGTAGATGTTTCACCAGCTAGTGACTTTATGAGTAAAATAGAACATAATGAGAAGAATTATATACAAAAACTGTAATCAGTTTCTCAGTCAACTGCGTGGAATTATTTAGTGAATTCCCTATTTTAATGGTTTGTTAAATTTGTTGAAAGACTTGTTGATAAACACCGGCAGAAACGAGATGTTACTGTATGTTAATTAAGAATATAAGAACATAAGAAAGGAGGAGCACTTCAGTAGGCCTACTGGCCCATACTAGGCAAGTCCTTCTCAAACCCAAACCCACTAATAAAAGCATTTGCCCAACTCATTTTCAATGCTACCCAAAGAACAGGCTTCGATAATCCTATTAACTTATGTGAAAGTTCTTGATAATGTGAGAAATCACGAAAACGCTTGGAATTTCAATATTTTTTCGTAGTGGTTGTTTCGCATATTGTGATATTACCTGTTTACTGTGATCTTATTGCATATATTAACGTATTAACATATAGTACACATAAACTTGACATTCGTGTGTGGGGGAGGGGGGAGGGGGAGGGGGATTGAAGATTAAGACACATGCGCAGCAGTTGGGTATCTTTATTGATGAAACGTTTCGACTACACAGTAGGTGAAACGTGTCTTAATCTTCAACTTGTCGGTATTTTATTTTCAACATGACGGGAATTCATAGATTTCCATAACCTGGAGGAGCGAGATAAACTCCGGCAGTACCTCTGGAAGAAAGGATCCTGCCCCCAACACTTCGAAGCAACCTGGTACATAGTTCTCCTCCGACCCGTCCCTTTCCGACAGACTTAATCTAAGTGTTCTCCTTGTTGACACTAACAAGGCTCCTTTCCCGCCGTGTTAGAGGTTCTAGTCATCCCATAAACTGGTCCACTTCCAAAATTACTCGCCTCTCTTCTAGGCTTCACAGGCGCCATCTTGCTGATACATCTTTCACACATAACATCCCGAACAGTCTGACTCTCGGCTTTGTTTCTGTGGATGCCTGCCTCACCCAGTACACTGTCACATGATCTAATCTTCAGAACACACGTGACTTGACAGGACTCTTCGTTTGTCCTCATCTACCACTTTCTTCACCATGCAAGTTTTCACCTTTTTTCTTATTCTTCGTCTGCTAGTTACCAGCATCTGATAATAATGGATAGTCCTACAGATAGACTCGGCGCGATTTGAAAAGTCCTCTACGCCCTGCCTTTCCCACATATTTCCGTATACTCTCATGCACTTCTTAGTAAATTTATGTGCACCCACCCATATACTCTGAATAATTCACCCCGAACACAAACGTCATCCAGTTGCAATTTTATATTTGTGTACTTTTGAAATGGAGTTTTTCGTAATATCGCTGTCAAGGTGGAATATAATTGGAACGAGCGAGAGGAAGTGATATCGCACGCTAACGCCAGATGACGTATCTAAAGTTAGATAATATTGAACCCAACAGGCTAGGGACGAAATACTGAAGCTGGTCTGTCTTAGAAAACAAACACAAACACTCTCTCTCTCTCTCTCTCTCACACACACACACACACACACACACACACACACACACACACACACACACACACACATACACACACACTCACACACTCACACACTCTCACACACGAACACGTCGACCCCCCCTCTATGAATATTATATCGGCCAATAATTCAACCACAAAAGCCCTTGACAAACCTTACTTGACTTGTTATGTCGTGATCTGTCCTGTGTGGGACTGGGTCTTGGATATTCCAAGGCCACAAGACCTAGGGTGTGGGAGATGGATGTGGTAGATGGATGTGAAAGGTGGGCGTGGAACGAGACGAGATGGAGATCAATTGACTTGGATCAGAGCTTAGGGGAAGTTAAGGATGATGAAAGAGGCGGCGGCTAATTGGACGAGTGTGGAGAAAGAAAGAATTGTGTTGTCACTGGAAGATAAAGGTAGAGTCTGTAGAAGTGCAGTGTAGTGATGCATACCGAAATAAATCGGAAGGAAAGGCGAGGAAGAGGCAAGGATGGTAGTTCTGAGAGTGAGGCGAGGAAAGTGAGACAAGATTGGCAGTTTTGAGGGCAAGGCGAGAAGGATTTTCAATCTGTGTGTTGGCTTTAACCTGTTGCTTCCGTTGAGAGAGTGTGAGAGACGGTGGACGTGAGAATTTGGTAGAGGGTGAGTGTGAGAGGGTTTGAGTGAGAGAATGGGTGGGTGTAAGAGCTTAGATGATGGATGTATGAGAGGGTGGGTGGGAGAGGGTGATTATTGAAGGGTAGGTGTGAGAGCTCGAGAGAGGGTGTATGAGACGATGTTTCTGTTAGCAACAGTGTTTGTGTAGTGTCCTAACTGTTACACTAACTTGACTCACGAAATCGTAATGACACGGTTGCAAACAAACCATACCACTGACGGGGATAGAACCCGCGATCAGAGAGTCTCAAAACTCCAGACTGTCGCGTTAGCTACTGGACCAGCTAGCTGGAGAATCGTCTGTAAAAACTTGCATTGGTGGTCACAGTGGTGCCTATGCTAACCTTCCTATGGTTTAGAAATATACCTAGTTGGATAAATCTTATTGTGGCTAGCTGGTCCAGTGGCTAACGCGACGGTCTGGAGTTTTGAGACTCTCTGATCCCGGGTTCTATCCCCGCCCGTGGTATGGTTTGTTACACTAACTGTTATATTGTACTACAGCGATTATTGTGGTTGCCCATTTGTTGCAATGGTTGTGTGATCTACCTGTTATTGTTACTGTTGGTGTTTGCGGTTGTTGTGATCTATTACCGATTGTTGAGGGTCCCTTAGTAATTTTTGTAGTCTGTTAGTGGTAATTATGGTCTGTTAGTGGGTGATGTGGTCTGTTACTGGGTGTTGTGGTCTGTTAGTGGTTTTTGTGGTCTATTAGTGAATGTTGTGGTCTGTTAGTGGCTGCCTTGAAGACCACATTATTTCGCTGTTCGTCGCGTTCCAGTGACTGTTCGTTATAATCTTTGACGACATGTCTCTTCCATCATTGCATAGTTCCATGTGTTGCAGACCTCTATGTGTTGCATACTATCAAGGAGGTCTCGTCTTATCTCTCATTTATCTCTCCGTCATGTCTCCTCCAGACAGTTTCTTCTCTCTCATATATTGTTGCACTTATTCCGCTTCTGACGTGTTTCTTCGTCGTCTGTTCATCGTCCGTTGATGTATTTACACTGTCCGATATTTTCCTTCCATGTTACTCTGTGTCTTTTGATGTTATGTTTATTTCGGCTGGGTAATTCTGCATTTCATGTATTTTTTTTCCCTCATAACATTAAATACTTAGAAAAAATACTCATTTTAATTTTAAATGAGACAGAAAAATTGAAAGCTGAATTTGAAAAAATAGTCCTTAATACAAAAGGGTTAAAATTCTTGATTGAAAAAAATAAATGTAATAAATTTATGAGTAAAATACATGTGCAACAGTTGGGTGTCTTTATGATACGTTTCGCCCGTCACTTCCCAATATGCCTGATCCCTTTCCTGATGTCTTATTTATCCATTACTTCGACAGACTTTCAGGGATGGTCAAGGGAGTGGACACTTAGATTCTGCACTAGAAAATGCAAAGTTGCTGACAATTTAGGGAAGTGCAAGAAAAACCAGAATCAGAATACAGCTAAGATGTTCGGAGACTTCAAACCTCACACAAGATTGACCTAAAAAAATGATCAAAGTGCCGAACTTGTGTCCACCAGCTTCATCAGACACTGAAACAAAGTAGAGCAAGTGCAAAGATGCTCGACGAAAGAGAGAGATGAAGAAAGCTTTCGCTGACGTCAGAGTGAAGGACCAGAGGGAGTTATGACCACGACATGAAACGTATTTAGAGAACGTGACAGCAAGAACAAGAACAGACTGCTTGAAACAGACTTGAAACAGTGGGAAAGCAAAAAAAAATGAGTAACACATTACAAATAGCTCATCAAATACACATAATATTATGGTAATTACTAGTGTGTTGTATATACTCCATATATATGTTACAATTATCTATAATTAAAGAAAAATAAGGTTATTCATTAAAATGACAACTCGTCACTGTCTCCAGGAGCAATAATTCTCAGCATCACCTTGAGGAAATTTAATGAGTGCATTCCGGCCACGCTGTGAGCATCTGGGTGTATCTCTGAGCATCTGGGTGTATCTCTGAACATCTGGGTGTGTCTCTGAGCATCTGGGTGTGTCTCTGAACATCTGGGTGTATCTCTGAGCATCTGGGTGTGTCTCTGAACATCTGGGTAAGTGTGAGTATCTGGGTGTGTCTCTGAGCATCTGGGTATGTCTCTGAACATCTGGGTGTATCTCTGAGCATCTGGGTGTGTCTCTGAACATCTGGGTAAGTGTGAGTATCTGGGTGTGTCTCTGAGCATCTGGGTGTATCTCTGAGCATCTGGGTAAGTGTGAGCATCGGGGTGTGTCTCTGAGCATCTGGGTAAGTGTGAGCTTCGGGGTGTGTCTCTGAGCATCTGGGTTTGTCTCTGAGCATCTGGGTGTGTCTCTGATCATCTGGATGTGTCTCTGATCATCTGGGTGTGTCTCTGAGCATCTGGGTGTATCTCTGAGCATCGGGGTATGTCTCTGAACATCTGGGTGTGTCTCTGAGCATCTGGGTGTCTCTGAGCATCTGGGTGTCTCTGAGCATCTGGGTGTGAGCATCTCGGTGTGTCTCTGAGCATCTGGGTAAATGTGAGCATCTGGGTGTGTCTCTGAGCATCTGGGTGTGTCTCTGAGCATCTGGGTGTCTCTAAGCATCTGGGTGTCTCTGAGCATCTGGGTGTGTCTCTGAGCATCTGGGTCTCTCTGAGCATCTGGGTGTGAGCATCTCGGTGTGTCTCTGAGCATCTGGGTAAGTGTGAGCATCTGGGTGTGTCTCTGAGCATCAGGGTGTGTCTCTGAGCATCTGGGTGTATCTCTGAGCATCGGGATGTGTCTCTGAGCATCTGGGTGTGTCTCTGAGCATCTGGGTTTGTCTCTGAGCATCAGGGTGTGTCTCTGAGCATCTGGGTGTATCTCTGAGCAACGGGGTGTGTCTCTGAGCACCTGGGTGTGTCTCTGAGCATCTGGGTGGGTCTCTGAGCATCTGGGTGTGTCTCTGAGGATCTGGGTGTGTCTCTGAGCATCTGGGTTTGTCTCTGAGCATCTGGGTTTGTCTCTGAGCATCTGAGTTGTTTCTGAGCATCTGGGTGTGTCTCTGAGCATCTGGGTGTGTCTCTGAGCATCTGGGTGTGTCTCTGAACATCTGGGTGTGTCTCTGAGGATCTGGGTGTGTCTCTGAACATCTGAGTGTGTCTCTGAGCATCTGGGTGTGTCTCTGAACATCTGGGTGTGTCTCTGAACATCTGGGTGTGTCTCTGAACATCTGGGTGTGTCTCTGAACATCTGGGTGTGTCTCTGAGCGTCTGGGTGTGTCTCTGAGCATGTGGGTGTGTCTCTGAACATCTGGGTGTGTCTCTGAACATCTGGGTGTGTCTCTGAGCATCTGGGTAAATGTGATCATCTGGGTGTGTCTCTGAGCATCTGGGTGTGTCTTTGAACATTTGGGTGTGTCTCTGAACATCTGGGTGTGTCTCTGAACATCTGGGTGTGTCTCTGAACATCTGGGTGTGTCTCTGAACATCTGGGTGTGTCTCTGAACATCTGGGTGTGTCTCTGAGCATCTGGATGTGTCTCTGAACATCTGGGTGTGTCTCTGAGCATCTGGGTAAATGTGATCATCTGGGTGTGCCTCTGAGCATCTGGGTAAGTGTGAGCATCTGGGTAAGTGTGAGCATCTGGGTGTGTCTTTGAGCATATAGGTGCGTCTCTTGGCATCTAGGTGTGTCTGTGGGCATCTGGGTGTGTCTATGAGTATCTTGGTATGTCCACGAGCATCTTGGCTTGTCTATAAGCATTTTGATGTGCTTTTGAGAGTCCTGGCTTGTCTGTGAGCATCTTGGTGTATCTGAAAGAATCTCTATGTGTCTGTGAGAATCTTTGAGTATCTGCAACCATCGTGGTGCATTTGTAATCACCTCGGTACGCTTGTAATCACCGAGGCACGTCCGGGTGTTATCTTCCAGAGAGCTTAGCACTAGCCTTGGATGCTGGCGACGCTACTGTGGGAGCATCCCAGAGCTTCTCGGCCGTCAACTTGCCGAAACTTAGCTAGTGTCTACACGAGCGACGCTGTAAGCACCTTGGTATGCAAGTCCTGGCCCACGGCAGGCGGCTGCAGGTGAGGAGCAACACACGTAACGATCATTAAAATAATGCAATAAACTCCACTTAACTCGAGGCAAGAAAAAAAATAGCACCGCTCATTACACCTTGTTCTTAGTATTCTGTGGAGGCTGTGATGCTGTGTTCCCTGAGACCCAGAGCTCCACGGCATCGAGGGAAACAAGAGAAGGAGATGAGAGAGATGGGAGGGTGTGGTAAACAGGAAGAGAGGGAGGAAGTGGTAAAGAGGGAGAGAGTGGGAAGTCTAAAAAAAATACTGATAAGGGACAGAGAAAGGAAGGGAGAGTTACTGAATGTAAATAGTGGAACAAGTAAGGCATATAAGAGAAATATGGAAAGACTGATAGATAAAGCTAGATCGTAGAACAGAAGGCAAGAACGTGAAATTGAGAGATAGAAGGATGAGTATGAATGCTGCTCGTGGCAGCGAAAGTGATTGACCAGAGTGAGGAGAAAAGTGAAGGCAGTAGAGAGAGAGCTGAAAAAGGTTAGGAAGCTGGGAGCCCAAACAGCCTCATTACAGATACAGGTCTTGTACCTGTACTGACGACGCTTGAGTTACTAACATCCTCCTCTTACACACTCCCATCTACCACCGCATTCCTCACGCCTGGGGTTTGTCATTTGTATGTCTGTCTGTCTGTGTGTCTGTCTCTCGGTCTCTATCTCTGTCTGTCACTGTTTCTCTCTCTCTCTCTCTCTCTCTCTCTCTCTCTCTCTCTCTCTCTCTCTCTCTCTCTCTCTCTCTCTCTCTCTCTCTCTCTCTCTCTCTCTCTCTTTTATTTTACTGGTTGATCATGAGGATAATTAAAATATTTTCATGGATATTCTCTTGTGTATTAAATTAAGGAAATAATTAATGACGGGCGCCTGCGTATGATTTAATAACAATAATAATAATAAAAATAGTAATTATTATTATTTTTAATTATTATTATACTTAATGGAATTCGGAGAACATAATCTCTAACAAGCATTCATATGACTGCAGTTGCTGCTGTTCGTGCTGCTGTAGCTTCTGCTGTTTACATTGCTGCAGTTGCTGATCAGGTGCTGTTGAACATCACTAGTGTAATCAGGAGCGGTCTGCTGTACTAGCAATTATGCTCTTTGCGATTTGTAGACGGTGGTACAAGTCTGTATATCCTTTGCGTTCACTGATCCACGCAGCTCTAGCGCTCCACACAACTATACAAACATAAGATGCAGTCCTATATTTATACGAAGCGTTAAACCTCTGTGGACCATGCAACGCAAATAGTAGTGGATTTTCGAGCCTCTGTCCGCTAATCGCTAGACGGACGCGTTACTCTCGCAGCCAGTCAGACTGAGGTGAGGATTAATCTTAAGTGTAGTACATGAGTCCGGAGCCTGCGCTGAGAGTTCCCCAGTAAATCAAGTTGAACACCAGACAGATGGCTGAGGTGGTGATTTTCGATGTTTTAATGTAGAAATGAAAGTCAAAATTCGTTGCTGGAAGTCGCAAGGCGGAGAGAAAAGTCTTCCCTTTACCAGAATCTGGTGTTCCGCCAGTTTGCATAGGCCTGACTTGTGTGACTTCGATGTGACGTGCCGCCTCCTTCGGCGGCGGCGGGTGAGCCCAGGTCTTTGAGACGTCACCGTAGGGGGAGGAGCCGGAGACGCCACTGAAACCGTCGCCGTAGTCTATGACGAGGTCGATGACGGTGTGCCAGATGATGATGAGGAAGTTGAGGAGAATGCAGAAGAGCAGCCACACGTCAACCATCTTGAAGTAGGAGGTCTTGGGCAGGGAGGCGGAGACTTGGGTGAACAAGGTGGCCAGCACCAGTAGGGAGGTGAGAGCCGTGTTCAGACGAACCTGGTGATACAGATCATTCAGACATGCGGATGCTGGCGAGGGGCGCTTGCTTCAAGGAATTAGAGCTACCCTCCTCTTTCTTAGATCAAATCTGATTGCCCGCCCATTCTCCTGGGGTTGTATGACCCCCTGTGGATTTAGAGCTTCCTCATACAATAACCCACAAAAACATGCACAAGATACTGACATCGAATTATCTATTATTAGTACTATAATTATTATTATTATTATTATTATTATTATTATTATTATTATTATTATAAGGGTGCAGAGTGGGTCTTGACTCACCAATGTTTACACTTCAAGTATTATTATAATCACAACAGAAGCGCTAAACCTACAAGGGTCATGTTTACACTGGAAGTTTTCAGACTATCAAAAAATCCATTTAAAGTCCTGGTGGCCACAAAATCATCACCTTTATTTCGAATTACCAAAAGTCACTTAAAATCTTGTTAGTAAAGAAATCAAACAACAGCAGCGCACGCACACACACACACACACACACACACACACACACACACACACACACATATATATATATATAAACACGTGGCGAGGTGTCAGAGTGGGCACCTGTGACCAGCGGGGTCCCACAGGGGTCAGTCCTAGGACCAGTGCTGTTTCTGGTATTTGTGAACGACATGACGGAAGGAATAAACTCCGAAGTGTCCCTGTTTGCAGATGACGTGAAGTTGATGAGAAGAATTCGTTCGATCGAAGACCAGGCAGAACTACAAAAGGATCTGGACAGGCTGCAGACCTGGTCCAGCAATTGGCTCCTGGAGTTCAACCCCACCAAGAGCAAAGTCATGAAGACTGGGGAAGGGCAAAGAAGACCACAGACGGAATACAGTTTAGGGGGCCAGAGACTACAATCTCATTCAAGGAAAAAGATCTTGGGGTGAGTATAACACCAGGCACATCTCCTGAAGCGCACATCAACCAAATAACTGCTGCAGCATATGGGCGCCTAGCAAACCTCAGAACAGCATTCCGACATCTTAATAAGGAATCGTTCAGGACCCTGTACACCGTGTACGTTAGGCAAATATTGGAGTATGCTGCACCAGTCTTGAACCCACACCTAGACAAGCACGTAAAGAAACTAGAGAAAGTGCAAAGGTTTGCAAGAAGACTAGTCCCAGAGCTAAGAGGTATGTCCTACGAGGAGAGGTTAAGGGAAATCAACCTGACGACACTGGAGGACAGGAGAGATAGGGGGGACATGATAACGACATACAAAATACTGAGAGAAATTGACAAGGTGGACAAAGACAGGATGTTCCAGATATGGGACACAGCAACAAGGGGACACAGTTGGAAGTTGAAGAAACAGATAAAACACAGGGATGTTACGAAGTACTTCTTCAGCCACAGAGTAGTCAGGAAGTGGAATAGTTTGGGAAGCGATATAGTGGAGGCAGGATCCATACATAGCTTTAAGCAGAGGTATGATAAAGCTCACGGTTCAAGGAGAGTGACCTAGTAGCGTTCAGTGAAGAGGCGGGGCCAGTAGCTTGGACTCGACCCCTGCAACCTCAACTAGGTGAGTACAATTACGTGAGTACACACACACACACACACACACACACACACACACACTCATACACATACACATATACACACACACATACACACACATACATACACACACACACACATACACACACACACATACACACATCACACACTCATACACATATACACACACGCACACACACACACACACACACACACACACACACACACACACATACACACACACGCATACATCACACACACACACGCACACACTCATACACATACACACACACACACACACATCACACACACACAACACACACACACACACACACACACACACACACACACACACACACACACACACGGAAGTGTGACCTAGTAGCGACCAGTGAAGAGGCGGGGCCAGGAGCTGTGACTCAACCCCTGCAACCACAACCAGGTGAATACACACACACACACACACACATATGTCTGTCTGTCCACGGCTGCCTTTGTCAAACAGGAACTAAGGCAAATTTCATTTATCCTCCGATTCTATCGATTACACTGTCACACCATTTTCCCTTCTCACCTCGAAGATGGGCGCCCTGAAGAAGAGGGTGAGGTAACTGATGATAAGGAGGGTGAAGGAGGGAACATAGATGTTGAGTATTGCGTAGCCATAGCGTCGGATTAGTTCCACGCGAACGCGGGAGCCACTGTACTGGGTGGCGTTGTTCACGTCCAGGTCGATCTTGCCTATCCTGTACTCGACAAGCAGCTTCGGTCCCATGTACTCCACGCTCGAACCTGAGGGAGTAAACAGGAATTACGATGGTTTGATCACGAGTTGTTGGTGCCTGAGGACGAGTTTTGAGGATTTCAGCCCAAGTTGTAGAAGTCTGAGGGAGAATTTTAACAGTAACAGCAAAAGCCTGATATTTTTAATACTAGTTGCAAATATTTCAGAACGAATTATGAGGGTTTTAGGACAAGGATGTGACCACGAGTTTTAGGGTTTCAGGACGAGTTATTAGAGCACGAGTTGTGAGGGTTCAAGACGAGTTACGAAGATTTAAAGTCGAGTTGTGAGGGTTTAATAAAGGCGAGTAACGACCATCATTATGAGTGACAGATCTGATGAGTGAGTTACAAATGCCTTTTATTGGGAAAATTTTAGCAAAATCTTAACATTTTATATGAAATTAAAATAACTGTTGGTTTTGCAATATTTTCACCTTCAGTGGTTTCCAAGAATTTTTAGGAAATTCTAATTTTTTCACAGAAATTAAAATATAAATAGTTACTGAGCTTTGTAGACAAGTTTTCATTTAGATCATTGCATTCTTGGACGAATCAAAATAAAATTAAAAATACCGCGAGTATCTGGAAGTGAATAGAGGACGCTTGAAAATCAAGGTACGACTGGTGAAGATCGAGGTACGACTGGTGAAAATCGAGGTACGACTGGTGAAAATCGAGGGACGACTGGTGAAAATCGAGGTTCGACTGGTGAAAATCGAGGTACGACCGGTGAAAATCTAGGTACGACTGGTGAAAATCAAGGTACGACTGGTGAAAATCAAGGTACGACTGGTGAAAATCGACGTACGACTGGCGAGTTTAAAGAGAGATTAACGATGCGACACTAAAAGCATGATCCTAAACATAAGACTGGAAATATTCTTAGTTGTGAGACTGAGGATAAAATTAACTATATTCCTGACCAGTTAACCTAACGAACTGTAAGACCCAGGACAGTTAATATTTAGACACAGCTAAGTGAGCAACTCCAGCGGATGAGTGTCACATTATACACTATCATTACTCACTGACTCACAAATCAGGTACAAGGAACTGGCCTGAGAGATTGAAGATTAGGTATTCGGAGGATGCTGAGAGAATCTGGAACTGCATGTCACACTTCTGGATGTCGAACGGATAGAGGACGAGGTCGAAGAAACAAGTGAACACCGTGTGGTACTTGCGGGTTGTTGACACTGGGTTAGTATCCCCCTGGTAAATTTCAACTGGAAGTGAAGAGAAAATTTACCAGAAAATAAATTAAATCACAGAAAGGGTGGGGCTTTAGATTTTAGATTTTGCCACTCAAGTGGCAAATGGTCTAGGAATTACGCCCCAATAGGGTAAACAGGAGTACATTTGGATTTCTATCTACAGTTCACTTATCTGTTACAAGCAAATTAAGAAATTTGCTTAATATATCTGGTATTTCATTGTTTTTTTCATATTTCAATTTCGAAAATATCGTAAAGATACTTTGGAGTCAGGCGACCTCTGAAAAAAATAGGCGATTTCACCTAGGAGAGGTTTTTATTTTATATGTAAGCAAGGATCTTCACTTTAGGAGACAAGATGGACCTGCTGACCTTCGTAAGGATTGGAAAGGTCAGGCACATTGTTTTCATCTTCCATAATGACAGTGGTGACTGCGTCTGAGTCCACGGCTGTGTTCTGGATGTTGTCTGTGTTAAGGAAGCTAAGAGTAGGTCTCCAGAGCATCTCCGCCTGTTCTTGAGATACTGTGGACGAGCAGGAGGACGCCTTAGTGAGTGACAGGAAAGAAAATAGAAGAATGAAGAGAGTGAATGGGAAGGGATGGGAGAGGAGATATAGGCAGTGATAAATACTGACATGGCATTTAGGAAGGATTTCGCATAGAGATGCTTTATCAAAAAAATATGAAAAAAGGAAAAAAAATTAATTAATGGTCATGAACATATTATATATATACATATAATTATATATATATATATATATATATATATATATATATATATATATATATATATATATATATATATATATATATATATATATAAATATATGTATATATATATATGTGTGTGTGTGTGTGTGTGTGTGTGTGTGCGTGTTTCCAGGATTCACATATCTCAAATTGTCGATTCCTCAATTCAGGCACGTTCCAGATTTACAAAAATAAATCTGTGAGATAAACTGAAATATAAAGTGAGCAAATGGTATGGATATACTTATGTGGCGAGCCCAGCACAGAGTAAACACAGAAGATACATCTATTTCTGCAAAGTTTATCTTGTAGGTTACGAACTGTTATTTTGCCCCAGCTGGTATCAAAGCCCAGCCTTATCTGAGGTACTCGACCATCCCCTTTCCCAGGATGCCACCAACAACAGTCGGCTAAAACTCAGGTATCTGTTTACTGAGTCGAACCCAGATTCTTTCGATTATGAGCTCAACGATGAATCGAGTGAGCTATGGTTCGCACCTTACAGGTAGTAAGAGATAAGTTCCTCACCTGAGTTGAGTCTGGCGAGTTTCTTGAGGTTGTTGTAGGTGAGTCTGTTGTCATACCATGTGAGGCGGAGGTTGTAAGTAACAGAGAGCAACATGTTAGTGGTGTCCACGTTGAGAGTATCCATCGTCACACTCACTGAGATAGCCAGGGCAAGGTCGCTTGCTGCACGGTGTGTGTGTGTATGTGTGTGTATGTGTGTGTATGTGTGTGTGTATGTGTGTGTGTATGTGTGTGTGTGTGTGTGTGTGTGTGTGTGTGTGTGTGTGTGTGACGAATGAGAAGATATAAATTAGTTAAGATGGTGAACAACGGGAAGAGACAGAGATAAATCTATAAAATTTAAGATTACTTAGAGAGAGAGAGAGAGAGAGAGAGAGAGAGAGAGAGAGAGAGAGAGAGAGAGAGAGAGAGAGAGAGAGAGAGAGAAATAACCATAAAAACCTAATTCCTATATACTCCTTAAAACACGTTCTAACAAAAGAAAAAATTACTTAAAGGCCAACTGCATCATTTAGCACAGGCTGGGGAGGAGGAGGAGGAGGTTGACGCATGAAGACGTGTTTCATTATATAATCTCTGCGCCATCAGGCGCTGCATGAGGCGATATTTTATGCATGACTTAAACACCTCCACACAAAGGCTCCCCTTATCGATCATGAAATCAAAACAAAGGCTGGCCACTAGCATCACACCGCCCACACCTCCCCGGCTCTCTAGCAGACCGACGACACCATGCTACACCATATTTCTTAATTATAAGTATATTAATATTTTTAGCGGAGGGTTAAACATACGAAATAAATAAGAAGAAATAAGAGTAGTGATATATACAGACATATGCAACACCAGGGCAATATGCAACACCAGGGAGTTTTTATTTTTCAAAAACGCCTCGCCAACCAGTGTTTTTTTTTTTTTTTTTTCAATGTGCTGCACGTGTGTCTAATTCATCAACGTGCTGGTACTGCATACCATTAATGCTGTAACACCAGTATATATACCTAGCCTTGTATATTCACAGAATTATAAATTTGTAGTATTGTACAAAAGTACTTTTACCTATCTCATAAAGCTATTTTTTTTGTACACAAGATTTTTTCATAAGTATGATTAAAAAAATACACCTAATATGGAATATCGCGTGGACAGACCTTCACAGTGCATGGTATTCAATTTCGGATGCAATTTTTCATTTGGAAGAAAAAAATCACAATATGGAGGAGGTTTATAAGGGCTGACTCTACTGTATGATCATCAGATGCCTCAGGTACACCATACCAGGTCTAGGTGGTAATCTGGACCTGTAGTCCGCTGGGTAGTTGATGATGTCGCAAAGGCTCTCGTCTGTTTTGTCCTCGCAGTCGAACCTGAGATCGCAGCGCCGGGCGAAGGGGATACAGACTCCGTCAGAACAAGTGAATTCGGACGTGGTGCAGGGGGAGAGTGTTAACACCCTGGGACCTGGTGCCTGGCCACACACCTCCATCTGGTGGTGTAGGTGTGAGAATGAGTGTGTTAGTAGTGTTGGTGAGGCTAGTAACATTGGTGGGGATGTTGTTGCTGGTTGTGACTTGTGTGGTGTTGGTGATGCTTGTAATGGTGGAGGTGGGGATGTTCGTACTGGTGGTAGTTCTTGTAGTGTTGGTGATGAAAGTGCGCTCTCTCTCTCTCTCTCTCTCTCTCTCTCTCTCCCTCTTTATTAAACAAGTTATGTATGCTAAGCATAACAGTTCATTCTAAAGAAACACGAAGTTCACTACAGTTGGAAGATAATTAACATTATAGGTCTGTATACATATGAATCTCTGACAACGTTAAAATTCGCTAAAAGAGCAGAAACAACACAAAATATATTACCTGGGCTTCCAAAACTTTGAAAACACTCTCTCCTCACTTTAGTCTCCCAGGTGAGCCTGCCCATGGGGTACGTGTAGCGAGCGAGAGCAGCAGTGGTACTGACGGCGACGCTGGTGTTGCTGTGGTGGTGGGGAAGGATGGCCATGGTAGTGTTGGTGACAGTGTTGTACCACATCCACCCTCCATCATCCATCTTCTCCACTGCATACTCGCCGAAGCCGAAGAATCCCAGGGGCCTCGCCTCCAGGTTGAAGTAGAACATCCTCTAAAGAATAAAAAAAAGCACAATGACTGTAACAATACACATATAACCCGCACATTATCGAATGATACGTCGTCACAAGTGTCGTTCTTCAATGTGCTGGTTATTTGTGTATAGCACTACATCCTCTAGGTAAACACAAGTAAATCTGTGACGTAAACCCGCTGGTTAGTTGCCATAATCACGGGAAAGCGCTGATCCTCCAAGGATCATAAAGATCCTGTGGAATGGGACTAGGATTTGCTCATGGGAAGATTGGGTATATACTGACCAGACATTGAATACACTGTGAGCAGCTCCCAGCTGTTTTGCAATACTGATTATCTACCAAGAGTCACCTACAACACCCTGAAGCTTTAACCAGTGGGTGGAACTACCAGCAGCCACCTGATGGTGGTTGCTGGTAGAGTTCTACCCAATGGTTAGAACAATTTTTAAGGAAAAATAGCTGTCGCAGCTTCGATTTTGAAGACAATCTTCATAATTTAAGACAGTACCTTGTGGGGTACCAACACTCATACCAGTGTGACTTAAGTGGTTTAAAAAAACGACAAGAATGAGACACTTATGCAACATTTGGGAATCTTTATTGAGGAAACATTTCCCCAGCCAGTGGCTTCTTCAGTCCAATACAAAGAAGGTGGAAAAAAGAGGAGGAGTTTGAGGTAAGCTGTCCTTCAACCTGGAATCAATGCGTTCTTCCTCATCTTCCATCGTTTTTCTCAGTACTAGACTGAAAAAGCCACTGGCTGGCGAAACGTTTCCTCTAACCTCATACCCCACTAACCCTCTTTTAGAATTATTGGAGGTGCCAACCCCCTTTCTTTGATCTAACCTTAGTGCCTATTATTTCCTAAAAACTGTATAACTCTTTCGGGTTTCATTTTCCCATAAATATAATAATAATAATAATAATAATAATAATAATAATAATAATAATAATAATAATAATAATAATAATAATAATAATAATTCTCAATTACTCTTCGATGTATTTTATCATTCTGACTATTGTTGTTTCTGCTTAATTTTATATTACATTCTCATTTATCCATTCCATCTTCCTTTTCTTTTCGCATATTCATTTAGCTTATTCCTTTCGTTTTCTTTCCTTCCTGTCTATCATATTCGCTCTCTCTCTCTCTCTCTCTCTCTCTCTTTCTCTCTCTCTCTCTCTCTCTCTCTCTCTCTCTCTCTCTCTCTCTCTCTCTCTCTCTCTCTCTCTCTCTCTCTCTCTCTCTCTCTCTATCTATCTATCTGTCGTCCTCAAATTATCTTCTTTAACCCTCCATCACCTCCTCGTCCTCACAGATGCCCCTGAGCGTCCAGGTGGAGTCAGCTGGTGTGTGACAGGCGGCGCAGCTGTGCTGGTCGCAGCTGGTGTCCTCCAATCCTTCCCAACGCAAACGGTTGCAGTTCTGGTACTTGTCGCCATCTGGGTTGTTGATGCGGAAGAACAGCTGGCTCTACGGAGAGAAGTATTCACTCAAAACTCGCGGGAAGAACAGCTAGACCTTGGGAGAGAAGTGTTCACTCAATACCGTGGGAAGACGAGATATAAACACTTGAAGAGAGTAGTTTGCTCACGTTGTTGAAATAAGCATTGGTGAAAGGGTTGTACCACAGGTTTTCATGGCCCTCGTCAGTCACGGCTGACCACTGCCTCTCACAACCTGCAAGTTAACACGTCCTAGAAAATTATATATATATATATATATATATATATATATATATATATATATATATATATATATATATATATATATATATATATATATATATATATATAGTGAAGGTGTGTGTGAGAATAGATAGAAATACAATGTAAAAAGAGACTGCATATTTCGATGTCTGCTTAGGACTTTGTCAGCTTTCCTTTCTTGGATTAAACACATGACCACCATGAGAATGTTTGACCACTTACAGGCTTAGCGCTTACCCATTATTACACTAAATAATGTACCCTTACCGCCGATGCCTTTCAGGTATTCGAACTCCTTGAGCATTCCGTCCGGTGTCGCAGGGTCGTGGATGGCGCCTCTCAGACCCTTGCAGACGTAGACGGCGTCATGGTACCTCAAGAGTGGCAGTGGCACCACTAGGCGTCCTCGGGAGACAGAGCCACACAGCTCTCTCAACGCCACCACCTGCATTAGCCTCAAGCACACTAGTGATCTCCAGGAACATAGGGAAGACAATGCTGGAAAGCATCTGTTAATGTGGTGAGTATTCACTACAGAGCTGTGTCCTCTCCATTTCCCCATTCAGCAATTGGATTAAGAAGGAAATTAGACGGTGACGATAGTTTGTTCGTTAGGAAAGTGCTAGGTGATACCCAGCTCAGTGAATACTGTAAGCAACCGTTGGCGTACCTGTAGTGGGTATCGGTGTTTATGCAACTGTTTTTGTACAGGTGCCGAATATCCTTCATTAAGCAGCTGCTGGATAACTGGGGTAAAACATCCCCTTTACGAGCATCTGCTGGGTTACCGGTGTTGTATCCCCGTGGGTTGGAAATCTTATTCATGGTCCCCGTATCTGCCGAGGGACCATGAATAGGATTTCCAACCCCGTTTAAAGTGATCACCTTATAGTGAATTAAGAAATTAGTGTTACTAACATTTACAACAGAACTGCTCATCATCTATGAACCGGAAGTAGTTATATGGCATAGCCAATGCTAGTCTGAAAATAGCCTAAAAATGTTCATAGATTTTATTACACTAATTAGGAATATTTTTTTTTTCATATTAAACCCCAGACTGACATCCACATCATCAACAACAATTCGTATACCACTCGACTCGTATTTCGTTCATAAATTGATTTACATGTACTCACGAAATCGTAATGACGCGTATTTTTTATTCACGCAGTATTGCATGAAAATATGTAATGGTAAATCATTATTAACAATAGACAGTATCATTGTACCACATCATAATGATATGGTTTTAATTAAGTCTCAATATGATGAGAGACAATGATAGAAGAACCGAACAGCGCACTGTCAACAGTACGTTACAGTACGAGCCTAAATTGACAACACATTGTTTCATACTGAGTAGATCTTTGTTAAGTTATTACTTAAATTCTACTCAGTGCGAAACATTGTCCCTAAAAAGCTGTTTGGAGCTTGCTACACCTTTAAGTTGCTGGACACATAATTCGCCTCTCCTTCACCTGTTATGGAACTTGGTGCACCATCAAGTTGTTGGACCAGGATAACACGTGCCCCCTCACCTGCTCTTGTTCCTGCTGAACCTACCAGGTGTTGGACCAGGATAACACGTGCCCCCTCACCTGCTCTTGCACGTGCTGTACTTCCCAGGGGTTGGACCAGGCTAACACGTCGCCTTCAAGGTCGACCTCACACCGAGACACACTCTGGATTTGCTCTTGGCTGAGGACTCGACCCCACACATTAACTTGACTCAGCTTCCCGCTGTATGAATACTGAGACTGGGTAAGGAGAGAGAAATTAACTTTAATTGCGACAAAACTATGGACAATGATGCATGACACGTGAAGTGTTCAGAAAAAAAGATTGTATCAAGTACTTAATTAAGAACGTTAAGTTTCTTTCCCATCAATTTTCTGATTACGGAAAATTGGAAGAAAAGTGATGTAAAAAGACGATGGCGTTCGAAATGTGGAAAGGTACGAAAAAGGCAGAAACCAAAACCAGACAAATAAAATGCAAAGTAGTTAGATATATGACAAAAAAAATCAAAGAAATTATTCAGAAACAAAAATAAACCAGATTAATTTTTTCATGTAATGTCTATGGGTTTTATGAGGTAACGTTGGGTTTAAGGCAAGTCGTGTATCACCACACCCAGTTAATGGGGGTTTGAAGTCTCTCCACCACACGAGGGTCATTAAGGCTGCAAGTTGCCTGTTCACCACCAGTGAAGAATATTATAATCCTAAAATAGGGATAAAGGTATAACCTATGCATATACACTGATATAAATACACTTTTCAGTGAATATACACTGGTCTGCATACATGCACATCTAGGTGTATATACACCGACAGACATACACCTCTGGTGTATATACATTAAGCTACAAAAGAAAAAAATCTTAAAAGGCCTTTAAATTTAGATTTTAAATAGGCCTCAGAACAATAATGTAAAAAAATTAACAATGATACCAAATAAAATAATAATAATAATAATAATAATAATAATAATAATAATAATTAATCTTAATATCTATGCAGCTTGACGTTCCCCCAAGAAAGCAGGAACGATACACAAATTTTTAACTTATCACATTGGTTACATTAAATAATGTTTAACATATCCTGATATGATTTATTTTGCAAGGAGTTATCTCCCATGCAATGGAATGAAATCTCATCCATATATAACACCTGTATTCTCCCTAATCTTACTCATGTATGACACCTGTGTTGTCCCTAATCTCAGCCATATATCACACCTGTGATCTCCCTAATCTCACCCATATATTACACCTGTGTTCTCCCTAACATCACCCATATATCACATCTGTGTTGTCTCTAGTCTCAGCCATATATCCCACCTGGTATTTCTCCTTGAACTGATCCTGGCCGATGACAACATCCCTGGGTTTGGGGTCCGCCAAGAAGTTTACTTTCTCCCTGACGATGAGTTCCCCGTCCAGGTAGACGCGCCCCTCACCTCCTGTCATGTCTCGTACCTGCTCCACGGAAGAACTGGGCTGACACGCAGGAAACACATGTAGCAGGTAGAGAAACTGAGACATGGGGATGAAGGGGGAGATAGAAGAGGAATGTGTAGACACTGACAGAGAGACAAAAAAGGGAATGAATAATGGTAAAATCTTTGGAGATACGAACATAAGAGCAACAGGACGTAAATACTTGCCTGTAAACCTATAAACCACAGAATAAGGACAATCAGGAATATATATATATATATATATATATATATATATATATATATATATATATATATATATATATATATATATATATATATATATAAATGGTTTAGAAAGGCACGTAAGCAAACGCTATGACATATTTATTAGAAAGCGTTTCGGTCCTGGGACCTTGATCACTTCTAACATACAGAGGTAGAAAGACATTATATATATAGGCGAAGAGTGAGGTGTGAGTGACGCACGTGACCTGAAGAATGTCATGGTGAGAAGAGGACGGGTAGACGATGAAATCATGTGACTCCTGTGTTGTTGGGTTGGTGGTGCTTAAGTATCATGTATGCCAATGTTTTTGAAATTTTGTAATTTCCAGTGTTGCGTTCTATAGTGTCGGTGACGGCGATTAGTAAGGCTTCTAGGCACCGTCGGCGTCTGAGGTCTGGTTCTGTGAGAACGAGTTGTGCCTCATTCCAGTTCATCAAATGCCCCGTGGAGTCTCTGTGGAGGACACAGGCGCACCTTACATCGTCTCTGTTAGAGGCATTTCGATGCACATTCAGGCGGACTGCAAGATCTCTGCCTGTCTCGCCTACATATTTCTTGGGACAGATCCCACAGGGGATAGTGTAGACGCCTACTGTAGAAGTTAGAGGCGTGGGGCTGCGTTTCGTAGTGAGGTCTTTGATAGATGATGTGTTTATGGTGGAAACGTTGATGTTACTCATAGCAAGTGCCCGGCGAGTATTCGTGGCAACATCACCACACGGGAGCACTATGAACTGCTTAGGGGGCTGTTCCATGGGCGGTTTGTTGAGGATAGTTTGTGCCTTGAGTCTACAATCTCGGATGAAGAAAGATGGGAACTGAAGACGTGTAAAGGTTTGTGTTATGTAAGTGCATTCTTCTTCTAGAAAACAAGGGCTGGAGATGCGAAGAGCTCTCAAGAAGAAGCCAATGAGGACTCCTCTCTTAGTGCGGGTGTCTTGGTGTGAATAAAAGTGTATAAGATCGTCCTTGTTGGTAGGTTTTCTATACACTTTGAAGAGAAGTTTGTCACTGTCGGGAGATCTGCACAGAAGGACGTCCAGGAAAGGAAGTTTCCCATCGTTTTCGAGTTCAAGTGTAAACTTTATTGATGGTTCGGCTGCATTGATCTTGTTGAGAAGAGCCGGGATATTGAGACGTCTCGGATAGAAAACCAATATATCATCAACGTATCTTAGCCAGGTAACGGTGTTGGGAATGAGGGTGCTGAATTTCTCTGTCTCCAGGTTTTCCATGAAGAGGTTGGCAAGCACAGCACTGAGCGGGCTGCCCATTGCCATCCCAAAGCAATGTTTGTGACAGTTGTCCTGATACTTGAAGAAGTTGAAATTAACACAAAGATCCACTAGACTGATGAAATCTAGAAGAGGTAAAGGGAGGTCGTGGTTTTCAGTGAGCCTCTGTCTCAGAATGTTGATTGCAGCGTCAGTAGGAACGTTGGTAAAGAGGGCTGTAACATCGAAGGAAGCCATGCTTTTGTTTTTAACATTCAGGTTGGAAATTCGGGAGAGAAGGTCACCTGAGTGTTTGAGGTGGGCTTGACTGATGGTGCCCAGAAGTGCTGAAAGGTATTTGGCAAGGTGGCCGGCTAGTCTGTGTGGTGCACTCCCTATGCCCGAAGTGATAGGCCGTAGTGGGATGCCAGGTTTGTGTGTCTTAGGAAGGCCATACAGTCGTGCAGGTTTCGGTTGACCTGGTAAAAGTTTAAGTAGTTTTTAGCCTTGTTCTGATTTTCGTAAGATGCTACGAGCCTTTTGAAGAAAAGTCTGGGTACTTTGAAGTAGCACTGATTCTGATACAGGCTGGTATGTGCTGACATCGTTGAGAAGATTTAATTAAAACTTTATTGTTGTAGTCGACAGTGTTGAGTAACACCACACCACCTGATTTGTCAGCGGTTGTAATGACGATATCATCGTTGTTGGCCAAGTCCCTGAGTGCTTGGATATATCTTCTGGGAATGACCGGTCTTGAAGGCTCAGTAGCTGCAGCTACAGGCTTTGTTCAAGGAATTATCACTGCTGCAGCTACTGAGCCTTTAAGACCGGTCATTCCCAGAAGATACATCCAAGCACTCAGGGACTTGGCATATATGATACTTAAGCACCACCAACCCAACAACACAGGAGTCACATGATTTCATCGTCTACCCGTCCTCATCCCAACATGACATTCCTCAGGTCACGTACGTCACTCACACCTCACTCTCCGCCTATATATATAATGTCTTTCTACCTCTGTATGTTAGAAGTGATCAAGGTCCCAGGACCGAAACGTTTTCTAATAAATATGTCATAGTGTTTGCTTACGTGTCTTTCTAAACCAACTTGTCGGTATTTATTACTAAGGTTTATACCATATATATATATATATATATATATATATATATATATATATATATATATATATATATATATATATATATATATATATATATATATATATAGGTACCACCTCTAGAACTGGACTGGGGACCCTCATCTTCAGAGAAGACAATAAACGTACCTCATGGAAAACTCAAGGTTCTCCCCGGAGCTGTTTGAATATTTTCTTCTACCACCCCCTATATTTTTAAGCTACATGTGAACTTTATTAATAGACAGAATACATTGGTAGAAAACACAAACATGAATAGATTGGTACAAGATATCAAAGATTATGAATCTCCTCCAGCTCCTCCGAAGCCGGACGCGAGCCCAGTATGTAGCAAGCATTTCCCCTCTGGATGGCCATGCTGAGGCGCTGGAACATGAAAGCGGCTGCCCTTGGGTCCCTGGTGGTGTCGATGAGTCTGGAACCCAGTTCTTTAAGGAAACGTGTGGCATGTTTTCCCCATGATCCCAAGGTCTCTGATCCCACTGGGACAAATTGATATTGTTGGCTTATGTTCCTGTACTTGCCGAACTTGTACTTCTCCCTGTGGTCAGCAGCTCCTCCCTGTCAACCGACACTGTGATGGATATAGGTGTCCGCCAGTGTGGACACCCAGGTATAGTCCCATACTAAGAGCTTGCCATTCTTCCAAGGATAGATGATGATCCCGTTGGGGCGGTTTGCTGGGTTGTGGGTATTGTTGGCTGCTAGTGATCGGAGCTCCCTCTCGGCTGGGCATCCAGCTGTAGCAAGGGTTCTCTTTATGATGTCGTTGACCTCATTGTGTCTTGCATGCCACCCCTGGGTTTTGGAACAGTTAAGACTATATAGACCATATTGGTCGGCTTGTGCATCGCGGCAAATACACGTATATTCCGTGTGAATATATATATATATATATATATATATATATATATATATATATATATATATATATATATATATATATATATATATATATGTGTGTGTGTGTAAGGCACCTAGGTAGTAGGTTGGTAGACAGCACCCGCCCAGGGAGGTACTACCGCCCTGCCAAGTGAGTGTAAAATAGAAGCCTGTAATTGTTTTACATGATGGTAGGATTGCTGGTGTCTTTTTCTGTCTCATAAACATGCAAGGTTTCAGGTATGTCTTGCTACTTCTGCTCACACTTAGGTCACACTACACATACATGTACAAGCATATATATATATATATATAAATATATATATATATATATATATATATATATATATATATATATATATATATATATATATATATATATATATAAAACCCCTCTGGATTTTCTCCTGTTTTCTTTCTAGTTCTTGTTCTTGTTTATTTCCTCTTATCTCCATGGGGAAGTGGAACAGAATTCTTCCTCCGTAAGCCATGCGTGTTGTAAAAGGCAACTAAAATGCCGGGAGCAAGGGGCTAGTAACCCCTTCTCCTGTATATATTACTAAATGTAAAAGGAGAAATTTTCGTTTTTCCTTTTGGGCCACCCTGCCTCGGTGGGATATGGCCAGTTTGTTGAAAGAAAGAAATATATAAGGCTGACTAAGGAAGATGGCAGAAGCAGTGGAGGTAGTAATAATTGAGGTAAATTACATTTCAATCAGATGAAGAAATTAGGTAACTTCATCTTCTATACACATCCTAAAGGGGCACAATGAAAACAGAGAATCATTGAGTTTGACCTCCTGACCCATGCTAGGAAAGAAGGAAGTCACTAAGGCGAAAGTCAGACGGGAAAAGTGAAGAAACTACAGAACTCCGTTCGAAAAAAAAAGTGGTGAGAAGGCAATGGTCAAGTAAAATCACTAGTGTTCTGAAGATTAGAGCATTTGACAAGGCAATTACAAAGGGTTGACATCTACAGAAGCAAAATCCGGAGTAGGAGTGTTGTGTATGAGGGCCGATCCTAGTAGACGGCGTCGGTGAAGACTAGAAGAGGAGTTGCTAACTCTAACTGAGGATCAGTTTATTAAGTGGCTGTGATATTAGACGTAAAAGAAAAAAGCCTTGGTATAGTCAGGAAGGCGAATACTATACTCGTGTTCTTTAAGACTATAGGAGAGAGTTCAGTTTCTCAAATGCAATGGAGGAAAGAGGAACAGGAAATGAAGAAGACACCAGAACTCAAGTCCGGCTAATAGTATTTAGTGAAAAAAATTGTGAATTCGTTTCCTTTGTTTTTCTGGTCACCCAATCCCGGCGGACGGCCGGTGCGTCAAAAAAGAAAGTTGTACCATCCGCAAAGCGTACTGATTTAAGTTCCTAGGTAGCATTTGATAAGTCGGTGAACGAAAGTTGGAAAACTAGCGGAGCGAAGATGTATGTTTGATGTACACCAGTGATTACTATTATAGTTGAAGAAGAAATAATGTTTAAAGTCACATTTTGGTGTCCGTCATTGAGGTCGTCATAGGTATGTATATTATAAACATAAATGAAGATTAAGGGACTTGCTACATCCTTCGAGCTGTTCCCTTTACCCCTCGGAGCTCTCGTCCACCAACGCACTTTAAATTAAAATTAGCGCAACCTTATTATGTCACACTCGCTTCCGTTGCAGTAGAATTAAGTCTGTGGTGAAAGTCCCAAGTGACTCCAGTAACAGCAGCAGCTGCAACACCAACAAAAGCAGCAGTAACAGCATCAGCTACTGCTGCTGCTGTTACTGCAGCGGTTCTCACCTGGCAGTAGTGATACCATTTATTGGTACCCAGGTTCGCTGGTAGCGGGTAAAACCGGCCTCGACCTCCGAACTTGGTGCGGATCTTCTCAAAGTACACCTCGAAGGAGATAGCTGTATGAGAGAGAGAGCAGGAGAAAGTGCGTAAGGCAGTTCCTGCCTTGGAACTAGTGTACTCTTTTTAAAATAAAACTTAAACCATCAATTTGTATGAGCGTCAGTATATATTAAAAACAAACAAGAGTAGCTTTACACACACACATCATCCACACCACTTCAAGTTTTGTCCTGCCAACTCTTTCTCGGCACGCAATGACCACGTCATTCATCATCTCCTGGTGGAGGCTACAGCGCTTCCTGCAGCAGTACACTTACGGTCTTCATCGTAGTTCGTCGCCGTCAGGAAGTAGATGACGGCGTTGAGGATGCGGAAGAGGTGAACATTGAAGCGGAGGCAGAGGGTGTAGTCTCTGACCATGCGCACTACCTTTGTGTACTTCATCAAAGTAGTTCCTCTCTCAGCCCCGTCACCGTTGAAAGTCACGACCCGGACGTTGCTTCCTCCTGCCTCTACTCCTACTTCTGCTGCTGTAGGCGCGTGTGCATCAACGTCACCATTTGCTCCTGAAGAAGAGCTAGTAAACGTTAAATATCTGTCTAGTATCGACTTCTGCTGCGCCATCTACAGACAGAGCTTAGTAAAATCACTGATTACAACTTTTAAACTATAATATGCGTGGAAAACAAACTTGGAGTTCTACATAATAAATCTACTACTGCAGTGGTTGGATAATGAAGCTGCTACTGTGATGGTTGAATAATGAATCTGCTACTGTAGTGGTTGGATAATGAAGTTGCTACTGTAATTTTTGAATAATGAAGCTGCTACTGTAATTTTTGAATAATGAAGCTGCTACTGTAATGGTTGAATAATGAAGCTGCTACTGTAATTTTTGAATAATGAAGCTGCTACTGTAATTTTTGAATAATGAAGCTGCTACTGTAATGGTTGAATAATGAAGCTGCTACTGTAATGGTTGGATAATGAAGCTGCTACTGTAATGGTTGGATAATGAAGCTGCTACTGTAGTGGTTGAATAATGAAGCTGCTACTGTAATGGTTGGATAATGAAGCTGCTACTGTAATGGTTGGATAATGAAGCTGCTACTGTAGTGGTTGAATAATGAAGCTGCTACTGTAATGGTTGAACAATGAAGCTGCTACTGTAATGGTTGGATAATGAAGCTGCTACTGTAATGGTTGAACAATGAAGCTGCTACTGTAATGGTTGAACAATGAAGCTGCTACTGTAATGGTTGGATAATGAAGCTGCTACTGTAATGGTTGAACAATGAAGCTGCTACTGTAATGGTTGGATAATGAAGCTGCTACTGTAGTGGTTGAATAATGAAGCTGCTACTGTAATGGTTGAACAATGAAGCTGCTACTGTAGTGGTTGAATAATGAAGCTGCTACTGTAATTGTTGAACAATGAAGCTGCTACTGTAATGGTTGAACAATGAAGCTGCTACTGTAATGGTTGAACAATGAAGCTGCTACTGTAATGGTTGGATAATGAAGCTGCTACTGTAATGGCTGAACAATGAAGCTGCTACTGTAGTGGTTGAATAATGAAGCTGCTACTGTAATGGTTGAACAATGAAGCTGCTACTGTAATGGTTGGATAATGAAGCTGCTACTGTAATGGTTGAACAATGAAGCTGCTACTGTAATGGTTGAACAATGAAGCTGCTACTGTAATGGTTGAACAATGAAGCTGCTACTGTAGTGGTTGAATAATGAAGCTGCTACTGTAATGGTTGAACAATGAAGCTGCTACTGTAGTGGTTGAACAATGAAGCTGCTACTGTAATGGTTGGATAATGAAGCTGCTACTGTAATGGTTGGATAATGAAGCTGCTACTGTAATGGTTGAACAATGAAGCTGCTACTGTAATGGTTGAACAATGAAGCTGCTACTGTAATGGTTGGATAATGAAGCTGCTACTGTAATGGTTGGATAATGAAGCTGCTACTGTAATGGTTGAACAATGAAGCTGCTACTGTAATGGTTGAACAATGAAGCTGCTACTGTAATGGTTGGATAATGAAGCTGCTACTGTAATGGTTGGATAATGAAGCTGCTACTGTAATGGTTGAACAATGAAGCTGCTACTGTAGTGGTTGAATAATGAAGCTGCTACTGTAATTGTTGAACAATGAAGCTGCTACTGTAATGGTTGAACAATGAAGCTGCTACTGTAATGGTTGAACAATGAAGCTGCTACTGTAATGGTTGAACAATGAAGCTGCTACTGTAATGGTTGAACAATGAAGCTGCTACTGTAATGGTTGGATAATGAAGCTGCTACTGTAATGGTTGGATAATGAAGCTGCTACTGTAATGGTTGAACAATGAAGCTGCTACTGTAATGGTTGAACAATGAAGCTGCTACTGTAGTGGTTGAATAATGAAGCTGCTACTGTAATTGTTGAACAATGAAGCTGCTACTGTAATGGTTGAACAATGAAGCTGCTACTGTAATGGTTGAACAATGAAGCTGCTACTGTAATGGTTGGATAATGAAGCTGCTACTGTAATGGTTGAACAATGAAGCTGCTACTGTAATGGTTGAACAATGAAGCTGCTACTGTAATGGTTGGATAATGAAGCTGCTACTGTAATGGTTGAACAATGAAGCTGCTACTGTAGTGGTTAAATCATTAAGCCCTTTGAAACGATTTCCTTCTCCTGTCAACATGTTGACATGTACACATGCTGACACTACACATGCTAACACTACTCATGCTGACACTACACATGCTGACACTACACATGCTGACACTACACATGCTGACACTACACATGCTAACACTACACATGCTGACACTACACATGCTAACACTACTCATGCTGACACTACACATGCTGACACTACACATGCTAACACTACACATGCTGACACTACACATGCCGACACTACACATGCTGACACTACACATGCTAACACTACACATGCTAACACTATACATGCTTACACTACACATGCTGACACTACACATGCTGACACTACACATGCTGACATGTTCACATGTAGACACGTAAACATATTGATATATACACTGAATGATACTTCTAAATAAGTCGGTTGTCAACAAGTTGACAGGCGGACACTAACATATCAAATCTTGCAGAATCAATTAAGTGATTACAAATAAATAATGGCAACTAGGCGATTGCGCAGACAATTACTACTGGGTAGTTAAAGCTTTGTGATTACAGCGAGGTAATTGGAAGTTAGATTACCTTTTTTGGATTCCACATAAGCTATAATAAAACTAGGCGATTACAACAAAGAAATGACATGTAGCCAATTACGAACAGGAAACTACATCAAAGGCAACTACAGATGAGCAGTTACACTTGATTACAGACAGATGGTAAATTAGGAAATTGCAAAAGGAGTAATTGCTAATAATTAGCCAAGCAGGTAAACCAACCTCACCTACATATGTTGTGATGCTGGTGCTGAGGATGGCCAACAGAAGGATAACATGACCTGACCTCTTGCCTCTGAGGGCCAGGTTCAAACCTGAAGCGACCTGACCGAGTGGAAAAGCCATTTATCTCCGCCTCAGGTTACCAGATACAGGTGAACCAGGAGGCTACAGGAGGCAGTGGCGACCATTCAGTGCCACCTGGCCTTATACGAGTCACAGGTCCTAATTAATTCACGGGCAAGAGCGTCCCCTCGTCGCAGGGCAGGTAATGAGCCAAGCGAGGCGGAGTAGTGAGATATGAAGTAGGATGAATAATTACTTCACGAAGATCACTTGAAATGGGACGAAGTAAATGCTTTAAAAAGATGCAATAATTTCCTAGGGCCTATGAAGTATATATATATATATATATATATATATATATATATATATATATATATATATATATATATATATATATATATATATATATATATATATATATATATATAGATAGATAGATAGATATAAATTGCTGATATGCAAACAAAATCTTATCGACCAGGTCTTTGTAATATCTCAGCGATATTTGGCAACAAATTTTATGCGTTGATGATACTGAATGAAGACAAATGAGTTTAAACATCTTATTAAAGTTTAACCCAAAGACAAGTTCCTGGCAGACTCGACCAGTCGCCTCGTAGACGACCCACTTAACATTACGACCAGCAGTAAGTCTCTCTCTAATAAGAATAAATATTATATTCCATTTGAAAGGCAAGTGATTATTAAATTTCTATTGATTTAATACCTTAGTTTAGAAAATAATCCACGACTTCGGAGAAGAGTCAAACAGCTGATTATTTCAATTAACATTAGATTCAAGGGGAGGAAATGCTGAACCCGTAGGGGTCATACGGTGCCTGTATAATGGGAAGTAAATAGGTTTAATCCAAAGAAGGAAAAGCTGTATACAGTTCCATGTATCAAGGCCGCATAACCCTTTTGGGTTTAGTTATGATAATAACTAAACCCAAAAGGGTTTAATAATAATAATAATCCATGTATTAAGAGTCTTCCACCATTATCAAGGGACTCCACTTGAAGAGCAAAGGTTCCAGGAATAAGGTACCAGAGAAAGGCAGGACCTGAATACGAGGTTCAGAAAAAGGTTATATATCGCCGGCTTGAGAATGATTAGTTAATCAGGTTTGAGTCTATCGACTAGACGAGGGTTGTAAAGGCTACGTGTCTCCTGTACACCATCCGTCAAAGACGAGAATACTTATATCCTTAAATTATTGACTAAATGAAAGCGTTGACGTATGTACATCGAAAGATATACCTAATCTCTCGAGTATATTCTCTTCTGAAGGCTGTGCTGTATTGCCTTGGACCCCTGAGTTCAAGCAAATTAAGAATGATGAACGAGCAGTGCCGGGAGGACGGCTGGTGGGAGGACGGCTGGTGGGAGGACGGCTGGTGGGAGGACGGCTGGTGGGAGGACGGGTGCTGGGATGTCGGGTGCTGGGAGGACGGGTGCTGGGAGGACGGTGCTGGGATGTCGGGTGCTGGGAGGACGGGTGCTGGGAGGACGGCTGGTGGGAGAACGGCTGGTGGGAGGACGGGTGCTGGGAGGACGGGTGCTGGGAGGACGTCTGGTGGGAGGTCGGGTGCTAGGAGGTCGGGTGCTGGGAGGAAGGGAAGCTGAGTGATCGATCTCAGTGACTGCTCACCAGGGCACATCTGAGATGACCCAACCTTAAGTAAGACGCTGAGAATGAAAAGAGTGATTATTGATAAAGCTATTGCCGCCACTCACTTGTAGTTTGAGACTTGTAGACACTTGTTTGAGGTTGTAGACACTTGTAGTTTGAGGCTTGTAGACACTTGTAGTTTGAGGCTTGTAGACACTTGTAGTTTGAGGCTTGTAGACACTTGTTGTTTGAGGCTTGTAGATACTTGTAGCTTGAGGTTGTAGACACTTGTAGTTTGAGGCTTGTAGACACTTGTAGCTTGAGGCTTGTAGACACTTGTAGTTTGAGGCTTGTAGACACTTGTAGTTTGAAGATTGTAGACACTTTCTTGTAGTTCAAGGTTAATAAAAAGCAGTTTTCCATTACTGAAATACTTATGTTTATTCTCAGACTAATACTTTGTACCCAGAAACTAATGAAAATTGGACGAGGTTTCTGTCCATCTTGAACTTTCAAAAATACTCGATCATTATCAAGTTCTGGATATCTTTCAGGTCCCAAACGGACCATTTGCAAGTCCCTGGACCATTTCAGTACTCTGTACTGTATTCAGTTTGGCCAGTGGGCTCAGTGAGTACCAGTCAGTGGACACTTACATTCATACTCAAATCACTTAAAATCCACGTACATAAAAAAATGGCTTATATTTCATGAATTTACATCGCGTAAGATGAAGTTTCTTCATACACACGGACGATTTTTTTTCTTTTGTTAAAATATTCAACCTTTATCAGTCCCTACCATTATGATTCAGCTAAATCATGGAAATGTAAACAGGAAAGCCATTCATTTTACAGCATTTCGCCCACACCAGGACTTTATCAAGACGTTTGTGGATTCTCTGAAAAGAGAAAATATTCTTGTTTTGAACGCGTCAGTTTCTTCAACTGTCGTCTGACGCAGTTTTACTCTTCTAGTGATAAAGAGTTTTTTCCTTAATTTCTCTCAGGATAAAGCAGACACACTATATCGTGGGTAGCCAGGCTGACGAACATGAGAATCATAAGTTGACAGCTTTATATCACCCTGGACTTATGGAGGGTAGCTCCGGCAGCACACCCGTGAGTGTGGTCCTTGGGAGAACAGAACCTCCCACCAGCTCATTGCCCTGAGTGACTCCCCGCTCCCCACAAGAGTTTAACTCTAAATAAAACACAATACCGAGTACCCTCTAATATGAGGTGACCGACCGTTCTGTTTCGTCAAGTGTGGTGACCTTAGTGGCTGGCCCGGGAGTGGCCATGCCCACACATGGATGTAATAGCCACATAAATCCAACTCTTTACGCTCGCTACCAAAGACAACAAAGTAAGGGACATGATAAACGTTTGTGTCAAGTGCTCATCTTGCTCTCATAATGTGTGGAGTAAGTATCTGTATTCGCACACCAAGTGACCTAAACGAACATTTATTAAGGAGGAGATCTTGTACACATGAGTTTCAAATTTTTAGGCAATGTATGTATTTGTATTTAAGAATAAATAAATAAATAAATATATAAATATATATATAAATATATATATATATATATATATATATATATATATATATATATATATATATATATATATATATATATATATATATATATATATATATTTGTAACCACGACGAGTGGTATTTAATCAATAACAACACTGCGACTAGCTGGGGGATCGAGCCCGTGTTATTTTAGCCCGCCTCATGGTGAGCGAAAATTCACGACACTCTAACCCACTGGAACATCCATATCTTTCCCCAATGATGATCTCTCTCTCTCTCTCTCTCTCTCTCTCTCTCTCTCTCTCTCTCACACACACACACACACACACACACACACACACACACACACAGAGTAACGACTGGTCCTGAGGTATGCCAAAAAGTGTGCACTCGTAAGAGAGTTCAATAGTTCACACACTATCAGTCGACTGTTTCCACTCTTTTATATTCCATTCGCTTCCCATCTTCTCTTAACCCTATTATTACTGACCATTTGTTCCAGTTTTGGGGTTAATGCTTTCCAACGCTGGAAAATTCACACATTCTCTCTCACTCTCACTCACTCTCCTCTCTCTCTCTCTCTCTCTCTCTCTCTCTCTCTCTCTCTCTCTCTCTCTCTCTGTATGCGTGTGTGTGTGTGTTCAGATTTTATCCTTCCTCCGTTCGTTTTAAAGACTAACCTTGCAGATTATTTACTCCAAAGCTTGTTTAAGTGTTTATAATATACTGAATGTTACGCTACGTTCATAAGAGGGTGAAGTTAGAGCCAGCTCTGAGCGAAGCCTTTTATTCCGTCACACGACTTCTTCCTCTAATGTTATAGTGAGGACCTGTTCAAAACACGAGTGACCAGATGAGTAAATGATCGCTGACGGAGGGATTCTTTTCAGAGGGGTATAACCAAAGTGAAATTGCTGATGGCTACCTGTCTTGTTGTATACTAGCTGCATTTCCTGGTTGTTCACGCGTAGGGAACCTTCAGAGCATTGATCTATACGAAAGAGTAATTCGGCTGATATCTCAGCATAACAGATAGGCCGGGTTGAGGGAAGAGTTCAGCTTTATCTCCAGGTCCTCCTTCTCTTACAGAACTTGAAGAAGACATGGGAACTCTGCAGTCCGAAGGCGCCGCTTGCTCGGTGTGAATACGAATTTGTGTTTCATAACTGCTTTTCCGGTTTCTTTGTTCTTTCATACATGTAAGAGATGCGTCTTAGCAATGTGAGTGTCTTGGGTACGTGTTTGCAACATTCTCAACATGGATGTTCACAGTCATTGCAATGTCGGTATTCACTTCTAGGGTTTAAATTTTCTCGTTGTATTGCGATCTTTATTTCTTACACCAGCTCCAGTAGTAACATCTTCCTTTCTAAAGAACATTATCTTCAGTGTCTTCCAAGATGCAGATATAAGCTGTCTGGCTTGTCCCAGGCAAACAGAGCTGCATGGTGACGCTTAGTGGAAAGAGGATCGATCTTTCAGCAGCCTTGCTGAAAGATCTACATGATATCAACGTTTTACGTGAAGTCTAAAGCCCTTTTATGCCTACGCAAATATTGCAGTGGCACCATCTGTTTAGGCTTAGTGTTCAGAAGCCAAAATAAACTACCTTGTAGAATGCAGGTGTTAGCAAAATGGATTTCATTATATGATGATTATTATTATTATTAGTAGTAGTAGTAGTAGTAATAGTAGTAGTAGTATTTTTTGTTGTTGTTGTTGTTGCTGTTGTTGTTGTTGTTGTTGTTGTTGTAGTTTTGAGGAAATGTCCCTCTCTTTGTTCTCTAGCATCTTTCTTGACTCTCTTAACAGTCTTGCTTCATCTTTCTTGATATACTGAACAATCTTACTGTATCCTTTCCTCTATCTTTTTCTCCCAATTTCTTTCCCTCTCTCTCTCTCTCTCTCTCTCTCTCTCTCTCTCTCTCTCTCTCTCCATTTCTGTCTTTCTCTTTTCCCTGTCTGGTCGCATTTCTCAACCTCCAGGTCCTGCTTATGGGCCAGCAGGTCTCTCCACTGGTCACCAGGTCTCTCCACGGGACACCAGGTCACCACGGGTCACCTGACTTAAGTGCCCTGTAAACTATAACCAACAGTGTTCTTTCTGGTGCCGTGAAGCTCTCCATTTTGTGTTATAATGTCTTATACTGTATATAGTGTGAGGGATCTCATTACACACACACACACATATTATATATATATATATATATATATATATATATATATATATATATATATATATATATATATATATATATTATATATATATATATATATATATATATATATATATATATATATATATATATATATATATATATATATATTATATATATATATATATTATATATATATATATATATATATATATATATATATATATATATTATATATATATATATATATATATATATATATATATATATATATATATATATATATATATATATATATATATATATATATATATATATATATATATATATATATATATATATATATATATATATATATATATATATATATATATATTATATATATATATATATATATATATATTATATATATATATATATTATATATATATATATATATATATATATATATATATATATATATATATATATATATATATATATATATATATATATATATATATATATATATATATATATATATATATATATATATATATATATGCAAAACAACCACTGTGAAAAAATAGAGAAATTCCAAGCGCTTTCGTGACTACTCACATTATCATTGTTCCTTGATAATGTGAGTAGTCAAGAAAGCGCTTGGAATTTCTCTATTTTTTCACAGTGGTTGTTTTGCATATTCTGAAATCACCTGAGGATGAGGGTCCCTATAACAGTTCTAGAGGTGGTACCTCCCTATATATAATATATATATATATATATATATATATATATATATATATATATATATATATATATATATATATATATATATATATATATATATATATACATATATATATATATATATATATATATATATATATATATATATATATATATATATATATACATATATATATATATATATATATATATATATATATATATATATATATATATATATATACATATATATATATATATATACATGTCGTGCCGAATATGTAAAACTGGTCAATTAGGAAGAACTCATTTAAAATTAAGTCCTTTCTGAGATTTTCTCTTATACGTTTAAAGATATATTTTTTCATTAATATTGACGTAAAAATTTATAACTTTGCACCAAAAGAATCTTAGAAAACTTACCTAACCTTATTATAGCAAGAACAATTTATTTTAGCCTAACCCAACTAAATATATTTTAGATTTGTTTACAATAATTTAATACTAAACAAACACAGTGAAATATATTTTTTCGTTAGGTTCAGAATGGTTTTGGCGAAATTATTGCATACACAAATTTTCGCTTGTCCTATATGGCAAGATGAGCGTTGCTATTTAAACCAAGATCGCAAGTTCTGCCTATTCGGCACAATATATATATATATATATATATATATATATATATATATATATATATATATATATATATATATATATATATATATATATATATATGCCAGTGCCATCACCGAATGGGAGACTCTTACTGCTCCAGCACTAAACCCTAGTGCAGCACTGGCTCACAAACAGTCAAGCTGGGATGGCCCGATTGCTGAAAAGGTGCTTGCCAACATGCTCAGGGCTGCAACATCAGATAGGGAGATTGCCCGTCTCCAGGGTGTGAGCCCACCTCACTCCGGGGACTTCCTCCAAACAGTTCCCATATCGGCAATGGGAACGCGACTCGACCCTAAGACCCTCAGTATTGCAGTGGCTCTGCGCCTTGCTGCCCCAGTTCACACAGAATATACGTGTATTTGCGGCGAAGTGCAAGCAAACCAATACGGTCTACATGGTCTTAACTGTTTCAAAACCAAGGGCTGGCATGCAAGACACAATGAGGCCAACGACATCATTAAGAGAACCCTTGCTACAGCTGGATGCCCTGCCGAGAGCTAGCCCCGATCACTAGCAGCCAACAATACCCAGAACCCAGCAAACCGCCCCGACGGGATCACCATCTATCCTTGGAAGAATGGCAAGCTCTTAGCATGGGACTATACCTGTGTGTCTACACTAGCTGACACCTATATCCATCACAGTGTGGGGCGACAGGGAGGAGCTGCTGACCACAGGGAGGAGTACAAGATCAGCAAGTACAGGGACATTAGCCAACAGTATCAATTTGTCCCAGTGGGATCAGAGACCTTGGGATCATGGGGAAAAAATGCCACACGTTTCCTTAAAGAATTGGGTTCCAGACTCATCGACACCACCAGGGACCCAAGGGCAGCCACTTTCATGTTCCAGCGCCTCAGCGTAGCCATCCAGAGGGGAAATGCTTGCTGCATACTTGGCTCACGTCCAGCCTCGGAGGAGCTGGAGGAAATTCATGATCTTTGATACATTGTGCCATTGTATTCATGTTTATGTTTTTCCTGTAAATGCATTATGTTTATTAAAAAATGTTCACACCGAATATAAAATATATAGGGGGTGGTAGGAGAAGAAAATATTCAAACAGCTCCGGGGAGAACCTTGAGTTTTCCCTGAGGTACGTCTTCTCTGAGGATGAGGATCCCCACTCCAGCTATAGAGGTGGTACTTCCTATAAAATATATATATATATATATATATATATATATATATATATATATATATATATATATATATATATATATATATATATATATGTATATATATATATATATATATATATATATATATATATATATATATATATATATATATATATATATATATATATATATAAAATACTTTATTTCTACATGTTCAATGTATACAGGTCTCGTTGACATTTCGGGCTAATTAGGTAAATTTTGTCCCCAAGATGCGACCCACGGCTTGG